>NC_135236.1:131552629-131857520 GCF_051348905.1 Ranitomeya variabilis | reverse complement strand
GCCTGTAGCTTGGCAGGATCCATAGCCAATCCTTGGGCCAAGATGATATAGCCCAGGAAAGGCAAAGACTCCTGCTCAAACACACACTTCTCCAACTTGGCATAGAGAGAATTTGCCCATAGGAGATTGAAGACTTTGCACACATCTCTCCGGTGGGAGTCTATGTCTGGAGAATAGATGAGAATATCATCCAGGTAGACTACCACCGAGGTGGAGAGCATATCCCGGAAGATATCGTTTACAAAGTCTTGGAAAACGGCTGGGGCATTACAGAGCCCAAAGGGCATCACAAGATACTCATAGTGCCCATCCCTGGTGTTAAAAGCCGTCTTCCATTCGTCCCCCTCACGGATGCGAATCAGGTTGTAAGCACCCCGCAGATCTAGTTTAGTAAACACTCTTGCTCCCCGAAGCCTGTCAAAAAGCTCAGATATCAGGGGCAGAGGGTACTTGTTCTTAACGGTGATGGCGTTAAGACCCCTGTAATCAATGCATGGACGTAATTCTCCGTTCGTCTTCTGCACAAAGAAGAAGCCAGCCCCTGCAGGTGACACAGACTTCCTAATGAATCCCCTTGCCAAATTCTCCTGGATGTACTGAGACATAGCCTCCGTCTCTGGGAGAGACAATGGCTAGACTCGACCCCGTGGAGGCTCAGCACCAGGCAAGAGGTCAATAGGACAGTCATAGGGACGGTGAGGCGGAAGAGTCTCCGCAGCCCTTTTGGAGAACACGTCCGCATAGGGCCAATATTGCTTGGGGAGAGAGGAGAGATCTGCGGGTACCTCAGTTGTAGCAACCTGAACGCATTCCCTCTGACATCTACCCCCACAAGATTTACTCCATCCCAAAATCCTGCCAGTGGACCACTCAATATGAGGAGAGTGGTACCGTAGCCAAGGTATACCTAACAGGACCTCATCAATTCCCTCTGGAATGACGAGCAGAGATATTATCTCCTGATGAGATGGTGACATGGATAGCGTAAATGGGATGGTCTGGTATGTAATCTGTGAGGGCAGTGTTGACCCATTCACCACTCGTACGGTCACTGGTTGGGTGAGCATCACCAGAGGTATTGCGTGTCGTTGGGCGAAGACAGAAGACCTAAAATTGCCCTCCGCCCCGGAGTCCACGCAAAGCTCTACCGAATGAGTGGATGGGCCAATGGTAATTGTCCCCTTAAAGGACAATTTGGAGGAAAACGTCGCCGTGTCTAGTGAACCTCCACCCACTACCACTAGACGCTGACGTTTCCCCGACCGCTGAGGACATCTGGTGGCAAAATGTCCTGACTGCCGGCAAACATGACAGACCCTAAGTGCACGAGCGGTCCGGGACTTAGGTCCCGCTCGTGGCAACTCCATGGCCTCATGTGACTCGGTTGCCTGAACCGGAGATTCCAACGGTTTGGCGAAGGTGGGAGCCAGCTGAAACCTCTGCCTACACTGGCTCGCTCTAACCTCCACTCGTGAAAACGGAGTCAATACGAGTAGATACAGTTATTAACTCCTCCAGTGTGGCTGGAATCTCCCTAGTGGCCAGAGCGTCCTTAACATGGTCAGCCAGCCCCCTCCAAAATATAGGGATGAGGACTTTATCCGACCACTCCAGCTCAGATACCAAGGTGCAGAAGTGGACGGCAAAATGGCTGACCAAGGACGAGCCCTGAGTCAATGCCAACAGTTGGAGCGCCGTATCATGGGTGACTCGAGGTCCTAAAAAGACCTGTTTCAGAGTGCTCAGAAACAGCGGAGCACTCTGCACCACATGATCGCCACGCTCCCACAGTGGCGTAGCCCACTCCAACGCCCTGTCCGACAGGAGGGACATAATGAATCCCACCTTTGCCCGCTCTGTAGGGAAACGTGCAGCCAGAAGCTCAAGGTGTATTGAGCACTGACTCACGAAACCCCTACAAGATTTGCCATCACCAGAGAATTTTTCTGGCAGCGGGAGGCGAGATAGGGTCAGAACAGGAGTGGCAGTGGACAAAGTTGCTGCAGCCATGCTAGCAGCCTGAACAGCTACTGCGGTAACATCCACAGCTGAGGTTGTGCGCTCGAAAGCCACCAACCTACCCTCCAGCTGCTGGATGTACCGCAAAGATTGCTGTTTGTCCGCCATTGCTAGCCAGACCCTGGCGCTAGTATTATGTTAGGGCTAGCGGAACGCACTGAGTAAATATAGATGTTATTATTGGTGCGTTCGCAGCCTGGGGTCCACCATGCAGGAGGAACCTGCTGCTAGCAAATGACGGCACTATATGGCGGTTTAAGCAAACTCTGTTACTTCACAGAGTCGGACGGAAACAAGACGCTGTGACCTGTTAACACCACAGGAGTACACAGCTAACTGCCGAGCTGAAGGCAGTCTGTGGTCACACACACATACAATCTCCTCACTGGAGAAGCCGGTATTCTAGGGGCTTATTTCAGCCGGGTCCCTAGATCCACACACACACAATCTCCTCGCCGGAGGTGCCGGCATTCTAGGGGCTTATTTCAGCCGAGTCCCTGAACACACACATAAATGTGACCACACAGGCGCATACACAAAACTGATTCAATACTAGCGCATGGCCTTGCGGCCATGCGAGCCTTAAATAGTTGCAGCATGTACAGGACCTTCCTGCAGGTGACCAATGAGAGGCTGCCACAGAGCGTGAGCACCTACAGGACCTTAGCTGCAGTGTCTGATCATGTGACCCTCGATCTCCACTGAGAGATCTTACTCTGGGCATGCTCAGAACGAGAAAAGCAGGACTTAGTCCCAGAAGCGTCTGCTCGCCGCTGCCCAGCATTGACTTCAATGGCAGAAGCAGGAAAAGCAGCAGTAGCTCTCTGTACAGAGTCAGACTGAGCGAGACGCTGGGACCGACATCTCCGCTGAGCAGGCTCCACTGCAGCAGGGGAAGAATGGGAGACTGCAGTGGAGATGGCCCGAGATTCCCTCTGTGCAAAGGCGGGATCTCGACCCCTAACACAACATATCGTTGACACAATTGCAGAAGAGGAGGGTGTGATTTTCACAGATTACCCTGTAGAGTTTGTTAACTCTTTCAAAATGCAGGAATGAATGTGTCACACGGATTTATGTCTTTTTACATCAACTAATGAACTTGCCCCTCAGACCATGTGGGGTCATCACAACAGAACGAGACCCTAATCACAGGACAATAAAACAATCCTTATCTAAGAATTGGCCCAATATTTATGGACGTAACTGTTTATCACCCATGGTATTCTGTTTCATGTCACCTAGCTTATCCATGGTTTTTTTTCCCCTCTTTTTTTTTTTTTTTTCTCTATACTATGTTGTGCATAAATATGTGATTCTTCAGAATTTGTTTTAGTCTTTGCCTGATGAAGAGACGTATGTAGTCTCGAAAGCTTGCAATTTGTTACCATCTTTTCAGTTAGCCATTAAAAGGTATCAACCACTGAGGACTCTCAATTCTAAATATTTTTCTATCTACTGGCTAACACGGTACCAAGATATATTTCTTTCCCTTAACTCTTTCAATCCCACTGAGATGCCTCCTCATGAACTAAAGCTGAAACCAGGAGCTGTAATTATGCTCCTGCGTAATCTTAACAGAAAGTGTGGCCTTTGTAATGGCACAAGGCTTTATGTGAAAAGCTTAAAAGCAAACGTTATTCATGCCGTTGCTTAAATGGAAAAGCAAAGGGTCAGACAGTTCTTATTTCAAGAATTGACCTGATTTCCAAAGATAAAAACTTGCCAGTCCAGATGCGACGGCAGCAGTTTCCTGTCATGTTGGCTTTTGCAATGACCATCAATAAATCTCAGGGACAGTCCTTGGATATTGTAGGAATTTATTTGCCTTTCCCAGCGTTTTCACAGGGGCAGTTATATGGCTTTCACAAGGGGAAGGAAAAGCCAACAAATAAGGGTCAAAATATTTGAGACACAGAAGCAAGGTAAACTTATTCCTAACGTTGACAAATGGTTTACTGTGAATTGTGTGTTCAAAGAAGTCTTTTATTAAGCTTTTTAACAATTGTAAAAGCCAAAAAAGTTTGTATACAAAAGCGGAACTCCTAGCCGCGGTCTACGGACCAAACATTGGGCATGTGCAGGGCCTTGGGGGCAGATCCCAAGTGCACTCAACCATGTAAAATAGCTTACGCTCAGGAACATTGAGGAATAGCGCTATCGGATAGCTCTACCCATTCATTTCCTTTAGGAATAGGGGTGTGGGATAGCTCTACCCATTCACTTTCTTCATGGATAGCGCTATCGGATAGCTCTACCCGAACAGTATTAACTACAGAACTTTTTCATACACAAGGTGGGAGTGGCAGGAGAGGTACACCAGGTATTCATATTTGCTATTAGTCTGCACATACACCAGTCTGGTGCGTGGGTACACCCCATTGCGAGGTCAGTCTGCTGCGTGGTTACACCCCATTGCATGGTTCGTAATCACAGTGCGCGCCCGAATCACTCATTTAAAATTATATGCCAAGCTTCTGCCCAATAGACATAAATCCCACCTCCCTCATTTAATACACCCAGACCAGGTGGATTTTGTACAAGGAAGGGAGGTATGAGATTACACTTTGAAAACAATAGCTATTATTAATTATGCACACACTCAAAAAAATCCTTTAATGATTTCATGGCTTAATGCTGAACAGGCCTTTGCTAGGATCTCATGGTCTTCTTTTTCTCAAACCTTGAACCACATCGGTTTGGCTCCTTTATTTATCTAAAAAATCCTGGCCCTCTACGATTCCCTCTCAGCCTAGATAAAAATTAACGGCTCCCTTTCGGCCCCCTTTATTATAAAGAATGGTACTTGACAAGTCTGCCCCCTCTCCCCAAAGTTGTATATCCTGGTAATGGAGCATCTTATGGAGGCCATACTTGCTAATCCTTACATGCAGGGAATCAAAATAGCGGGCTCAGAGTATAAATGCTCTGCATTTGCTGATGACCTGCTAATTCATCTAACTAATCCACATACCTTGCTCCCTTTCCTAATGTCTGAGTTGGCACGTTTTAGTAGTTGGTCTAATTTTAAAATCAGTCTCAAAAATCTGAAGCTATGAATGTTTCCCTACCTTTGCAAATGGTGACTGTTCTGAAATCTAATTTTCCATTTAAGTGGCTCTCAAATAACCATATTAACTAATAGGGCACACTAATTTTGGCAGACCTATCAGAGTTGTTTAACTTGAACTTTGGCTAGTTTTTGTCCAGATTGGAGTGGGATCATAATTCCTGGAATCATGGAGAGTTCTCCTGGTTTGGCTGGGTTAACATCCTGCCTGTATTACCTAGACTTTTATATTTACTACAAACAATCCCAATATATATTCCATCCCCCTTCTGGATGAAGGTCCAGTGTAAGTTCAGTCACTTTGTTTGGTCTGTGGGGCATCCAAAACTCCGTAGTACTGTTTTGGTACTTCCAACTGATTTGGGGGGTGTAGGTTTGCTGGACTGCCAAAGATACTATCTTGCCTCCTCACATGCAAGAATTTTAGGCCTTCTGCATTGCAGAGAATCTAAACTGTGGGTGCGTATGGCCCATGAGACTTGTCATATATCAGTTTTCACTCTATCATGAACATGGCGTATCTTTGCTCAAAATAATATCTCTATTCCATTTCATTTCAGGCAAACACTCAAAACTGTTCAGATCCCTAGTATAAAGGGAATTCTAATTGACCCATTAGGAGTGTTATCCCCAAAAACAGATAATCCTAAATTCCCTTCCGGTGTGTCCTCAAGCCTTTTCTTGGGTAGTTCCAAAAGAAACCCCTTGCATTTTTTGTCATGTGGCCCCTGAATGTGTATTTCTTCCCCTTTCAGTTATTCTTGGTGATCATCCTTGGAAAATGAGATATTCTTTTGAATATATTCAACTAGGACATTTTATCTCTACATTTGCCAATCATTTAGAAGGGGTGGGCCCCCTTTCTTTGCTTAAATCTCTGTGTATGGCTCCCACTAACCCAGTACATGCAATCTCAATTATCTATAAGCTTCTATTGGATAGTGGTCCGGATATGCTTCCCCGTTTTTGTAGAGCATGAGAAAGGGAGCTCCATTAAACCTTTACAAGAGAACAATGATATAAATGTTTCCATCTATCTCATAAATCTAATATAGTCACTAAAGTTCAGGAAACTAGTTCTAAAATAGTATCTAGGTGGTATCGTGTTCCTTCAGTCTTTCATCAATGGTTCCAGGGTGTATAAAACTTGTGCTGGTGACGTGGGGCTCATGAGGGTTCAATGTCACACATATGGTGGGCGTGCCCGACCTTGGCGGCCTTCTGGGAGGGTGTTCTTAAAGTGATTAAATAAATGACAGGGGTGTCAATCCCTAAAAGTCCAGAAGCAATTTTATTATTCATGTTTCCAATGCCTAAGAATGTTTTCAAGAATTCGTTATTGAGGCACCTTTTTCAGGCCACTAAGGTGGTAATTCCATGACACTAGAAGTCTTTAGACCCGCCTTTGCTAGAGGAATGGTTTGGGGAGGTGGCTAGAGTTCACTGGATAGAATCCCTGATAGCTCATACTCAGGAGGCAACTAAAACGTCTGCAAAATGGTTTCATTGGGAATCTTTGTTATCCTCATCGATGTACCAAAATATGCTAAGATAACTCATACCTTATCCTTTTGCGATATTTGATCTATCGGCATTATATTTCATACTCTGTCTGCCTTAGTGATGTGTCCTCGTGGTTCCTATAAAACTTTCCTCTCTTTTCACTTCTCCTTCTTATTATTTAATTTAAATAGCAGGTTGTCAATTATCTCTTGCAATTTACTGTTGATACCATGTGGTGATGTTTGTTTTCTTGTAACTAAGCAATTCTCTATCTAAGTAGCTAATATACTACATGGCGTGTTTGTTTGAACTTGTTGATTCGATTCTTTCTGTTGTATATTATAAAATCAATAACATTTTGATTAAGAAAAACCAGCCCATAACATAACTTAACTTAACCTTCGCAACACTTACAATGCTGGAGGAAATAAAACTCTGGATTTCATATCACTGGTGCCATTAGGCATAGTGAGACATATCTCCCTGCCAGCAGTTTACCAGTGACTTCGTCACATGTTTCCCCTCTGCCCAAAGCCGAGGAGTTTGGCACCTTCACTAGCTAAACAGGGGAGTCTGTACAGGGCATCTGCATTCCCATGCAGCTTCCCTGGTCTGTGCTCTACATAAAAATTTAAATACTGCAGTGCTAAAAGTCATCTAGTCACCCAGGCATTCTTCTACTTCCTTTCTCTCATCCATCTCAGGGGCGCATGATCTGGTACTAGCCTGAACTTACGGCCTAGCAGGTAGTACTTCAGGGTGTCAATAGCCCATTTGAAGGCCTAGCACTCTTTCTCCATGATGGCATAGTTCTTCTCACAGAAGGAGAGTTTCATACTTAGGTTCAGGTCTAAGTGTTCATTCCCATCTATTTCCTGGGACAGCACAGCTCCTAAACCGATTTTGGGGGCGTCCGTCTGTAGCACAAACTCCTAAGTGAAATCTGGTGCAACCAAGACTGGTTGTCTGCACAAGATGAGCTTCAACTACTGTGATGCCATCTTAGCTTCATAGGACCACTTGTCCATGGTCGACTTTGCCCTTGAGAAGATCTGTCAGGGGGGTGGCTATCATGGTGAAATTCAGGATAAGTCTCCGAAATTATCTCACAATTCCAAGAAATGCCCAAACCTGCTTTTTGGAGACCAGCTGTGGTCACTTTTGGATTGCCTTCACCTTGTCTGTCTGTGGCTTTATTTCGCCTCTTCCGATGATTAAGTATTTTTCCTCTTCTTTTCTGATGACGCACTTATTTGGGTCTATGGTAAACTCTGTCTTCCTCAGTGCATTCAGTAATGACAAATCATAATAGGCCTTCTGGGGCTCACCAGTCAAATATAGGGGGCCTTAACCTCTGCCCAATGCTCTGGTGGTAGCTTTTCACGATCCTCCACCCTCTCGAACACAGTCAAAAATGCCTCCACCTCATCACCCGGTTTCATTTTTTGCATCGCTAGTCTTACTGTCTTCAGAACGTATGTGTCATCATCTGGACTTGTGGGAGGGGCTGCCAGCCTTCCACCGCCTCTGCCAGCAAGTCAATCTGGTTCTGGTGCTGCTGCTGCATCTGCTGAATAAGCAGCTTACTTGTCACTTGCTGCTGTAATTGTTGTTGGTGCTGCAAATGCTGTTGCTGCTGTACTTTTAGCAAATGTTTTAGCAGGTCCTCCACCTTGCCTGACATCATACACTGGCTTGTGGCCTTCCTTTGTGTTCACTGGAAATGCTGCCCGCACTTCTAACACCACCTGTGGTAGATCGTCTCACTCGGCTGCACACGGGGGTAGTCACGGAAACGCTGCGCCTTTAAGGATGCATTTGATTTATTAGTTACAGTATAAACCAAGGTTTAAGTGTAGAAAGCACAGGAATGCAGAATGCAGTGATGAGCAGGAGACAGAACAAGAGTTAAGGGGTTTATTACAGGGGATACTCCACGCAGGGAGAATATGAGTGATGAAGGGGGGTGAAAGCAAAACACATAAACAAGAGTAATGGCTCTGTGGTAGTTGGCTAAACAACAGGCAAACTTATCAGTCTGAACTTTTCGGGGTGATGAAGGCTTGTACTCCCACAGTACGTACTCCCGCCGTAGAAAGCACATGGAGTCCCCGGTTTGGTCCTAAAGGAAACCGAGGCACTGTCTCCTGAAGGAAGCAGTGTGTCCGGGTTCCCTTGAGCGAGGTCCTGTGGGGACGGAGCAACGTATGGGTCGTGACACAGTCTCTGGTTCCACACAAGTTCTGTAAAGTTCAGTGGTGGAGGCAGGATGTAAGCCAGACAGCTCTAGCTGATAGTCCAGTTCAGCAGTGGGCCACGCGCCCGCGTTAGACTGAGGAATGGCATGTGCGATCAATTCGGTATTACAGCTAGATGATGGCACACAGTCAATTCTCTCATGGTCAGCAGGGGAGCGGGTAGCATACGGCAGTGAGGGTCGGTGCTGCGATGTCGTCTCACGGAGCGAGTTAACTGTCTCATGTTGCGTACTCTGCCTTCCCACCAAGCCTCCCCTTTTCCCACGTGCAGAGCCTTTTATGTCTGTCAAACTCCCTTCAGACAAGTGCAATGGTCCATCCAGGTCTAAATGCTTTCCCCCCTGCAACAATGGTGACAGTCCCGATGGTTCCAGGACTGGCACAAGAGAGGCACCAACGGCCCCGTCCATCTTCATACATAAGCACAAAAATAAACACGGTCCTCTGGGCAAAACAGCAACACAAAATGGTAGCACTTTGTGCAGTCCTTGCACTAGTGGGGTTCAGCCCACTCAGGGTTACTAATTTCCTTGAACAAGCACCATGTGCACAAACACTTTTCTGGAGTCTTCCTCTCCAGGCCCTCAATAGCCCAAACATCCCCTAGAGTTCAGCTATTTAAGCCTAGACCATGTGACTCCTCACCCATGTGCGTGTCACATGACAGTTACATCACCAAGATCTTGTCAGCACACGGCGGTGCCAGCTCTATAGGTGGAGAGACAGCGGACATTTTCCCACCCACTCTTTGAATGCCCACTTAAAACTAGCCCATGGCATAACTTAACCCTTGTAACACTAACTGTGCTGGAGGAAATAAAAGTCTGGATTTCATATCACTGACGCCATTAGGCATTGTGAAACATATCTCCCCTCCAGCACTTTACCAGTGACTTTGTCACAATTTAAACAGTAGGGGAAATAAATATTTGATCCCTTGCTCATTTTGTAAGTTTGCCCACTGACAAAGACATGAACAGTCTATAATTATAGGGGTAGGTTCATTTTAACATTGAGATAAATTTTAAATAAAATCCAGAAAATCACATTGTATAAATTATATAAATTTATTTGCATTTTACAGTGAGAAATAAGTATTTGATCCCTTACCAACCATTAAGAGTTCTGGCTCCTACAAACCTGTTAAACTCTCATAATTAACTCCTTACCGGCATTAAAGACAGCTGTCTTGCATAGTCACCTTTATAAAAGACTCCTGTCCACAGACTCAATCAGTCAGACTCTAACCTCTACAACATGGGCAAGACCAAAGATGTCAGAGATAAGATCATAGACCTGCACAAAGCTGGAATGGGCTACAAAACCATAAGTAAGACGCTGGATGAGAAGGAGACAACTGTTGGTGCAATAGTAAGAAAATTGAAGAAATACAAAATGACTGTCAATTGACATCGATCTGGGGCTCCATGCAAAATCTCACCTCGTGGGGTATTCTTGATCATGAGGAAGGTGAGAGATCAGCCTAAAACTACAGTGGGAGCACTTGCTAATAATCTCAAGGCAGCTGGGACCACAGTCACCAAGAAAAGCATTGGTAACACATTACGCCGTACAGGTTTCAAATCCTGCAGTGCCCACAAGGTCCCCGGCTCAAGAAAGCACATGTGCAAGCCTGTCTGGTTTGCCAATGAGCACCTGGATGATTCTGTGAGTGATTGGGAGAAGGTGCTGTGGTCAGATGAGACAAAAATTGAGGTCTTTGGCAATAACTTAACTCGCTTTTTTTGGAGGAAGAGAAATGATGCCTATGACCTAAAGAACACCGTCCCCACTGTCAAGCATAGAGGTGGAAACATTATGTTTTGGGAGTGTTTCTCTGCTAAGTGCACAGGACTACTTCACCACATCAATAGGAGAATGTGTGGAGCCATGTACCATAAAATCCTGAGTGACAACCTCCTTCCCTCTGCCAAGACATTAAAAATGGGTCATGGCTGGGTCTTTCAGCAAGATAATGACCCAGGACATACAGCCAAGGCAACAAAGGAGTGGCTGAAAAAGAAACACATTAAGGTAATGGAGTGATCTAGCCAGTCTCCATACCTTAACCCCATGGAAAACTTATGGAGAGAGCTGAAGCTTCAAGTTGCCAAAGCGACAGTTTCAAAATCTTAATGATTTAGAGATGATCTGCAAAGAGGAGTTGACCAAAATTCCTTTTGACTAGTGATGAGCAAGTATACTCTTTACTCGGGTTTCCCTGAGCATGCTTGGGTGGTCTTCGAATATTTTGGTGTCCTCAGAGATTTCATTTTTGTCATCGCAGCTGCATGATTTGCGACTGCTAGACAGCCTGAATACATGTGGAGGTTGCCTGATTGTTTGATGCTCAGTAGTGTGTGTGGCCTCCACGTGCCTGTATGATCTCCCTACAATGCCTGGGCATGCTCCTGATGAGGGGGTGGATGTTCTCCTGAGGCATCTCCTCCCAGACCTGGACTAAAGCATCCGCCAACTCCTGGACAGTCTGTGGTGCAATGTGACGTTGGTGGATGGTGTGAGACATGATGTCCTACATGTGTTCAATCGGATTCAGGTCTGGGGAACGGGCGGGCCAGTCCATAGCTTCAATGCCTTCATATTGCAGGAACTGCTGACACACTCCAGCAAAATGAGGTCTGGGATTGTCCTGCATTAGGAGGAACCCAGGGTCAAGAGCATCAGCATATGGCCTCGCAAGGGGTGTGATGATTTCATCTCTGTACCTAATGGCAGTCATGCTACCTCTGGCGAGCACATGGAGGGCTGTGCAGCCCTCCAAAGAAATGCCACCCCGCACCATTACTGACCCACTGCCAAACCGATCATGCTGAAGGATGTTGCAGGCAGCAGATCGCTCTCCACGGCATCTCCAGACTCTGTCACGTCTGCCACATGTGCTCAGTATGAACCTGCTTTCATCTGTGAAGAGCACAGGGCGCCAGTGGTGGATTTGCCAATCCTTGTGTTGTGTGGCAAATGCCAAGCGCCCTGCACTGTGTTAGGCTGTGAGCACAACCCCTATCTGTGGACATCGGGCACTCAGACAATCCTCATGGAGTCAGTTTCTAACCGTTTGTGCAGACACATGCACATTTCTTGCCTGCTGGAGGTCATTTTGCAGGGCTCTGGCATTGCTCCTCCTGTTCCTCCTTGCACAAAGGCTGAGGTAGCAGTCCTGCTGCTGGGTTTTTTCCCTCCTACCACCCCCTCCACATCTCCTGGTGTACTGGCCTGTCTCCTGGTAGCGCCTCCAGCCTCTGGACAGTACGCTGACAGACACAGCAATCCTTTTTGCCACAGCTCGCATTGATGTGCCATCCTGGATGAGCTGCACTACCTGAGCTACTTGTGTGGGTTGTAAAGTCCTTCTCATGCTAGCACGAGTGTGAAAGCACAACCAACATTCAAAAGTGACCAAAACATCAGCCATAAAGCACTGGTACCGAGATGTGGTCTGTGGTCCCCACCTGCAGAACCACTCCTTTATTGAGTGTGTCTTGATAATTGCTAATAATTTCCATCTGTTGTCTATTCCATTTGCACAACAGCATGTGAAATTGATTGTCAAACAGTGTTACTTCCTAAATGGACAGTTTGATTTCACAGAAGTTTGATTTACTTGGAGTTATAATCTGTTGTTTAAGTGTTCCCTTTATTTCTTTGAGCAGTGTATAAACAGGGGTGGGCCATTTATATGGATACACCTAAATAAAATGTGAATGGTTAGTGATATCAACTTGCTGTTTGTGGCACATTAGTATATGGGAGGGAGAAAACTTTTCAAGATGGGTGGTGACCATGGTGGCCATTTTGAAGTCGGCCATTTTGTATCCAACTTTATTTTTTTTCAATGGGAGGAGGTCATGTGACACATCAAACTTATTGAGAATTTCACAAAAAAAATAATGTGATTGGTTTTAACCTAACTTTATTCTTTCCTGAGTTATTTACAAGTTTATGACCACTTATAAAATGTGTTCAAAGTGCTGCCCATTGGGTTGGATTGTCAATGCAACCCTCTTCTCCCACTCTTGACACACTGATAGCAACACCACAGATGAAATGCTAGCACAGGCTTCCAGTATCCAAGATGGTGCACCACCACACTATGGGTGTCAGGTCTGAGCATTCCTACATGAACAGTTTCCTGGAAAGTGTATTGGTCATCATGGGTCATTTGAATGGCCACTAAGGTCTCCCAATCTGACCCCCTTAGACTTTTATCTTTGGGGTCATCTGAAGGCAATTGTCTGCTGTGAAGATACGAGATGTGCAGCATCTGAAACAATGAATACTTGAAGCCTGTGCTAACATTTCTTCTGCGGTGTTGCTATCAGTGTGTCAAGAGTGGGAGAAGAGGATTGCATTGACAATCTAACACAATGGGCAGCACTTTGAACACAGCTCACATCTCCGCAGCTAATAGTCGCAATGACACATATCTACCCTCAAGGACTCATCTGGCGGCCATTTTACAATATATGGACACATATATTAGTACTACAACACTAATACAATAATAGCAAAACAATATCACACATTCAAAACCCACGATTAACAAATAATATCTGTTACCGAAGTTACCAAAATCACACATGCAATATCAGCCCACCCGTCTATCACTCGTTATCCCTAAGAAGCTAGGGGGGTTAATGTTGGGCCTAGTAAGTAAAAGGATTACAGGGGAGTATACTTTCACCAAATGTGCTCATCATGCTGTTGATAGAGTAAGAGAGCATGTGTGGCTCAATGAGAGGTTTTACATCCAGCCTAAAAGAGGTGTGTCCAGTCCAAGATGTGGTCGGATGAAGTCACCAGTCTATTGTACTGTCCAATTTACCTCCATCCACTGGCTAAGACTGGACTTTAAGGCATTCGAGACCACGTGATGAAGGACCACATAATATACACACACATACTTTGGGGCACTTCCCTTCTATAGGTTCCCTTTATTTTTGATAGCCAGCCAGGTACATCTAACAGCTGCGGGCTGCAGCCCTAAGCTGCCAGTGTTAGCAAGGATGGTTTTCAAGAATAGAGGGGTCATCAAGCTGTTTTTTCAATTTGTTTACATAAATAACTTTAAAAAATGACGTGGGCCCCCCCATTTTTGACAACCAGCCAAGCTAAAACAGACAGCTGGGGGCTGATTTTCTCAGGCTGGCAAGGGACCATGGATATTGACACCCCCCAGCCTAATAATAGCAGCCAGCAGTTGGTCAGAAAGGGTGCATCTATTAGATGTGCCAATTGTGGTGCTTTGCCCAACTCTTTCCACTTGCCCTGTGGCGGTGGCAAGTGGGGTTCAAATTTGTGGGGTGATGTCACTTTTGTATGTCCGGTAACATCAAGCCCATGGCTTAGTAATGGAGAGGCTTGTATAAGACACATATCCATTACTAATCCTATAGATACATTATTCTGGCTGTGTGTTTATATACAATGTATTTTATTTGAAATAAAGAAAACATATTTTTACTTTTTTATTTACAAATAACAAACAGTTATAATCACCTAACGCACATTCAACTGAAGTCATGGTCTACTGTAAAAAACCTAAAATAATAAACAACAAAAATACTCAAATAACGCCCAATTCCATTGAAACCAACATCTCCTGTAAAAAAAACAAAAAATAAAAAATAACCATATCCCTCACAAGTCCGTTGTTCTGTCCCACACCGTAATCCATGTATGGGGGATAAACAGTATTCAACCTGGATGGTGCCAAAATGCGACCGTCTAGGCTGAGAACCACTGGGGAATGAGCTGCTGCATGCTCAGCCTCAGTGACTAGAGGTGACATTATCGGGGTTACCGCAGGTCACTGAGGCTGCATTCCCTGTCGGGCACCTGAACTTCGCAGACCTCGGTGAGATCACCACTAGCACAGCGAGAAAAAGTCTCGCAGCGCAGTGGTGAGTTCACCTCAGTTCACTGGGAAAAAGCAGCTAGCATCTATCCACTTGCACAGAGACAACAGAAAAATTAGAAATAGAGCCTGCTTAGGGGGAATCTGGTGAATTTATCAGGATACAAGTTAGGCCGGCGTCACACTAGCGAGTATTACGGGCGTATGAGAGGTGTAGAAAATACGGATTGCATACGGTACAATGATTCTCTATGGCCCAGCTCCTATCTGCCATATTTTACTGATCCGTATTATACGGTCTTGTACGGCCATAGAAAATCGCAGCATGCTGCGTTTGTCACCGTATTGCGCAAAAAAAAACGCCAATGAAAGTCTATGGGGGAGAGAAAAATACGGATTACACACGGACCAGCAGTGTGACTTGCGAGAAATACGCACCGGTATTATATAGAAAAGCCGGCAATTCAGTGCGGTGTACAGTAAAATCACACTGACAGAATAGAATAGGTAGAATAAATGTGCACACATAGAATAGGTATATATACATATATATATATATATATATATACACACACATGTATGTCAGTGAGACACATATATATATATATATATATATATCTACACTTATATTTCATACAGCGCTAGATATCATAAAAGCCGGTAATTCAATTGCCAGCTTTTGATATCTCCTTCCCAAACCCAACAGGATATGAAACATGGTTTACATACAGTAAACCACCTCATATCCCTTTTTTTTTTTTTGCATATTCCACACTACTAATGTTAGTAGTGTGTATGTGCAAAACTTGTGGGCCCTGTAGCTATTAAATTAAAGGGTTAAATCGCGGAAAAAATTGGCGTGGGCTCCCGCGCAATTTTCTCCACCTGAGTGGTAAAGCCAGTGACAGAGGGCAGATATTAATAGCCTAGAGGGTCCATGGTTATTGGCCCCCCCTGGCTAAAAACATCTGCCCCCAGCCACCCCAGAAAAGGCACATCTGGAAGATGCGCCTATTCTGGCACTTGGCCACTCTCTTCCCACTCCCGTGTAGAGGTGGGATATGGGGTAATGAAGGGTTAATGTCACCTTGCTATTGTAAGGTGACATTAAGCCAGATTAATAATGGAGAGGCGTCAATTATGACACCTATCCATTATTAATCCAATAGTATGAAATGGTTAAAAACACACACACATTATTACAAAGTACTTTAATGAAATAAAGACACAGGGTGTTGTAATATTTTACTATTCTCGTAATCCACCTGAAGACCCTTGTTCTGTAAAAAAGGAAAAATAAAAAATCAACAATATCCTATACCTTCCGTCGTTCTTGAACGTCCCACGATGTAAATCCATCTGAAGGGGTTAAATCATTTTACACCAAGGAGCTTTGCTAAAGCAGCTGTGCTCGTGGTTGTAAAACCCCCGGGGAATGAATGGAATGCAGGGTAATGACCTGTAGTTACCTTCAGTCGCGGTGATGCGCCCTCTGCTGGATGTCCTCCTATGAACTCGCGCCTGGGAAAAGTTCCCTCGCTCGAGTTCATATGAGGACATCCAGCAGGGGGCGCATCACTGCGACTCAAGGTAACTACAGGACATTCCCCTGCATTACAT
The DNA here is from genome assembly GCF_051348905.1 of Ranitomeya variabilis. Classification (NCBI taxonomy): domain Eukaryota; kingdom Metazoa; phylum Chordata; class Amphibia; order Anura; family Dendrobatidae; genus Ranitomeya; species Ranitomeya variabilis. The sequence continues at coordinate 131,841,175 of NC_135236.1, read as the reverse complement.
TCATTCACAACATTTTACAGACAGGAGCGACTGCATTAGCAAAGCTCCTGGCTGTAAAATGATTTAACCCCTTCAGATGGATTTACATCGTGGGACTGAATGAACGATGGAAGGTATGGGATATTGTTGATTTTTTATTTTACCTTTTTTACAGGACGAGGGTCTTCAGGTGGATTACCAGTATAATAAAATATTAAAACACCCTGTGTCTTTATTTCATTAAAATACTTTTAAATAATGTGTGTGTGTTTTATTAACCATTTCGTACTATTGGATTAATAATGGATAGGTGTCATAATTGACACCTCTCCATTATTAATCTAGCTTAATGTCACCTTACAATAGCAAGGTGACATTAACCCTTCATTACCCGATATCCCACCGCTACATGGGAGTGGGAAGAGAGTGGCCAAGTGCCAGAATAGGTGCATCTTCCAGATGTGCCTTTTCTGGGGTGGCTGGGGGCAGATGTTTTTAGCCAGGGGGGGCCAATAACCATGGACCCTCTCTAGGCTATTAATATCTGCCCTCAGTCACTGGCTTTACCACTCTGGTGGAGAAAATTGCACGGGAGCCCACGCCATTTTTTTCCGTGATTTAACCCTTTATTTTACAAGCTACAGCGCCCAAATTTTGCACATACACACTACTAACATTAGTAGTGTGGAATATGCAAAAAAAAAAGGGATATGAGATGGTTTACTGTATGTAAACCATGTCTCATATCCTGTCGGGTTTGTGAAGGAGAAATGAAAAGCCGGCATTTGAATTAGCGGCTTTTCTGCAATCTAGCGCTGAATTAAATATAAATACAGTATGTGTGTATGTGTGTATATATACAGGATATATATATATCTATATCTCAATGACACATATATATATCTATATATATATATATATCTATTGTAAAGCTGCAGTAGCTTCGTACGCAGTGAAGAAGCATTGACCCACAAATTCAAACACAAAAGTCTCTTTTATTGTGTTACTTCACACAGTCAATATAGTAAACGGCTTCTTCATACTGTCCATTAATAATGCATGGCTATATGACGCAGTCAATACACAGGCCGGACTTCCCTCTGTCCAGTTTCCCTGGGTGACCGCACGCCGTTAACAAGTCTCTGTAGTCACTCAGCACACTGCACTCTTTATCCTCTGGAGTGCAGCCGGGTACACATAAATGCATATAACTTCAGTGATCAGTTTACACCAGTTCAATGCAATACATTTCACATGGCTTTAGATTTGCGGTCCCTAAACAGGCCAGACTTCCCTTGTCCAGTTTCCCTGGGCGACCGCACGCCATCTAAGTCTCTATACGTCTCCATACACACAGCCTCATATGTTGCAGACACTACTCACGCCTGCCCTCCTCTGACTAGTTCTCGTGGGTGTCCTGCATCGCTGTATCACAGTCTCTTACAGACTCTTTACTCACACAGTCGTACACAGTTCAGGATATCCTCCGGATAGCAGCTGGGCACCATATCCACCTGTTTGCAATCGTTGCACATGCTAGTCCTCTTTCGGGCACAGGACATCCACCTCCGGGCACAGGACTGTCCACCTCCGGGCACAGGACTGTCCACATCCGAGACCAGTACCATGGATGACTTGCATCTCTGTGTACGCTGCGGGTGCCAGGCTTTTCAGCTGCCCTGGGTGCTGGCTCTGCTGGCCTCCATGCACTCTGCAGACCAGCACACACCAGACTGACACTGACGTGCACCTCGCACACCTGGCCTCACCTGGCCAGACGCCTGACACAGCCTGCACGGCCTGACACACCCATACCCCTTACTGCAGGGCTTTTAAACACACACAAACCTGTGGCCTTCAGCCACCTGGAAAACCTGGACCGGAAATCCATGACTCTCATGCACACCTATGGACTTCATCCGTCTGCATGCACATTCTGGGGAGAACAAGCAGCGCCCCCTAGCTGTATCAGAGGCCACAGCCTCACATATCCTCCCCCCCTGTTCATACCTGTGGGGTTGAACACTTGTTACCCCGTATGGGCGCGAGATAATAAGGCATCCATATGACCCTGTGACATCCCTGCCCAAAACAACGTTTTCAGTTTCTCCTGCCAAAACCTCTAGGGGGAGCCTATCGGGATTATACTCTGACCCTAATTTGGCGACCCCTATGGCAGGTATCTCAATATTTTCATGTTCTACGCCCAAAACAGTACATAAACACATTCTCTGCTGCAACTGCAGTGCCTCTAGCTGTTGCTGCCAGAACTGCAGCTCCTGCTGCGCAGACTTCGTGAATCCGCCGATCCACAGCAAATCTTCGTAACCCTACCGAGTTACCGCCAGAAGCTTTCAATCTTCATGGCCCCGCCGAGCCACAGCAAGACAGTCTTGAGGAAAAAAAAATTCCAGCTGACTTTGCACAATGCTATGCAGCACGCTTTGGGGTATGCCTCAGTTCACACTGCCCGCATTCTCCACCATATGTAAAGCTGCAGTAGCTTCGTACGCAGTGAAGAAGCAGTGACCCACAAATTCAAACACAAAAGTCTCTTTTATTGTTACTTCACACAGTCAATATAGTAAACGACTTCTTCATACTGTCCATTAATAATGCATGGCTATATGACGCAGTCAATACACAGGCCGAACTTCCCTCTGTCCAGTTTCCCTGGGTGACTGCACGCTGTTAACAAGTCTCTGTACTCACTCAGCACACTGCACTCTTTATTCTCTGGAGTGCAGCTGGGTCCACATAAATGCATATAACTTCAGTGATCAGTTTACACCAGTTCAATGCAATACATTTCACATGGCTTTAGATTTGCGGTCCCTAAACAGGCCAGACTTCCCTTGTCCAGTTTCCCTGGGCGACCGCACGCCATCTCAGTCTCTATACGTCTCCATACACACAGCCTCATATGTTGCAGACACTACTCACGCCATCCCTCCTCTGACTAGTTCTCGTGGGTGTCCTGCATCACTGTATCACAGTCTCTTACAGACTCTTTCTCACACAGTCGTACACAGTTCAGGATATCCTCCGGATAGCAGCCGGGCACCATATCCACCTGTTTGCAATCGTTGCACATGCTAGTCCTCTTTCGGGCACAGGACATCCACCTCCGGGCACAGAACATCCACCTCTGGGCACAGGACTGTCCACATCCGACTCCTACGGGCACAGGACATCCACCTCCGGGCACAGGACTGTCCACATCCGAGACCAGTACCATGGACGACTTGCATCTCTGTGTACGCTGCGGGTGCCAGGCTATTCAGCTGCCCTGGGTGCTGGCTCTGCTGGCCTCCATGCACTCTGCAGACCAGCACACACCAGACTGACACTGACGTGCACCTCGCACACCTGGCCTCACCTGGCCAGACGCCTGACACGGCCTGCACGGCCTGACACACCCATACCCCTTACTGCAGAGCTTTTAAACACACACAAATCTGTGGCCTTCAGCCACCTGGAAAACCTGGACCGGAAATCCATGACTCTCATGCACACCTATGGACCTCATCCATCTGCATGCACATTCTGGGGAGAACAAACAGCGCCCCCTAGCTGTATCAGAGGCCACAGCCTCACACTATATATATCTATATATCTATATACTGTATATATATATATATATATATATATATATATATATATATATACTCTGTATATGTTTTAATGAACATTTGAGCCCTTAAATCCATTAGCTGTCGGTTTTGCAAGCCTGCTAGAAAATATCGCAGTACGGATGCCATACGGATTACATACAAAGGATGCCATGCGCAAAATACGCTGACACACCCTGCCTACGGATGACATACGAATCACTATTTTGGGAACATTTCTGCGTATTACGGCCGTAAAAAACGGACCGTATTTTCATACGCTGAGTGTGACGCCGGCCTTAGTGTTAAATATCATGTACACACAGGTTATTCTGAAAAGTCACCTAATACTACAGATATGTTTTACAACTTACATAAAAATCACATGACATTTCATTAAAATGCATATGTATGAGGCACTTTGTTTGACACCTATTCAAATACAGTATAAGTTGCATACTGCAAGCATTTCACTATAACTTTGAATATGTTTTCTCAAAATGTTTTTTTTTCTCCAGGAATGTCTCCAGGAACCAGACTGATTAGTTATAAAGAGAAGGGCAGCTGTCTCTTATTGCTTTTCTGACTTAACTGAGCTGCAAATGTGGTTTTCTCTGGCGTATTTCAGTGTTGTAATACAAAGTTAACCCTTTTCCCTCTAAGTAACTGTCCTCATCCAGCTTCTGGATGTGGAACAGACGTAGTGTGGAAAGCAATGCTGAGAGCTGTTGTAATCCTTGCATGCCTAGGGTGATCTGTATAGTGTGGGCTTGAATATGAGCAGACGTCAATGCTGAAGCCATATGATTCACATTGTGCTATACAATGATTAATTGTAACAAGACGTAAGGTTAATATATAGCAAAGATTAAAATGACAAAATAGAAGTAAATGTATTAACAAATATTATCTTTAATAACATGAATCTGAAGGAAAATAAAATATTGATTCTATGGTCCGAAAAGCACTGAAGTAATTTACCGTAATGATGTCACTAAGTAATGGAAATAACAAAGTGTTGTGCCGTGGTACATTAAGCATAAAAAAGATAATGTGATCTGGGATATTTTTAAGGAATACCAAAGGATTCAAGGGTGCACATATCATTGGTCCAACCTGTGCAGCCACACTGGGACCCAAAAAGGAAAGGGGGCCATGGTTCACACCCCAGGAGTCCAGATGCCACAATGGTATTGCCTTCCTCACGGCGGATGTCATGCCTGGAAACAAGGAGGGATCCTGGAGCGCCCCCACGTCAGGGCAATGGGGTACTCGGCACTGGGTCCCTCGATTCGGGGGATGTCACAGTGGCCCGACCCGGTCCGTGGCCCTTTGAGGGGCCCCCAATAGAAGGGGAAAGTTTGTACGGTGTTCGTGACGCCACCTGTGGTATTCGGTCAGGGTGACCGACGCTGCTTAGCGGTCTGCTGAGGTGATGTTATGGCAGCAAGATGGTATACCTTCCCACAGGTGAAGTGTAACCCCAGGGCTTCCCAGGAGTGTAGATGGTGATGGTGGATGATGTAAGGCGCAGTGAATAACGAGGACACAAGGTTGCAGTCTCTTTACCTTTTACTGGAAGCTTCAGCGTCCGCAATCCAGGGTACAGACCACAGGGTAGGCAGAGTCCGGCCGGTCCGAAGGCAAATCCAGAGTCCCCTTATCCAGGTGGAAATCAGTAGCCTTCCTACATTAAATGTCGCCTGCTTAACCCAGCAGGAAGTACAGCGGCGTCTAAAAATAACTAAAATTGACAAATCTCCAGGCCCGGATGGGATACACCCCCGAGTACTGCAGGAACTAAGTACAGTCATTGATAGACCATTATTTTTAATCTTTAAAGACTCCATAATAACAGGGTCTGTACCACAGGACTGGCGTATAGCAAATGTGGTGCCAATATTCAAAAAAGGGGCAAAAACTGAACTCGGTAATTATAGGCCAGTAAGTTTAACCTCTACTGTGGGTAAAATCCTGGAGGGCATTCTAAGGGATGCTATGCTGGAGTATCTGAAGAGGAATAACCTCATGACCCAGTATCAGCACGGGTTTACTAGGGACCGTTCATGTCAGACTAATTTGATCAGCTTCTATGAAGAGGTAAGTTCCGGACTGGACCAAGGGAACCCAGTGGACGTAGTATATATGGACTTTTCCAAAGCTTTTGATACGGTGCCACACAAAAGGTTGTTACATAAAATGAGAGTAATGGGGATAGGGGAAAATATGTGTAAGTGGGTTGAGAGCTGGCTCAGGGATAGGAAACAAAGGGTGGTTATTAATGGAGCACACTCGGACTGGGTCACGGTTAGCAGTGGGGTACCACAGGGGTCAGTATTGGGCCCTCTTCTTTTTAACATATTTATTAATGACCTTGTAGGGGGCATTCAGAGTAAAATTTCAATATTTGCAGATGACACTAAACTCTGCAGGGTAATCAATACAGGGGAGGACAATTTTATATTACAGGATGATTTATGTAAACTAGAAGCTTGGGCTGATAAATGGCAAACGAGCTTTAATGGGGATAAATGTAAGGTCATGCACTTGGGTAGAAGTAATAAGATGTATAACTATGTGCTTAATTCTAAAACTCTGGGCAAAACCGTCAATGAAAAAGACCTGGGTGTATGGGTGGATGACAAACTCATATTCAGTGGCCAGTGTCAGGCAGCTGCTACAAAGGCAAATAAAATAATGGGATGTATTAAAAGAGGCATAGATGCTCATGAGGAGAACATAATTTTACCTCTATACAAGTCACTAGTTCGACCACACTTAGAATACTGTGCACAGTTCTGGTCTCCGGTGTATAAGAAAGACATAGCTGAACTGGAGCGGGTGCAGAGAAGAGCGACCAAGGTTATTAGAGGACTGAGGGGTCTGCAATACCAAGATAGGTTATTACACTTGGGGCTATTTAGTTTGGAAAAACGAAGACTAAGGGGTGATCTTATGTTAATGTATAAATATATGAGGGGACAGTACAAAGACCTTTCTGATGATCTTTTTAATCATAGACCTGAGACAGGGACAAGGGGGCATCCTCTACGTCTGGAGGAAAGAAGGTTTAAGCATAATAACAGACGCGGATTCTTTACTGTAAGAGCAGTGAGACTATGGAACTCTCTGCCGTATGATGTTGTAATGAGTGATTCATTAATTAAATTTAAGAGGGGACTGGATACCTTTCTGGAAAAGTATAATGTTACAGGGTATATACACTAGATTCCTTGATAAGGCGTTGATCCAGGGAACTAGTCTGATTGCCGTATGTGGAGTCGGGAAGGAATTTTTTTCCCCATGGTGGAGTTACTCTTTGCCACATGGGGTTTTTTTGCCTTCCCCTGGATCAACATGTTAGGGCATGTTAGGTTAGGCTATGGGTTGAACTAGATGGACTTACAGTCTTCCTTCAACCTTAATAACTATGTAACTACTAGCGCCTGTGTGTTGTAGTCCCTCCCTGCTGAGCAACTCGGTAAGGTCCTCACAACTTTCGTGGATGTTCTAGTTGTTGTTTCTTCCTCTCTGTCCCCCAGATGGTATGGATAGGACAAACCCGTTTGACTGATGGCCTGAGGCTTGTTTATAGGGACCCTAGAGATGCCCCGACCCCACAATTTGCCACTGTGTCTTCATAGGTATTAAGGTCAGGCAGCCAACTTGGAATTGACTGTCCTGCTGGTCTCTGAAGTAAAGCATAGAGTCAATTACTCCCTTGGTGTCCCAGCCACCGGCTACGCGCCTCGGAAGGAGGCAGCCTACCTCAGGGCCGAACTCCTCCCGGTGTTTTCTCCTAGTGCTGTGATCTCGTTTCTCACTCTTTACAACACAGTTCTCTTCGTGTCCTTTCTTAGGATGCTGCCGCACGTGGGGAGGCACAGCTCCGTAGCTTTCTATCTCGCTAGGCCTCTGTCAGGATCCCACCCCTGACAGGGACCCTCTGTCTGCAGCTCAGATGTTCCTCCTTTCCCCCTGTCTGCCTGACAGGTACTCACTGGGTCAAACCCAGGCAGCGTCTCTCTAACATTCTATCCAAACCACCAGTTTTACCCTTCTGTGAGGAGTGTCCTACTAGATAGGAGCATGGCTCCCCCTGGTGGATTGGAGTGTGAAGTGTGGTGTATGTTTGGTGATACCTGGAAGGATGGACGCCTTTATTACCTTTGGACGTAATATCACTCCCCTTGGTGGAAGAATTACATTACTGCAACTACCAGGACTCTGGGGCGCTGCACTCCCTTAATCAGGTAAAACTAACATGCAACACTGTCCTGACTCCAGACCAGAAGGGGGAGCTCTAAACCTGGTTTTCAGGGGAACTTCCCTATAAATTCTGGTCGGGGGAGGGGTGAGAGAGTCTGTTAGTGAGTCGGTGTGAGCGACAGTGAGAGGAGGCAAAGGACAAAAGCCTGGGGTCTGGAGTTGCAAGTGGGCTCACCCCAGAGGAAAGCGCCAAGAGACCAGACACCGGGGTCCGTGATGGTGTGGGAATTGCAGACCCAGCCACTGAACCCAGAGGGCAGGAGATTGCAAGTCTCCTCTCCCATCCAACACTTGCAGGTACCACAGCAAGTGAGGAGCCTGGGGCTGCCGGTGAAAGGACAGTGCCCATGAAAGATTCAAGCTGTCAGCCATACAGATTGACAATGTAGACACTGAGAGGACTCGTGCAGAGCATCAGGCAGCAAGGGTCAGATATACAGCACAGAGGGAAGGCCTCTGAGCCCACCTGGATAAGTGGATCCCAAGCTGTTTCCAGGCTGCCCAGACCCCACCATCACCTGTTACCTGTACCCTGGACTATACCAGAATTCTACCAGTAAAAGGTAAAGTAAGCTGCTATCCCTGTGTCCTGCAATTAATTCCTGCACCCTCAGTCCTGCACCCCACTGTCAATCATCCCTATTACCAACTACACTGGAAGCCCTGGGGGACCAAGCTTTACCTGTGGGAAGCTATACCATCTAAGCTGCCAAACCATCAGCCCTAGAGGACCCCTTTAAGCAGCGTCGGCCACCCCTGGCCAAATACCACAGGTGGCATCACAAACATACTACAATAGATGCCCAGGGCCACGGCCCGGGTCACTACCACCGTGACAAACCCTTTACGAACAGAACCGGCCCGGTGCCGAGAACCCCATGGTCCTAGCGCGCGTTCTACGCTTCCACCTCCAAAAAAGATAGAATTGTGTATTATGATGAGCTATTGGACTGCAAATGGCCCCTATATTGTTCTTTCACAGGGGTCCTCTTTTGTCTGTGTCGACTCCTGAAAAGATTCTCAGGAGTCCCAGAAACAATTTTGGCAGGCCTCCTAATGTGGCAGAGAGCCTAAGGCCTAAGGCCCCACCTTAAGGTACCTTCACACGAAACGACATTATAACGATATCGCTAGCAATCCGTGACGTTGCAGCGTCCTCGCTAGCGATATCGTTTCGTTTGACACGCAGCAGTGATCAGGATCCTGCTGTGATGTCGCTGGTCGCTGAATAAAGTCCAGAACTTTATTTGGTCGTCCGATCGCTGTGTATCGTTGTGTTTGAAAGCAAAAGCAACGATACCAGCGATATTTTACACTGGTAACCAGGGTAAACATCGGGTTACTAAGCGCAGGGCCGCGCTTAGTTACCCGATGTTTACCCTGGTTACTAGCGTAAAATGTAAAAAAAACAAACAGCACATACTCACATTGCGTCCCCTGCAGTCTGCTTCCTCCTCTGACTCAGCGCCGCAAAGTGAAAGTGAAAGCAGCACAGCGGTGACGTCACCGCTCTGCTCTCACTGTACGGCGCTCAGTCAGTCAGGAAGTGGACGCAGGGGGACGTGAATGTAAGTATGTGCTGTTTGTTTTTTTTAGATTTTACGCTGGTAACCAGGGTAAACATCGGGTTACTAAGCGCGGCCCTGCGCTTAGTTACCCGATGTTTACCCTGGTTACCAGGGGACCTCGGCATAGTTGATCGCTGGAGAGCGGTCTGTGTGACAGCTCTCCAGCGACCAAACAGCGACGCTGCAGCGATCGACATCGTTGTCGCTATCGCTGCAGCGTCGCTTCGTGTGAAGGTACCTTTAGCCAGCTGCTTCTGCACACTTATAGCTACAACCCTTATTTAAGGGTAAACTTCAGTCAATTTCAGTCATCCTGACAATGCATTTCTAAAAAAGCATAATCTTAATAGCCATTTGTGGAATTTGCAACAAGGATGACTAGTCCAAGCTGTCTGTCCCCAGAGGATTCTCCCTACCAGATCCCCCTTAACTGACATATCTCTGCCTATATAGACACAATGTTGGTAGAGACCATTAAGTCTACAGGTGTGGGGCATGGAGAAGGCGCCAAGGACCTGACTCTTGGACTAGTGGGAGGGTGAAGAGCCTTGGCCCCATTTTTGCAAACTTTCTAGCTGTCTTGTTGCTAAGTGTATAATATTTGTTCATAGGCCAGTTGTTTTTTTATATATAAAATAGACAGTGTCCAAAATCAAGTGAAAACGTCTTTTATTCTTTTAGATGCAAAATAAAAGAAGTTTTTGAGTTTTTTTCACCTGATTTTGGAAGCTATTTGATTTATTAATGTATTTTTCCAAGTTTGGAACTTCCTTGACCGTGCATCCCCACTTGGAATTAGGTGCTCTATGCAAGTGTCCATATTGGAGTGCTGGGAGTAATTTTCTACTTATTTACAGTTGTCATAAGAGGATTATTCTGGAGTTTAGCGTCATTCACAACTAGAGATTGGCGGACCCTTGGATGTTCGGGTCCGGCAGGTTTGGCTGAACAGTTAAAAAAGTTTGGGTACTAGAACAGTACTCGGACCCTAACCCAAACCTGGACCTCATTCACTTGAATGGGGGGCCCGAACATCCAGTGTCTTCCACGCTGTCATATGCATGACAGCATGGAAAACACTGCTTCTGATTGGAGGTAAAATCATTACCACCAGTCAGACAGCCGTGGTTCCCATGATATCAAATGACAGCATGAGCCCGCAGCTGTGATTGGAGCAAAAAAATTTACCTCCGGACACTGGCATCAGAGGATGGGACTACTGCCTACACCTGCTGTTGCCAATAACTGCGCTCTAAATAAATATTTTTTTTTTTTAAAGACAGCATGGGTTCCCCTGTATTTTTGATCACCAGCCAGGCAAAACTTACAGCTGAGGGTTGAAACCCTCAGCTATCAGCATTAGCAAGGCCCCCAGCATTTTTGACATCCAGCTTTGATAAAGCAGACAGCTGGGGGCTGGTATTCTCAGGCTGGTAAGGGGCCATAGATATTGACCACCCCAGCATAAAAGTAACAGGACACAGCTTCCCAGAAAAGTCACATATATTAGATGTGCCAATTCTGGCGCTTTGCCTGACTCTTCTCACTTGCCCTGTAGAGGTGGCAAGTGGGGTAACAGTTGGGAGGTTGATATCAACTTTGTATTGTCAGGTGACATCAAGCCCATGGATTAGTCATGGAGAGGCGTCTATAACACACCCATCCATTACAAATACTATAGTTGTATGGTAAATAAACATGGCACAAGTGTAAAGTCCTTTATTTGAAAAAGAGGAAAACACACTTTTCATTTTTTTATTCAAAAACAACAAACATAATTAGACTCACCTAACGCCCATTCCATTGAATACCTCGTCTCCTATAGTAAAATAAACTAAAAAACAACCATATCCCTCACCTGTCCGACGTTCTGTCCCACGCCGTAATCCATGTCTGGGTACTGCTAGTTTTTATCCTGGATGGTGTCAAGATGTGACTGTCCAGGCTGAGAACCACAGGTGGGTCCACACATTAATGCCACAACATGGTGGTTGTGGACAGTATGGTGTTTGTGGCTGTGGAGGAAAGGTAATAGATACAAAGCAGTAAATATGGACAAAGGATATTAGAAAACATTCCAGAGAAAGGAACATGCATAAAAGATAGGATCTCCACAAAAATTCCTTTAAACAAAATACAAATTGTTTTAATTCCACACCAAAAAACACTACACACAATTAAAAACATCTAAAACATTCCAAAAGATGGAACATACATGGTACATCCAGTATTACAATACAATATTCAATAGACATACAGTACAGACCAAAAGTTTGGACACACCTTCTCATTTAAAGATTTTTCTGTATTTTCATGACTATGAAAATTGTACATTCACACTGAAGACATCAAAACTATGAATTGACACATGTGGAATGATGTACTTAACAAACAAGTGTGAAACAACTCAAATTATGTCTTATATTCTAGTTTCTTCAAAATAGCCACCTTTTGCTTTAATGACCACTTTGCACACTCTTGGCATTCTCTTGATGAGCTTCAAGAGGTAGTCAACGGAAATGGTCTTCCAACAATCCTGAAGGAGTTCCCAGAGATGCTTAGCACTTGTTGGCCCTTTTGCCTTCACTCTGCGGTCCAGCTCACCCAAACCATCTTGATTGGATTCAGGCCTGGTGACTGTGGAGGCCAGGTCATCTGGCGTAGCACCCCATCACTCTCCTTCTTAGTCAAATAGCCCTTACACAGCCTGGAGGTGTGTTTTGGGTCATTGTCCTATTGAAAAATAAATGATGGTCCAACTAAACACAAACCGGATGGAATAGCATACTGCTGCAAGATGCTGTGGTAGCCATGCTGGTTCAGTATGCCTTCAATTTTGAATAAATCCCCAACAGTGTCACCAGCAAAGCACTCCCACACCATCACACCTCCTCCATGCTTCACGGTGGGAACCAGGCATATAGAGTCCATCCGTTCACCTTTTCTGCGTCGCACAAAGACACGGTTGCTGGAACCAAAGATCTCAAATTTGGACTCATCAGACCAAAGCACAGATTTCCACTGGTCTAATGTCCATTCCTTGTGTTCTTTAGCCCAAGCAAGTCTCTTCTGCTTGTTGCCTGTCCTTAGCAGTGGTTTCCTAGCAGCTATTTTACCATGAAGGCCTGCTGCACAAAGGCTCCTCTTAACAGTTGTTGTAGAGATGTGTCTGCTGCTAGATCTCTGTGTGGCATTGACCTGATCTCTAATCTGAGCTGCTGTTAACCTGCGATTTCTGAGGCTGGTGACTCAGATAAACTTATCCTCAGAAGCAGAGGTGACTCTTGGTCTTCCTTTCCTGGGGCGGTCCACATGTGAGCCAGTTTCTTTGTAGCGCTTGATGGTTTTTGCAACTGCACTTGGGGACACTTTCAAAGTTTTCCCAATTTTTTGAACTGACTGACCTTCATTTCTTAAAGTAACAATGGCCACTCGTTTTTCTTTACTTAGCTGCTTTTTCTTGCCATAATACAAATTCTAACAGTCTATTCAGTAGGACTATCAGCTGTGTATCCACCAGACTTCTGCACAACACAACTGATGGTCCCAACCCCATTTATAAGGCAAGAAATCCCACTTATTAAATCTGACAGGGCACCCCTGTGAAGTGAAAACCATTTCCGGTGACTACCTCTTGAAGCTCATCAAGAGAATGCCAAGAGTGTGCTAAGCAGTCATCAAAGCAAAGGTGGCTACTTTGAAGAACCTAGACTATAAGATATAATTTCAATTGTTTCACACTTTTTTGTTAAGTATATAATTCCACATGTGTTAATTCATAGTTTTGATGCCTTCAGTGTGAATGTACAATTTTCATAATCATGAAAATACAGAAAAATCTTTAAATGAGAAGGTGTGTCCAAACTTTTGGTCTGTACTGTATATATATACAACTCATGGCTAAGCATAAGTGTGAACTCAAACTCGACAATTTGAATAAACAACTAAGGTTATAATATTCCAAGACTCACAAGAACCTTAAATCCAACAGGATAATAATAGATAAAATTAATTTTTATTTAACGCTTATTAAAAACCTATAACCACACAGCAAAAAATACATACAACCGTGCTCACTACAACTGTCCCTCACACTGTAGACACTAATTTTCCCTGCCTATACAGCGGAGGTTGGCACCCTAATACAATACGAGAGAGGCGCCCCCGCTCCTCGATGGCTGATCCTATTGCTCCTACACAATTTTCTGGGATAAGAGATCCAGCTATACCCCAATCTCACGCGGCAGGAAAGTTAAAAAAGACAGTAATTGCTTGATGGAGCATTTAATAGACAGTGTGAGGTAGAGTGATGCCGTTACCTAAAGTGCAAACATATAGTGCATGGAACACACAAACAAACTGACTAAAACTGATCACTGTTCTGTTACAGCCTACCTAGCTGTGGGGGTTGGCACCCTACTGTACAGCGGAATTGGCGCCCCCACTCAACGAAGGCTCACCCTAACAGTAGCCCTATCACCACTAAACCCGGCTAATAGATGTGTAGCCCAGTAGAGGAAAGAATAGGGGTAGGCTCAAATTGCAGTTTAGATGTAATGTACAGAAAAACACCACACAGCTAACACATGATGTGTTAGTCACAAGGCTCTTAAATATATACCCAACCAAATGACAATCATTAATATAGGTAGGATGGGTTTAGAATTGTAATGCAGTATGGATAAAACTGCACACAAAATATAGAACAGTGTCAGTTATGGTCATTGAATACTCATCATGAATGATGTTCTTGAGGACCCATGCCTCACGCCTCAACGCGTTTCACCAATCTGGATCATCAGGAGGCCTGGATAAACGATGCTGCATGGTCAGCACCCATATCCCTAATATATATAGATTATAATTGTGAGCCCTGTGCCAATCAGGAACGTATCCCCTGGCCACTGGAGGTGGATTTTAATCATCACCAGAAAGGGGACCACTACACATGTAAAACCGCCCATTTTTAAAGTGGTCATTACAACACTCCTCTATATTATGTGCAATGACTCACCAGGCTCCCACCGCCGGTAAATAGACAGACCCATGTTTCGCTCTGCCAGCAATGGATCCGGCGTCCATCACGCACATGGTACGCCGGGTCGTGTACAGGAGACATTGTGCAAGTCCGGAAATGCTATTACGGCCGTTTTCCTGGAATCTGAATGGCCCGGATTATTGCGCAAGACCGGAAGTACTTTTGCGGCCATTTTCTTGGAGTCCCGGATCACCCGGATCATTTGTGCACACAGTCTCCTCTTACTACGTTGGAGATTACCTACTGCGCATGTCCGGAGATGGTCAGAACGCCATCTTACCAGGGGAGCAATTTTTAATCCATATAGCACTTGCGCACACATATCCCCGCAGCCATTTTACCTGCGATATAGAGACATCCCCAACTACTCACACGTTGGCATTATGCCATGGAATATTCCGAATGGAACAAAATGGAAATGGGGGAGGGAGAAAAAAAGGGAAGGAGTGTTATATTGCCACCACGTATGTTGATCAGCGGTCTTTTTCTAATAATAAGGAATGGGTGTTTAGAAATATCCACAACTATGATAAATAATAATTATAATAAATTCCAATTGATAAAACAATGATTTGTGAATCCCATACTGACTGGGATGAGAGGCAATGGCACAGCAAACCTGGTTATATATATATATATAGACGGGAATCCCCCAATGATAAAATATTGGTTATTCAGAAAGCACACACTATGGCAAGTTTCTTGTCGGGTCCTTTGAATACTGAAACTTGGTTGGAGGATACAAATCAGGCTTTCTGCACCAGTGGTCAGTCAGGTGCTAGTGGTGCAAATCAGTCCCTAAAATCACAGTTTGGTGATTTGTATGGTGACTATAAGGCACACATCAAATCTTGGTGGGAAATTAAGGCTTTAGAAAATTACATTAAGAACAGGGTGGTCCCCAGAGGTCTTAGAATTAACTTGAATCCTTCACCTAGGGCTGCTTCCCCAGAACTATTAACTAAGTGGTTGAAAGAATCTATAGATTCTTCTATAAGATTTATGCAGCTGCTCCTCGAAGAGGAGAAAAAGCTATTTGAAGCGTCATCGAAACAACTGAACAAATCTATAGGACAAATTTTGAAACTGAAGGCGGATCCGGATTTCAATAGACGGGAGGGCCTGTTGCAAACTTCAGTGGAAAAATATCAATCATATATAAAGGAGAGGAAGCAGTCACAGTTTCAGAGGGATCTGAAGGCCTTTGGGGAAAATCAAGCCTATTCCTTTCATCAAAACAGTATCTCTGACATTTCATCTTCAGATATTGAAACATCTGATACAGAACGATCTCAGTCGTCATCAAACTTTCCCCCGAGAGAAGGGAAACGTTATAGATCAGGATGGCGAAGCAGAGGAAAGCAGTATACAAGGGGTTTCTACAGAGGGGGTCAGAATCAACAGGGAGCAGGAGGATCTATGAGTGGAAGAAATTCGTCATAACTACAGCCATCCTCCTCCTCCTCATCCTCATCTTCTTTTTTAGAGAGGGATGTCAGAACAGGGTATCATTTGAGACCCAAAGCGTTCTGAATCATGGTCAAATTATCAATCTGGCGGATGTCCCTCTCACACGGGAGGACTACTATGTCCTGGGGAAGGGTCTGAATTTTGTCCCCACAAACAAATTTGATAGCTTCGTTTGGACGAAGGATATTCATTTATTTTGCAGAAAATTACGATGGAAATTTTTTTTCGCACGTAATGACAAAATGGAGTGTGAAAGACTGGGCGTAAATGAGGAGGATGCTGAGGGGTTTAGAGCATTGGTAGGCCTCTTGGAGGACAATGAGTCATTGACTATAGGGGCTCCGTACACTAATTTAAAAAACAGAAGTACTAAAATGCCCCCTCAAGGTGATATCACAAGTGTAGACATCTTTCTCAGCCTGGTTGAGAGAGATCTAAGGAAAATCCCATCAGGGCCCATTGACTCAAATCTGACAATGGCAGAACAGGAATCCTTGGACCAACTTATTAAAAAGAAGGGTTTGGTCATTAAGCCCTCCGATAAGGGGGGAAATTTGGTGATTATGACTGAAGCAAAATATATTGAAATGTGTTGTACCATTTTGAGAGATCGGGACACTTATGAGAGTTTGTCAAATGACCCGTCGACGAGCAATAAGGAGGAGTTGAAAGGTTTTCTTGAGGGAGCATTGGCAAATAATCTTGTCTGCAAAAGTGAATTTGATTTTCTGTTACCATCACACCCAATAGTCGCCACCTTCTACACCTTACCGAAGGTGCATAAGGGTTTAGATCCTATAAAAGGGCGCCCAACAATCTCAGGATCGGATTCATTAATCCAAAATTGCGGCATTTATATTGATGAGATACTTCGCCCCTTTGTGTTAGCTCTCCCTTCATATATTAGGGACACCTCGGACCTTCTCCTCAAGTTGGAGGGCATCCATGTCATGGAGGGTTCCTTCTTGGCCTCTATTGATGTAGAGAGCCTATACAGCAATATACCACACAATTTGGGCATAGGCGCGGTGGAACATTTTTTGAAATCAAGAGCGGTGCAGTGTAAACAACATAGCTTATTCGTGTTGGGCCTTCTACAATTTACTCTTACGAAAAAATTTTTCACTTTCGACAGGAAGTACTTCCACCAGCTCAGGGGCACTGCGATGGGTAGCCCTTGTGCCCCATCCTACGCAAATCTGTTCCTGGGCTGGTGGGAGGAAACCATTGTCTTCACTGACGATACAAAATGGTGGCACGAGCATGTTAATGTTTGGTATAGATTCATTGACGACGTGTTCGTCATATGGCAAGGGACACAACAGGAATTTGGAGACTTCATGAGAGAGCTCAACATGAATGAAATAGGGATGAAGTTTACCTATGAGCTGAATGAAACTACATTATCTTTCCTGGATGTACAAATTAACAGACTGGCCAATGGATCATTAAGATCACAGATTTTTCGTAAGCCCACGAGCACGAATAGCTTATTGAGATGGGAAAGCCACCATCCAAAGGCTCTAAAAAGTGGTATCCCAAAAGGCCAGTTCTTGAGGCTAAGGAGGAATTGCTCTGACATGGATGCCTTCCGTAAACAAGCGGTGGACATGAAGAATAGGTTCACCGAAAGGGGATACCCCAGGGGTATTATTGAGAAGGCTTATAACAACACTTTGACACAAGAAATAAATTCTTTACTGCAGACACAAACTCGGCACCATGATAAAAGTCTAACTCCAACCAGGACTAGAATTATTGGAACTTATGACTGTCAGAATAGTAGGATAATAAAGATTCTTTCTAGACACTGGGATGTATTAACAGCTGACCCAGATCTAGTTGACATTGTGGGCCCTCGGCCGCAGATAACATATAGGAGAGGTCGCTCACTGAGAGACAAACTAGTACATAGTCACTTTAAAAGGTCATCTCCGACTGGTACCTGGTTGGATCGTAGGACTTGTGGTTTCTTCAGATGTGGAGATTGTGTGAACTGTAAATATATGCGGCCATGTAGATCAATTACTAGTGCATCTAATGGTAGAGAATTCTTTTTGCGTGACTTCTCCAATTGTAAAACCAGTGGTGTAGTATATGTGGCCACATGTGGATGCCCCAAAAACTATGTGGGGAAAACAGGAAGAGAGAAGAGGAGGAGGAGGGCTGGGGAGCATATTGGAGACATTAAACACAAACACGACACCCCCGTTGCTAGACATATGAATGAGACACACGGTGGTAATGTGAGTGATATCTCATTCAGCATTATAGAAACATTCACCCCTAATCCCCGGGGTGGTAATTTTGACAGGCTGTTATTACAGAAAGAGTGTGCCTGGATTTACCGCTTCAACAGCATCACCCCAAGGGGTCTGAACAGGGGCGTAACTACCGCGGTCGCAGCGGTCGCCATTGCGACCGGGCCCTGCAGGTCAGGGGCCCAGGGCCGGCCCCTGACCTGTGGGGCCGGACTGGCCATCGGGCACTTCTGGCAAATGCCAGAAGAGCCGGTGCCAGTAGTGGGCCGCCCGCTGTACTGTTCCCCCCCGCCAGTGCCGCCGCCGCATTTAACTATACCGGCGTCTATGACACCGGTATAGTTCAATGCAATGATGTCGGAGAGAGCGTCTCCTGACGCTCCCTCTCCCATCATTCCCCGCTCTGCCTCTGACAGTACACTGCGGGTGCGCGATGACGTCATATCATCGCGCACCTGCTGTGTCCTGCGCAGACTGCAGCCACCGAGACAGGAGCAGGGACGAACAGCGCGGGCAAAAGGAAAGGTGAGGAGAGTGTTTTTTTTTTTCTTTTTAACCGGACTGTGGGGCCATTATCGGGGGTGGTGGGATGAGATGTGGGCTGTGCTGGATATACCCCTGTGCGGGCTGTGCTGGATATACCACTGTGCGGGCTGTGCTGGATATACCACTGTGCGGGCTGTGCTGGATATACCACTGTGCGGGCTGTGCTGGATATACCACTGTGCGGGCTGTGCTGGATATACCACTGTGCGGGCTGTGCTCTATATACCACTGTGCGGGCTGTGCTCTATATACCACTGTGCAGGCTGTGCTCTATATACCACTGTGCGGGCTGTCCTGGATATACCACTGTGCGGGCTGTGCTCTATATACCACTGTGCGGGCTGTGCTGGATATACCACTGTGCGGGCTGTGCTGGATATACCACTGTGCGGGCTGTGCTCTATATACCACTGTGCGGGCTGTGCTGGATATACCACTGTGCGGGCTGTGCTGGATATACCACTGTGCGGGCTGTGCTGGATATACCACTGTGCGGGCTGTGCTGGATATACCACTGTGCGGGCTGTGCTGGATATACCACTGTGCGGGCTGTGCTCTATATACCACTGTGCGGGCTGTGCTCTATATACCACTGTGCGGGCTGTGCTCTATATACCACTGTGCGGGCTGTGCTGGATATACCACTGCGGGCTGTGCTGGATATACCACTGTGCGGGCTGTGCTGGCACCCAACACCATGTTGCAGTGCAGGAGATTCCTGCAACAGTCCGAGGCGTATCTAGGGGAATGTGGGGGGGGGGGCCCATTTGGAAGTTCGCACCGGGGCCCATAGCTTTGTAGTTACGCCACTGGGTCTGAATGAATATACATCTTATGCATGCTTTCTCTAGAGTAAGCATGGAGTATGCTACTTTTCCTCTGAGTTCACAATATTAACATATGCTGGTGAAGTTTAGTATAAATACTGAGTGCCTAAAGCCCTTTTTTGTGTGCTTTCTGAATAACCAATATTTTATCATTGGGGAATTCCCATCTATATATATATATAACCAGGTTTGCTGTGCCATTGCCTCTCATCCCAGTCAGTATGGGATTCACAAATCATTGTTTTATCAATTGGAATTTATTATAATTATTATTTATCATAGTTGTGGATATTTCTAAACACCCATTCCTTATTATTAGAAAAAGACCGCTGATCAACATACGTGGTGGCAATATAACACTCCTTCCCTTTTTTTCTCCCTCCCCCATTTCCATTTTGTTCCATTCGGAATATTCCATGGCATAATGCCAACGTGTGAGTAGTTGGGGATGTCTCTATATCGCAGGTAAAATGGCTGCGGGGATATGTGTGCGCAAGCGCTATATGGATTAAAAATTGCTCCCTGGTAAGATGACGTTCTGACCATCTCCGGACATGCGCAGTAGGTAATCTCCAACGTAGTAAGAGGAGACTGTGTGCACAAATGATCCGGGTGATCCGGGACTCCAAGAAAATGGCCGCAAAAGTACTTCCGGTCTTGCGCAATAATCCGGGCCATTCAGATTCCAGGAAAACGGCCGTAATAGCATTTCCGGACTTGCGCAATGTCACCTGTACACGACCTGGCGTACCATGTGCGTGATGGACGCCGGATCCATTGCTGGCAGAGCGAAACATGGGTCTGTCTATTTACCGGCGGTGGGAGCCTGGTGAGTCATTGCACATAATATAGAGGAGTGTTGTAATGACCACTTTAAAAATGGGCAGTTTTACATGTGTAGTGGTCCCCTTTCTGGTGATGATTAAAATCCACCTCCAGTGGCCAGGGGATACGTTCCTGATTGGCACAGGGCTCACAATTATAATCTATATATATTAGGGATATGGGTGCTGACCATGCAGCATCGTTTATCCAGGCCTCCTGATGATCCAGATTGGTGAAACGCGTTGAGGCATGAGGCATGGGTCCTCAAGAACATCGTTCATGATGAGTATTCAATGACCATAACTGACACTGTTCTATATTTTGTGTGCAGTTTTATCCATACTGCATAAAAATTCTAAACCCATCCTACCTATATTAATGATTGTCATTTGGTTGGGTATATATTTAAGAGCCTTGTGACTAGCACATCATGTGTTAGCTGTGTGGTGTTTTTCTGTACATTACATCTAAACTGCAATTTGAGCCTACCCCTATTCTTTACCTCTACTGGGCTACACATCTATTAGCCGGGTTTAGTGGTGATAGGGCTACTGTTAGGGTGAGCCTTCGTTGAGTGGGGGCGCCAATTCCGCTGTACAGTAGGGTGCCAACCCCCACAGCTAGGTAGGCTGTAACAGAACAGTGATCAGTTTTAGTCAGTTTGTTTGTGTGTTCCATGCACTATATGTTTGCACTTTAGGTAACGGCATCACTCTACCTCACACTGTCTATTAAATGCTCCATCAAGCAATTACTGTCTTTTTTAACTTTCCTGCCGCGTGAGATTGGGGTATAGCTGGATCTCTTATCCCAGAAAATTGTGTAGGAGCAATAGGATCAGCCATCGAGGAGCGGGGGCGCCTCTCTCGTATTGTATTAGGGTGCCAACCTCCGCTGTATAGGCAGGGAAAATTAGTGTCTACAGTGTGAGGGACAGTTGTAGTGAGCACGGTTGTATGTATTTTTTGCTGTGTGGTTATAGGTTTTTAATAAGCGTTAAATAAAAATTAATTTTATCTATTATTATCCTGTTGGATTTAAGGTTCTTGTGAGTCTAAACATAAGTGTGCACCAAACCTATAAGCTGATAATGTCTTGTGATCTTAAATACATTTAATCTATTGGGCCAATGGGACAACAAAAGTAATAAGAAGGGGGAAAGGTGGATAGTATACCACAAGGTGAGTTTCTTTCCTTATAAGGTGGATTTCTCAAAGCTTGGACCCATAATGCCTGTGTCAAAGACTGAGCAAGGTAAACAGGTAGAGATCCAACAAAAGATATGCACAATACTTCACCCTGCCAGTCCACTAACGTCGCCCCCTTGTTCCCATAAGCAGCAGCATAGCCAGGTGGAAGGAAAAAGGTCCCACGCGTTACGACACTCAAAGTGTCTTTCTCAAGGTGAGTTTACCCGGTGTGGCACAGTTCGTCTATTTAAGGGTGTCATAATCAAGTTATAAATCTTACCAGCTGAGAGGCGATTTTGGCCGGCATGGCTAGGGTGTTGGAGGATGCCCCGGAATTAGAAACTAAAGGTCATTCCCATTAGTGCGCTTGCACGATGGGCAGCGCTTCACAAATCATCTTACGCTTGCGCAGTAGGTGTTCAATGCTCCATCTCAAATGCACTTGCGTGTAGAATAAACCAAATGCACTTGCGCTATAGGTACTCATCTTGCGCTTGCGCAGTAAGTATTCAGTGCTTCATTTTGAGTACGCTTGCGTATAAGATAAACCAAATGCGCTTGCGCTATGGGTGCTGCAGACACAGTCTTGGTTGTACCTGTGCCTGCATATAGCAGGTACTCTTTGCGCTAAATGAAATATGGGCTCCGTCCCTAATGCACTTGCTCTTTGCAACCAGCAAAGAGCAATATAGTATGATAGAGCAATCCGTTCAAGTCGTTTTGCGCAATAAAAACTTATTTGTGTGCACATGATCATGGCATAGATAGAGTAATAACATCAATTTGGCACAAAGACGCATGCCACAACTTAGAATGTAATTGTAGTCCATACAGAGAAATTGCCCCGGTTATTTGATTATTGTTAAATCCCAATTAGATGCACAATATAACTGCCCAGCTACATGGTATAACATATATTTAGAAACATCCAATTTTTTTTCAACATATTTTTGGTACATGCAGAGTTGAGTAGAAATTGAATAGAACAAAACCAATATATTAAGATGCAGGCTGATACATATGTAACTCATTATTTGGCATCGACAAATACATTCCCTATGAAAAAGAAAATAAATTCGTCAATGGGAAAGGAGTTGTGATAGCTTTTAGTGGAATTCCTCAAAGTGCATACTTCAAGCCAACGGACTCAGAGATTTCAAATTCATTAGTTTTAATGATGGAATATCTATAATTGCTGCAAAAAGAAGACAGAAAAAGAAGGGGGGAGAAAACATGTATAATATATATATATGTGTAAAATATACACGTACATATAAATACGAACAAGAACACACAAATAGACAAACCAAGACAAAAAAATGGCAAAAGATGTATCAACCACAGCACAATTAGGCTGCTTTCACACTTGCGTTTACCTGATCTGCGGCAGGCTGTGGACTTCCTCCGTGAAGCCCCGCCCCTCGGCCGCTAGCTCCGCCTACTTCCGCATGCGTGCCCTTATGCGACCTCCGTACCTATCTTTAACATTAGGTACGCAGGTCGTGCCGCTGTATGCGGATGCTGCCGCATGCGTCATTTTGACGATGCGGCGACCAGCGTTGGACGCAGCCTGTAGCATTTTTTTTCCGCATTGTCAAAACGACGCATGCGGCAGCATCTGCATACAGCCGCACGACCTGCGTACCTAATGTTAAAGATAGGTACGGAGGTCGCATAAGGGCCGCATGCAGAAGTAGGCGGAGCTAGCGGCCAAGGGCGAGGCTTCACGGAGGAAGTCCGCAGCCTGCCGCAGATCAGGTAAACGCAAGTGTGAAAGTAGCCTTAGACAAAAATAAGAATAAGGAAACAAAAATAGGAAAAACAAGATCCCCATTTTAGAATCGTCAGCCTATGATGGCTAGTAGCTCCTCATTGAGGCCATCAGGTGAGAGACTGCCCAGATCAGAAATCCATCTGGCTTCTCGTCGGAGTAACTCCTCTGAGATGTTTCCACCTCTTATGTTATCATTTACTCCTTCCAGACCCATAACCCTTAATGAATCAACAGAACTCCCATGAACATCTAAAAAGTGTGCTGCCACAGAGGTAATAGCTTTACCTTTAGATCTATCAGATCTGGCTGTGGCAATATTTGATAGATGCTGTTGGGTTCTGCGTCGCAGCTCTTGTGTTGTTTGTCCTACGTAAATTTTGTCACAACCACAGATCAGCGCGTAAACCACATTCTTTGATCGACAGTTGAAGTACGCTCTTGACTGTATCTGTGTAGACAAATGTTGTACAGTGATACCCCTTCCCAAGATCATTCGTGGGCAAATTGAGCAATTTCCACATGGAAAAGAACCCTTGTTTGGGTAGCCTGTTCTTAATTTAGTGGTAGGGCATGCGAAGTGACTATTGGATAAATGATCCTTTAAATTCTTTGCCCTTCTTGCCACCATTTTGAGCTGATCCCCAATAAAAGGTCTCAATCTTGGTTCACTCCTTAGTATGCCCCAATTGGCTTTCATAATACGATACACATCACTCCATTGATTATTGAATCTTGTGATCAAATTGATCCTATTCAGTGCTGGTCTTACCCGGGGTTGGAGGGCCTCTTCTCTTGTCTTATTTCTTGAGAATTCAAAGGCTCCTGAGATGACTCTTCAGGGATACCCACGTTCACGGAACCTGTTGGCTAGTTGACGAGACTCTCTGATGAAGTCCTCTGTATGGCTGCAGTTTCTTCTAAGTCTAAGGAATTGACCTTTTGGGATTCCTTTTCTCAAATGTGCTGGATGGAAGCTCCTGAAATGTAGAAGATTATTTGAAGCCGTCTGTTTCCAGAAAAGCGTGGTGGTGATATGGTTCTGATCAATCGACAGCTTTAGATCCAAAAAATCCACTGAAACAGTTGAGAAAGAAGAAGTGCGTTTGATGTTCCAACAGTTAATATTAAGCTCATCAATAAAGATACACAATTCTTCAGATGTTCCAGACCAGATTAGAATGATGTCATCTATATATAGCAACCATTTTACCACGCAAGTGGAAAAACTCTTTAGCTTCTGCACATGGGTCTCCTCCCACCACCCCATAAAGAGGTTGGCATAAGAGGGTGCACATTTTGCCCCATGGCGGTCTGTTGTGAACTGTGCTTCTTGGCTCCCTCTTGTGGTCACTAGTGATTTGGCACTTGGATTGTCTTTTACCAGGTTGGTACTCACCTGCTTTGTTAGGCCTGGGGTGTTGCTATTTAAACTTCCTGGATTCTCAGTCCAGTGCCTGGCATCGTTGTAATCAGTTCATTTCTGTTTGCTCCTGTCTTCAGGTCCTGGTTCTTTGCAAGATAAGCTAAGTCCTGCTTCCTTATTTTTTGTTATTTTGCTTTGTTCATATTTTTGTCCAGCTTGTACAAAATGTGATTCCTGATATTGCTGGAAGCTCTAGGGGGCTGATATTCTTCCCCTTCACCGTTAGTCGGTTTGAGGGTTCTTGGATATTCAGCGTGGATATTTTGCAGGGTTTTTTGCTGACCATATAAGTCATCTTACTATTTTCTGCTATTAGTCAGTGGGCCTCTCTTTGCTAAAATCTAGTTCATTCTTACGTTTGTCTTTTCTTCTTACCTCACCGTTATTATTTGTTGGGGGCTTGTATTACTTTGGGGTCTTTTCTCTGGAGGCAAGAGAGGTCTTATTTTCCCTGATAGGGTTAGTTAGTTCTCCGGCTGGCGCGAGACGTCTAGGATCAACGTAGGCACGTTCCCCGGCTACTGTTAGTGTTTGTGCTAGGATCAGGTATATGGTCAGCTTAGTTACCACGTCCCTATGAGCTGGTATTTATGTTTGCAGACTTTTGCTGTAATCTCTGAGATCCTTGCCATTGGGATCATAACAGTATGCCAGGCCCTGAATAGTTAATGCATTGCAGAAGTGGGATTAAAAGAAAAGGAGTTCTGAGTTTTTTTTTTTCTCCTCTTTCTTCCTTCCCCTTTTTCTCAGAGTGGCTGTAAGCTTTGCTGCAGACATGAATGTTCAGACCTTGATTACTAGTGTGGATCAGCTTGCTGCACGAGTGCAGAGCATTCAGGATTTTGTTGTTAGCAGTCCTATGTCTGAGCCTAAGATACCTATTCCTGAGCTGTTCTCTGGGGATCGATTTAAATTTAGGAATTTTAGGAATAATTGTAAATTGTTTCTATCTTTGAAACCTCGTTCGTCTGGAGATTCAGCTCAGCAAGTTAAAATTGTTATCTCCTTTTTGCGTGGCGACCCTCAGGATTGGGCTTTCTCGTTAGCGCCAGGAGATCCGGCATTGGCGGATGTCGATGCGTTTTTTCTGGCACTCGGATTGCTTTATGAGGAGCCTAATCTTGAAATTCAGGCAGAAAAAGCTCTACTGGCTATCTCTCAGGGCCAGGATGAAGCCGAAGTGTATTGCCAAAAATTTCGGAAATGGTCCGTGCTTACTCAATGGAATGAATGTGCTCTGGCCGCAAACTTCAGAAATGGCCTTTCTGAAGCCATTAAGAATGTGATGGTGGGTTTCACAATTCCTACAAGTCTGAATGATTCTATGGCGCTGGCTATTCAGATTGATCGGCGTTTGCGGGAGCGCAAATCCGCTAATCCTCTGGCGGTGTTGTCTGAACAGACACCTGTTTCAATGCAATGTGATAGAAACCCCGATCCAGCAATGCAATGTGATAGAATCCTGACTAGAACCGAACGACAAAATCATAGATGACAGAATGGGCTGTGTTTTTACTGTGGTGATTCTACACATGTTATATCAGCATGCTCTAAACGCCTAACCAAGGTTGTCAGTCCTGTCTCCATTGGTAATTTGCAGCCTAAATTTATTTTGTCTGTGACTTTAATTTGTTCATTGTCTTCCTACCCTGTTATGGCGTTTGTGGATTCAGGTGCTGCCCTGAGTCTTATGGACTTGTCATTTGCCAAGCGCTGCGGTTTTGTCCTGGAGCCTTTAAAAATTCCTATTCCTCTCAGAGGAATTGATGCTACGCCACTGGCGGAAAATAAACCGCAGTTTTGGACACAAGTGACCATGTGCATGACTCCTGAACATCGGGAGGTGATTCGTTTTCTTGTTCTGCATAAAATGAATGATTTGGTCGTGTTAGGTCTGCCATGGTTACAGACCCATAATCCTGTTTTGGATTGGAAGGCTATGTCTGTGTCGAGTTGGGGTTGTCAGGGAATTCATTGCGATTCTCCGCCGGTGTCTATTGCTACTTCTACTCCTTCAGAGGTTCCTGAGTATTTGGGTGACTATCAGGATGTATTCAGTGAGTTCAGGTCCATCCTCTTCCCCTCTTGGTGCGGGATTCTTTTTTGTGGCCAAGAAGGACGGGTCTTTGAGACCTTGTATAGACTATCGGCTTCTGAATAAAATCACTGTTAAATTTCAGTATCCTTTGCCACTATTGTCAGACTTGTTTGCTCGGATTAAGGGTGCCAAATGGTTCACCAAGATAGATCTTCGTGGTGCGTACAACCTTGTGCGCATTAGGCAGGGAGATGAATGGAAAACTGCATTCAATACGCCCGAAGGTCATTTTGAATACTTGGTGATGCCCTTTGGGCTCTCTAATGCTCCTTCAGTGTTTCAGTCCTTTATGCATGATATCTTCCGGAAGTATCTGGATAAATTTATGATTGTTTATCTGGATGATATTCTGGTTTTCTCGGATGATTGGGATTCTCATGTAAAGCAGGTCAGGATGGTGTTTCAGGTTTTGCGTGATAATGCTTTGTTTGTGAAGGGCTCAAAGTGTCTCTTTGGAGTGCAGAAGGTTTCCTTTTTGGGTTTTATTTTCTCCCCTTCTGCTGTGGAGATGGACCCAGTCAAGGTCCGAGCTATTCATGATTGGACTCAGCCCACGTCTGTTAAGAGTCTTCAGAAGTTCTTGGGGTTTGCTAATTTCTACCGTCGCTTTATCGCTAATTTTTCTAGCGTTGTTAAACCTTTGACGGATATGACCAAGAAAGGTTCTGATGTGGCTAATTGGGCCCCTGCAGCCGTGGAGGCCTTCCAGGAGCTGAAGCGCCGGTTTACTTCGGCTCCTGTTTTGTGCCAGCCTGATGTCTCACTTCCCTTTCAGGTTGAAGTGGATGCTTCTGAGATTGGTGCTGGGGCTGTTTTGTCACAGAGAGGCTCTGGTTGCTCTGTGATGAGACCATGTGCCTTTTTCTCTACGAAGTTTTCGCCTGCTGAGCGGAACTATGATGTTGGTAATCGGGAGTTGTTGGCCATGAAGTGGGCATTTGAGGAGTGGCGTCATTGGCTCGAGGGTGCTAAACATCGTGTGGTGGTCTTGACTGATCACAAAAATCTGATGTATCTCGAGTCTGCTAAGCGCCTGAATCCTAGACAGGCTTGTTGGTCATTGTTTTTCTCTCGTTTTGACTTTGTGGTCTCGTACCTGCCTGGTTCGAAGAATGGTAAGGCTGATGCTCTTTCTAGGAGCTTTGTGCCTGACTCTCCTGGAGTCTCGGAGCCAGCTGGTATTCTTAAAGAGGGAGTAATCGTGTCGGCCATATCTCCTGATTTGCGACGTGTGTTGCAGAGATTTCAGGCTGGTAGACCTGACTCTTGTCCACCCGACAGACTGTTTGTTCCTGATAAATGGACCAGCAAAGTCATTTCCGAGGTTCATTCCTCGGTGTTGGCAGGGCATCTGGGAATTTTTGGTACCCGAGATTTGGTGGCTAGGTCCTTTTGGTGGCCTTCCTTGTCACGGGATGTGCGGTCATTTGTGCAGTCCTGTGGGACTTGTGCTCGGGCTAAGCCTTGTTGTTCTCGTGCTAGCGGGTTGCTTCTGCCCTTGCCCGTCCCGAAGATGCCTTGGACACACATTTCCATGGATTTCATTTCTGATCTTCCGGTGTCTCAAGGAATGTCTGTCATCTGGGTGGTGTGTGATCGTTTTTCCAAGATGGTCCATTTGGTACCCTTGCCTAAGTTGCCTTCCTCTTCCGATCTGGTTCCTTTGTTTTTTCAGAATGTGGTTCTTTTACACGGCATTCCGGAGAATATCGTGTCCGACAGAGGATCCCAGTTTGTGTCCAGATTCTGGCGATCTTTTTGTGCTAAAATGGGCATTGATTTGTCGTTTTCATCTGCCTTCCATCCTCAGACTAATGGTCAAACGGAGCGAACTAATCAGACACTGGAGGCTTATTTGAGATGTTTTGTTTCTGCGGACCAGGATGATTGGGTGACCTTCTTGCCATTGGCGGAGTTTGCCCTTAATAATCGGGCTAGTTCCGCTACTTTGGTTTCGCCATTCTTCTGCAACTCTGGTTTTCATCCTCGTTTCTCCTCGGGTCATGTTGAGTCTTCTGACTGTCCTGGGGTGGATTCCGTGGTGGATAGGTTGCAGCGGATTTGGAATCATGTGGTGGACAACTTGAAGTTGTCACAGGAGAAGGCTCAGCGTTTTGCCAACCGCCGCCGCGGTGTGGGCCCCCGACTTCGTGTTGGGGATTTGGTTTGGTTGTCTTCTCGGTATGTCCCTCTGAAGGTTTCCTCTCCTAAGTTTAAGCCTCGCTTTATTGGTCCTTATAAAATTTTGGAAGTTCTTAACCCGGTTTCTTTTCGTTTGGATCTTCCGGTGTCGTTTGCCATTCACAACGTGTTCCATAGGTCTTTGTTGCGGCGGTACGTTGTGCCTGTGGTTCCTGCTGTTGAGCCTCCTGCTCTGGTGTTGGTTGAGGGCGAGTTGGAGTACGTGGTAGAGAAGATCTTGGATTCTCGTCTCTCTAGACGGAGGCTTCAGTATTTGGTCAAATGGAAGGGCTATGGTCAGGAGGATAATTCCTGGGTGGCCGCCTCTGATGTTCATGCGGCCGATTTGGTTCGTGCCTTCCACGCTGCTCATCCTGGTCGCCCTGGTGGTCTTGGTGAGGGTTCGGTGACCCCTCCTTAAAGGGAGGGTACTGTTGTGAACTGTGCTTCTTGGCTCCCTCTTGTGGTCACTAGTGATTTGGCACTTGGATTGTCTTTTACCAGGTTGGTACTCACCTGCTTCGTTAGGCCTGGGGTGTTGCTATTTAAACTTCCTGGATTCTCAGTCCAGTGCCTGGCATCGTTGTAATCAGTTCATTTCTGTTTGCTCCTGTCTTCAGGTCCTGGTTCTTTGCAAGATAAGCTAAGTCCTGCTTCCTTATTTTTTGTTATTTTGCTTTGTTCATATTTTTGTCCAGCTTGTACAAAATGTGATTCCTGATATTGCTGGAAGCTCTAGGGGGCTGATATTCTTCCCCCTCACCGTTAGTCGGTTTGGGGGTTCTTGGATATTCAGCGTGGATATTTTGCAGGGTTTTTTGCTGACCATATAAGTCATCTTACTATTTTCTGCTATTAGTCAGTGGGCCTCTCTTTGCTAAAATCTAGTTCATTCTTACGTTTGTCTTTTCTTCTTACCTCACCGTTATTATTTGTTGGGGGCTTGTATTACTTTGGGGTCTTTTCTCTGGAGGCAAGAGAGGTCTTATTTTCCCTGATAGGGTTAGTTAGTTCTCCGGCTGGCACGAGACGTCTAGGATCAACGTAGGCACGTTCCCCGGCTACTGTTAGTGTTTGTGCTAGGATCAGGTATATGGTCAGCTTAGTTACCACGTCCCTATGAGCTGGTATTTATGTTTGCAGACTTTTGCTGTAATCTCTGAGATCCATGCCATTGGGATCATAACAGCGGTCCCCGTGATTTGTTTGTAAAACGTTCTATCAAATGCAAAATAATTTTTCTCGAGGATAAACTTTAGCAGTTCCAAAATGAAAGTGTCATGTCCCCTGTCCTCTGTAGACTGTTTGTTTAGGAAATAGGAAGTTGTCATCATACCTAATTTGTGTTCAATATTTGTGTACAAGGCCTCCACATGAAGAGTTGCCAAGATTGCATTATGCGGGATCACCAATGTTTTGCAAAGTTCTATAAGGTGCGATGAATCCAAGGTTTTCACCATGGGCTGCAAAAAATAATCAAGATAAGAGCATGGTTTTTCATACAGACCCCCCCAACCCAGAGATGATTGGTCTACCTGGTGGTGTATTGATGGACTTATGAATTTTTAGCACCATATAAAAGGTTGGAATTACAGGGTGAGTTGTAGTTAAAAATTCCCATTCCTTCTTATTAATAATTCCACAAGAAAAGGCCCTCTAAAATAATTTATCAAGTTGCATCTTAAAAGTAGAAGTTGGTTCTGTTGGTAGATTTAGATAATATTAATTATTGTCTAATTGATGTCTTGCTTCTTGGCAATACATATCCTTAGGCCACAGGACAATATTCCCACCTTTATCTGCTTCTTTGATTTCAAATGTATCATTCTGTCACAACTTAGATAGTGCTAGTTTCTCCTATCTTGTCAGATTGTTTTGGCAATTCTTGTCCAATTTAAGTCTTTTTATGTCCCTGCATGTTGTTTCAAAGAATATCTGTATAGCCGGGAACATGGAAAATTTGGGGGTTGCCTGTGACGGTAATCTACCATCAAACCTTCTCCTTCCCTGTGTGTTCTCATTTTCAGTCACTAGATCTATCAGGTCTCTAAAAGCTTGTCTGTCCTGATCTGGAAGGTCATCTATTAGTGATGGTTGATGATATAGTAGTTTGAATACTAATTGTCTACAGAACAGGTAAAGATCTTTAGTCAGTTCAAATTTGTCAAGTCCACTCATTGGTGAGAATGACAAACCTTTCGTAAGTAAATTGACCTCTATCTCCGAGAGTTGGTATGTGGAAAGATTAATAATATGTAGTTCATTTCTGTCATCAGTTCCTTTGTCTGTGGGGTGATCCGGATTAAGTAGTGTTTCCGATTGCCGAAGCGTGTTTCTCGCTTCGAGCTTGGAGACCAAACCCTGTAATTCCGGTTTCTCTTTGTGCATTTTTTTGGGTTTTCTCCGCCCCCTTCTGTGCTGCTTTCTCGATCGCTCATATCTGTGGATAAAAAATCACTGCTCAAATCTGGGCCTGTTCTACTATTAGTTTCACTACTTTTATTGTCCATCAACTTAATATTGGATCTCCTCCTGTTACCCTGATGTGTCTACCTGTACATTCTCTGCTTCTCAAAATCCTTTTTTTCCCGCTGAAGCTTATTCTTCTTACCCCTAATTATGTCTCTCTCATATCTATCTATTACATCTTTTAGATGAATTTTGAACGGGTCTATTTGTGTCTTTGTATCAAATGTACTTAATTCAATTTCCTTCCTTTTTATGTCCTCCTTGATTTTAGACAAAAACAAATTGTCTTGTTCAATTAGCATATCAATAAGTATATAGGAACATTTTAATAAACCATTTTCCCAGGTAGTTTTAAAATCCTGATCTACCTCCCAAACTGGGAAGATCTGTACTCTGAGTCCACGAGGCACCAAGCTCAATCTTTTGTACTCAGCCAAGCTTTTTTTTTCTTTTTCATAGGGAATGTATTTGTCAATGCCAAATAATGAGTTCCATATGTATCAGCCTGCATCTTAATATATTGGCTTTGTTCTATTCAATTTCTACTCAACTCTGCATGTACCAAAAATATGTTGAAAAAAATTTGGATGTTTCTAATTACTGTATATATTATACCATGTAGCTGGGCAGTTTTATTGTGCATCTAATTGGGATTTAACAATAATCAAATAACCGGGGCAATTTCTTTGTATGGACTACAATTACATTCTAAGTTGTGGCATGCATCTTTGTGCCAAATTGATGTTATTACTCTATCTATGCCATGATCATGTGCACACAAATAAATTTTTATTGCGCAAAACGACTTGAACGGATTGCTCTATCATACTATATTGCTCTTTGCTGGTTGCAAAGAGCAAGTGCATTAGGGACGGAGCCCATATTTCATTTAGCGCAAAGAGTACCTGCTATATGCAGGCACAGGTACAACCAAGACTGTGTCTGCAGCACCCATAGCGCAAGCGCATTTGGTTTATTTTATATGCAAGCGCACTCGAGATGGAGCACTGAATACTTACTGCGCAAGCGCAAGATGAGTACCTATAGCGCAAGTGCATTTGGTTTATTCTACACGCAAGTGCATTTGAGATGGAGCATTGAACACCTACTGCGCAAGCGTAAGATGATTTGTGAAGCGCTGCCCATCGTGCAAGTGCACTAATGGGAATGACCTTTAGTTTCTAATTCTGGGGCATCCTCCGACACGCTAGCCATGCCGGCCAAAATCACCTCTCAGCTGGTAAGATTTATAGCTTAATTATGACACCCTTAAATAGACGAATTGTGCTACACCGGGTAAACTCACCTTGAGAAAGACACCTCGAGGAGTGTTGGAACGTGTGGGTCCTTTTTCCTTCCACCTGGCTATGCTGCTGCTTATGGGACCAAGGGGGCGACGTTAGTGGACTGGCAGGGTGAAGTATTGTACATATCTTTTGTTGGATCTCTACCTGTTTACCTTGTTCAGTCTTTGACACAGGCATTATGGGGTCCAAGCTTTGAGAAATCCACCTTATAAGGAAAGAAACTCACCTTGTGGTATACTATCCACCTTTCCCCCCTTCTTATTACTTTTGTTGTCCCATTGGCCCAATAGTTTAAATGTATTTAAGATCACAAGACATTATCAGCTTATAGGTTTGGTGCAAACTTATGCTTAGCCATGAGTTGTGTATATATCTCTCTATTGAATATTGTATTGTAATACTGGATATACCATGTATGTTCCATCTTTTGGAATGTTTTAGATGTTTTTTATTGTGTGTGTAGTGTTTTTTTGGTGTGGAAATAAAACAATTTGTATTTTGTTTAAAAGAATTTTTGTGGAGATCCTATCTTTCATGCATGTTCCTTTCTCTTGAATGTTTTCTGGTTTACTATATTCCACTTGCATTTTAGTGATCCCATTGGTTGATTTAAATAATATTTGATGGTGCCCACTTTCAATAAATAAAATGGACATAGGATATGTAACATAATTCTAGCTCAACCCTTTCAAGCCATCATTCTAAGTTTCTGACAGTAAACCTGCACTAAATAACATTATATTTCATACTTTAGCATAAAACAGCAAATATATGAAACATACATAATGTATGAACATTTCAGTTATTTCCTCTAAACATGAAAGCTGTGACATAGTATACTGTCATTATAAGATACCAGAAATAGTATAAGATGGGTAGTGCTAGTAATGAGTTATTATGGCTACTAAGTGATTCTAATGAAAAAAAAACATTTGTGAATATTAGTTTTAGATATCATATTGGCTGTGTCATCTCCACTATGTGTAATGATATCAAAGTCTGGACCTATAGTGCCCCTATCAGGACATGAAAAATAAATGATGCAGAAATGCAGAAATGCAGCATTTTGTGGTGAGTTTGAATAGTGAGAAGAAGTCACAGTTCAGCCATAAAAATACTGAGAGAGAGCCCAAAAACAATGAAGAAACTGTATAGAGTGTAATAGAACCGCATGGAAGAAGATTATTGTATGAGGAAAAGAGAATAATAATCATTTGAGTGATAAGGAGACTTAAGAGGGGCTGGGCCAGGGAAGGACATACAGTGGGGAAAATAATCCATGATTATCCAGCACATCTTCTTGATTACAAAAAACATTTTCTTTATTCAAATTCTCTTAAAACATTGTAAGGCTGGGTTCACACTGCGTTAGCAGCAGCCCGTTCAGCACATACGCTAACGGGCTGCTGCTAGCGCAAGAGCCGGCGTTTGCATCCCACTAGCGCAGATAGAGCTCTGCTAGCTCTATCTGCGCTAGCAGTGACGGACCCGGAAACGCTGCAGCCCGCGTCTCGGGTCCGTCACTCAATGACAGCACAATGCTAGCGCATGCCCATTGTGGGCGTGCGCTAGCGATGCATCCGCCATTGCATTCAATGTCGGCGTTAACGGACTACGTTACACCGCGTTATGCCACGGTGTAACGTAGTCCGTTAAACGGGTCACAATAACGCAGTGTGAACCCAGCCTTAGAGATCAAGACTGAAAGGGATAGCTAATCCCACAAGAGAATAAAACTTTACGCGTTTCGACCCATGTGTGGGTCTTAAGCATAATGGTTATCATTTATGATTAAGACCCACACATGGGTCGAAACCCGTAAAGTTTTATTCTCATGTGGGATTAGCTATCCCTTTCTGTCTTGATCTCTAACAATGTTTTAAGAGGATCTGAATTAAGAAAGAAAAACATTTTTTATGATCAAGAAGATATGCTGGATAATCATGGATTAATTTTGCAGGCGGGCTTGAACGCTATTCCATGCACCTTCGTGGATAACTGCACCTGCTGTGGACAATTCAAGGGTGAGCTGATGAACTTTTCCTTATATTTTAGTGGGGAAAATAAGTATTTGGTACACTGCCGATTTTGCAAGTTTTGCCATCTACAAAGAATGGAGACGAATGTAATTTTTATTGTAGGTAAACTTCAACTGTGAGAGGTAGTATATAAAACAAAAATCCAGAAAATCACATTGTATGATTATGTATTTGACAAACAGAAAAACAGAACTTACTATTTGGTACAGAAACCTCTGTTTGCCATTACAGAGGTCAGACATTTTTTCTAGTTCTTCACCAAGTTTGCACACACTGCAGAA
This sequence comes from Ranitomeya variabilis, assembly GCF_051348905.1. NCBI lineage: Eukaryota > Metazoa > Chordata > Amphibia > Anura > Dendrobatidae > Ranitomeya > Ranitomeya variabilis. Next base: position 131,806,019 of record NC_135236.1, on the reverse strand, counting down.
AGCAAAGCAGACAGCTGGGGGCTGATATTTATAGGCTGGGAAGGGCCATGAATATTGACCCCTTCACAGCCTAAGGGTATGTTTCCACGTTCAGGAAACGCTGCGTGTTTGACGCTGCGTTGAGCCGCAGCGTCAAACACGCAGCGTCCAGATGTTACAGCATAGTGGAGGGGACTTCATGAAATCCCGTCTCCACTATGCAGTAAAAGACGCATGCGGCATACCCACGGAAACGGACATGCGGCTCGTCTTTTAAGAACGCAGCATTTCCTTGCATTGCTGAAACAACGCAAGGACAACGCAGGTGACCTGCCAGTGACCTCAGGTGCAGATTTGGTCAGGATTTTACCTGCATAAAATCCTGACCAAATCCTGATGCAATCCTGAACGTGGACACATACCCTAATAAGGCCAACCCTCAGCTGCCCCAGAAATAGCCTATCTATTAGATGATTAGTCTCTGCTCTTCCCGATTGTCCTGGTGCGGTGGCAATTGAGGTAATAGTTTTTGGGGTTGATGTCAGCTGTGTAATGTCAGCTAGCATCAAGCCCAGGGGTTAATTATGGAGAGACGTCTACCATTATTCACACCATATTTAAAAATAAAAAGACACGCACAGAAAAAAAAAAGTATTTGAATAAAGACTGCACCACACATTCCTCTGGTTACCCATTTATTATTAAAAAATAATCCCAGCAGTTCTGACATAATCCTCGGTGTTCCCACGATGTCCAGTGATTCTGTAGTACAACCTATACACTGTCTGCTTTCCCTTGGCTGGTTATTAAAAAATAGGGGGTCCGCACATCATTTTTTCATTTAATTATTTATTAACAAGTTGAGTGAACTACACACGCAAGGCACTGCTTCACTCCTCAACTTGGAACTCCGTCTCCTGGTTCAAAATTTTTATTTTTTTATTCTATTTTAATTTAAATAATGTCCCTATTCGCATTTGTTTATATGGCAATAGTCCTGCTCTTACCCCCAATTTACTTCCATTTGCAGACCCCTAGTGTTTACTATGACCATTTTACAGTAGCAAAGTTCAGGTCCTCATTCAAGTTCTGGTACCTGAACTGAACTGTAGACTAAAGTTTGCACAAACCAGACTGTCACGATCCATGTTTGGATCTGTGGCAGATCTGGTTTCCCTCAGATTAAAACCTTTTTTCCTTTCAGGTCATCGGGGGTTAATGCAGTTTTTACCCCGTGGCCACTGGTGTAATTGCATTGCTGCTTGTACTGCTGATGTGGGTGGTGACCACTCCCACCTTCCTTTAAAAGGTCACCTGGTGCATCAGCTGACTGTTGGTTATACAGGTCCTTTGGATACCAACCTTGCTGGAATAGGAGCTTGCTGAGTGCTGTGGTTCTACTGCTGAATTCTCATTACTGGTGCCTTACTATGCTGTGCAGTGCATTGCAGCAGAGAATGCTAAGTGTGGTGTTATTGTTTCTTTGTCCCTTTGTTGTTTTTAACTTCCCCTGTGTTGTATTAGTGCAGCGGTGGGACCAGTACTCTCACCTGCCTCCCTACATAGGGATTAGAGCAGGGCAAATGAGGGACAAGGTATCCTGGTCAGCGACGGGTTGAAAGAACCCATAAAGGGATGGTAGCAAGATCAGGGCACAGCCTCAGGTGAGTGCAGGAGGTGCCCATTCCCCGTTCCCTACTGACAGGGCCCACCGTTGTTAAAGTGTCCCCGGTGTACCCATGTGTGTTTCGCCGTTTTGTGACCGACCACCCCCCTGGTCTTGTCACACCAGGACAGTCACATCGTGACACAGACGAACTGGAACTTTCACGTGTACACTCATCTCTATCCAATAGTAATATTTCACAAGGTCATACAGGAACTCAAAATAACCTACAAATAACTAAAGTTTCATGGGTTTACAGCAACAGAGAGGAGCCAGAAGACCGCAGCGTCTGCTTTCTCCTACTCCTGCACTTCACCGTTATATTAAATGATAGAGGTTTCTTTTAGCAGTGCAAAGGGTTAATCTGCTCAATTGAGAGATCCTGAAAACTTTCCTGCATTAAGACTCAGCTGTTCACTGTTAGCCACTTCCATCCCTATATAATCTAGGCCCTTTCAAGCACTCATTGTCAGAGATAGCTTTTGCTGCAAGGCTGAAGGTTGTTGGTTGTTATTTGAGAAGATGTTTGCTGGATTTATCTGAGACTGCTGCTAGGTTTTGGGTGTGTGCTAATTCCCCTTCTTCTCCTACTTTGGTTTTACCCCATCCTCCACTCCTCGATGTATACCTCTGTTGTTTGTGTGAGTATATTTTGTATCATTGGTATTTTTATTTATTCCTGTTCGTAATACCTTGCTAGTCTGGTTGGTGTATTATGGAGCACCACTACTCCCCTCTTCTCTGTGTGGTGAAAGGGTACAGACTATAGGTGGATTCAGGAGGTAAGGCAAGGTATGTGGTGCCAGCGTCTTCACCATCAGAAATAATCCAGGGAACAGGGTGAGCTAGGATGCCTCTAGCTTTAGGGACAGGTAAGGAGCTCCTGGCCTTAGGAACCCCGACAACAGAGTTGTGACATTAACTCTGACCAAAACAGTTTTTTGATCCATTATGGAATCTATCACTACTCTGACAGGGCAACTGCGGCAACTCAGCCTGGAGCTGGCAGATCTATGCACGTTTTGCAGCACCCTAACACATCAGGTTTGGGGACCATGACTCCAAGGCAACCTTTAGTGGAGCCCAAGATCGCTTTGCTGTGTTGTATTATATATTTTTTAATATGATTTCAACACTCCAATTAATTAATTAATTAATAAGAATGATGAAGATATTGATTGGTTTTGTTATTAGTATATGTATGTATATGTATTTTCAATGGAGTCCACAGAACGCTAATTGAAAACTTGTCCAGCCACATGTCAGTTGTTCCAAATGGTCAGTCTAAGCAAAGTGAATGTAAATGACCCAGTAATTTGCATTTAGAGTACACTTTACACTTATCTTCAAAGATGAGAACTAAGGGAATATCATGTAAATGCTAATTAGATGGATACTTGTTAAGCCCCCAGGGGATGCCAGGTGGTGTTCTTATCTATTTGGCCTGAAGGCTTCAGTACACATACCATGACAAAGCCTCAGATAACAGAGTATAGATCAAAATCCTTTAACATATAAATGGAGGTATTGCCTGACACAGAGGGAGACAGGTTTGGATGAGCGAGGACACTGAGAGAGCAGGCTGAATTGACTTCTACCATTTCCAATGTAATGTATGACTTATGACTTTATTGATTATTTGCTATTTTTAGTGACTGTTTATATTTATTATCTTTTATTAAGTAAATTCATTTTTCTCTTATTCAATTGTCGTGTGAGCATTTATTTATTCATCACAATTCTTTGAACCTTAACAAAACAAGTGGTGTCAGAAAAGTGGGAATGGTGTCTTGAATAAAAATGTTTGCAAAATTGAATAAGTTTGTTAAGAATAGGAAAGCAATTGAGAGTGTTAGATCCTTGCCAGAATGGGTGTTGTCAGGACCGTGGACCCCAATGGCACAAGAATGTAATAGATATATGGAGGGACAGCATTTAGCAAATCCCCAGGATGTGGCTGAGAATTTTGATCTTTCAAGGTATGATGCAAAGGAGCAAAAAACAGCAGCGGCCATTGGATGGGTCTGTGTCCAGGCACTGCAAAGTTTGCAGGAGGAGATTGATAATTTGCCTTTAGAGCTGCATACAGCTATAGAGCAAAGGATCAGCTTGCAGTCAGCTTTGAGAGATCAAGTGAAAAAGCTTGATAAAATGCAAAAGAGTTTGGAAGAATATGTGATAAAGACCTATAGTAGTAACAAAGACCAGGAGAGAAGTCACTCAGTGTATTGGAGATAGGATGGATGCAGGAGATGCAGCTGTTGGCGCACAATCCTGTTATGGACCTGGTGGTTAGGTGCACCAGGAATGACCTGATAGTTAAACACGGAATCAGGACGAGCTCTGGGGAAATGGGAACTCTGCTGACCGCAAACCCTACTCCTATCAACACAACTAGAAACAGCCGTGGAGCGTGCCTGACTCTGCCTAGACGCCTCTTCACAGCCTAAGAGCTAACTACCCCTAAAGAAAGGAAACAAAGCCTTACTTGCCTCAGAGAAATTTCCCCAAAGGTAAAAGCAGCCCCCCCACAAGTATTAACTGTGAGATAAGAGGAAATCACAAACACAGGATGAAATAGGTTTTAGCAAAGAGAGGCCAGTCTAACTAAACAGATTGAGGATAGGAAAGGGATCTTTGCGGTCAACACAAAAAGCTACAAAAACCACGCAGAGTGTGCAAAAAATACCCCCGCACCGACTCACGATGCGGTGGTGCCACTCTGCACCCCCAGAGCTTCCAGCTAGCCAGGTAGTTTCATGATAGCAAGCAGGACTAGAACTTAGCAAGAAAAACCATATGTAACAAATAAACAAGCAGGAACTTAGCTTGTGCTGGAGTAGACAGGTCCTCAGAAAGATCCAGGAGAGATCTGAACCAGTACTAGAACATTGACAGCTGGCATGGAGTAACGATCTGAGTGGAGTTAAATAGAGAATCAGCCTAGCCCCAAACGAGGGCAGCTGGAGAAGGAATCTCAGAACCAGCAGCTCCACTCACAGCCACCAGAGGGAGTCCACGGACAGAACTCACCGAAGTACCATTCATGACCACAGGAGGGAGTTCGAGAACGGAATTCACAACAGTACCCCCCCCTTGAGGAGGGGTCACCGAACCCTCACCAGAGCCCCCAGGCCGATCAGGACGAGCCAAATGAAAGGCATGAACTAAATCGGCAGCATGGACATCAGAGGCAACAACCCAGGAATTATCCTCCTGACCATAGCCCTTCCATTTGACCAAGTACTGAAGTTTTCGTCTCGAAATACGAGAATCCAAAATCTTCTCCACCACATTCTCCAACTCCCCCTCGACCAACACCGGAGCAGGAGGATCAACGGAGGGAACCATAGGCGCCACATATCTCTGCAGCAACGACCTATGGAACACATTATGAATGGCAAAAGAAGCAGGAAGGGCCAAACGAAATGATACAGGATTAAGAATTTCAGAAATCTTATAAGGACCAATGAAACGAGGCTTAAACTTAGGAGAAGAAACCTTCATAGGAACATAACGAGATGATAACCAAACCAAATCCCCAACACGAAGTCGGGGACCAACACGGCGACGGCGGTTAACGAAACGTTGAGCCTTCTCTTGGGACAAGGTCAAATTGTCCACCACATGAGTCCAAATTTGTTGCAACCTGTCCACCACAGAATCCACACCAGGACAGTCCGAAGGCTCAACCTGCCCTGAAGAAAAACGAGGATGAAAACCAAAATTACAAAAAAAAGGCGAAACCAAAGTAGCCGAACTGGCCCTATTATTAAGGGCGAACTCAGCTAATGGCAAGAAGGTCACCCAATCATCCTGATCCGCAGAAACAAAGCATCTCAGATAAGTTTCCAAAGTCTGATTGGTTCGTTTGGTTTGGCCATTTGTCTGAGGATGGAAAGCCGAAGAAAAAGACAAATCAATGCCCATCTTAGCACAAAAGGACCGCCAAAACCTTGAAACAAACTGGGAACCTCTGTCAGACACGATGTTCTCCGGAATTCCATGCAAACGAACCACATGTTGGAAAAATAATGGAACCAAATCAGAGGAAGAAGGCAATTTAGGCAAGGGTACCAAATGGACCATTTTAGAGAAGCGATCACAAACCACCCAGATGACCGACATCCTTTGAGAAACAGGAAGATCTGAAATAAAATCCATGGAAACATGCGTCCAAGGCCTTTTCGGGACCGGCAAGGGCAAAAGTAACCCACTGGCACGAGAACAGCAGGGCTTAGCCCGAGCACAAGTCCCACAAGACTGCACAAAAGAACGCACATCCCATGACAAGGAAGGCCACCAAAAGGACCTAGCCACCAAATCTCTGGTACCAAAAATCCCAGGATGACCAGCTAACACCGAACAATGAACCTCAGAGATAACTCTATTAGTCCATCTATCAGGGACAAACAGTTTCTCCGCTGGACAACGGTCAGGTCTATCAGCCTGGAACTCCTGCAGCACCCGCCGCAAATCAGGGGAGATGGCAGACAGAACTACCCCCTCTCTGAGAATACCAGCCGGCTCAGGAACCCCAGGAGAATCAGGCACAAAACTCCTTGAAAGGGCATCAGCCTTCACATTCTTAGAACCCGGAAGGTACGAAACCACAAAATTGAAACGGGAGAAAAACAGCAACCAACGAGCCTGTCTAGGATTCAACCGCTTGGCAGACTCGAGATAAGTCAGATTCTTGTGATCTGTCAAGACCACCACGCGATGCTTGGCTCCTTCAAGCCAATGTCGCCAGTCCTCGAATGCCCACTTCATAGCCAACAACTCCCGATTGCCAACATCATAATTACGCTCAGCAGGCGAAAACTTTCTCGAAAAGAAAGCGCATGGCTTCATTACAGAGCAATCAGAACGTCTCTGAGACAAAACAGCCCCTGCTCCAATTTCAGAAGCATCAACCTCGACCTGAAAAGGGAGCGAAACATCTGGCTGACACAACACAGGAGCCGAAGAGAAACGACGTTTCAACTCCTGAAAAGCCTCAACGGCCGCAGAGGACCAATTCACCACATCAGCATCCTTCTTGGTCAAATCAGTCAATGGTTTAACAACACTAGAAAAATTAGCGATGAAGCAACGGTAAAAATTGGCAAAGCCCAGAAATTTCTGAAGGCTCTTCACAGATGTAGGCCGAGTCCAATCATAAATAGCTTGGACTTTAACAGGATCCATCTCGATAGTAGAAGGGGAAAAAATGAAGCCCAAAAAAGAAACCTTCTGAACTCCAAAGAGACACTTAGATCCCTTTACAAACAAGGAATTAGCATGAAGGACCTGGAACACCATTCTGACCTGCTTCACATGGGACTCCCAATCATCCGAAAAGACCAAAATATCATCCAAATATACGATCATGAATCTATCCAGATACTTTTGGAAGATGTCATGCATAAAGGACTGAAACACAGAGGGAGCATTAGAAAGGCCGAATGGCATCACCAGGTACTCAAAATGGCCCTCGGGCGTATTAAATGCTGTATTCCATTCATCGCCCTGTTTAATACGCACGAGATTATACGCCCCTCGAAGGTCTATCTTGGTGAACCAACTAGCCCCCTTAATCCGAGCAAATAAATCAGACAGTAGAGGCAAAGGGTACTGAAATTTGACCGTGATTTTATTAAGAAGGCGGTAATCTATACAAGGTCTCAGAGAACCATCCTTCTTGGCCACAAAAAAGAACCCTGCTCCCAATGGTGACGACGACGGGCGAATATGCCCTTTCTCCAAGGACTCCTTTATATAACTCCGCATAGCGGCGTGTTCTGGCACAGACAAATTGAAAAGTCGTCCCTTAGGGAACTTGCTACCAGGAATCAAATTAATAGCACAATCACAATCCCTATGAGGTGGTAGGGTACTAGACTTGGGCTCATCAAATACATCCCGGTAATCCTGCAAAAACTCAGGGACTTCAGAAGGAGTGGAGGAAGAAATTGACAATAATGAAACATCCCCATGTACCCCTTGACACCCCCAACTGGACACCGACATAGATTTCCAATCCAATACTGGATTATGGACCTGCAGCCATGGCAAACCCAACACGACCACATCATGCAGATTATGCAACACCAAAAAGCGAATATCCTCCTGATGCGCAGGAGCCATGCACATAGTCAACTGGGTCCAGTACTGAGGCTTATTCTTGGCCAAAGGCGTAGCATCAATTCCCCTCAAAGGAATTGGATGCTGCAAGGGCTCCAAGAAAAAACCACAGCGCCTGGCAAACTCCAAGTCCATCAAATTCAGGGCAGCGCCTGAATCCACAAATGCCATAACAGAATAGGATGACAAAGAGCAAATCAGAGTAACGGACAGAAGAAATTTAGGCTGTACAGTACCAATGGTGACGGACCTAGCGAACCGCTTAGTGCGCTTAGGACAATCAGAGATAGCATGAGTAGAGTCACCACAGTAAAAACACAGCCCCTTCTGACGTCTATGTTCTTGCCGTTCAGCTCTGGTCAAAGTCCTATCACATTGCATAGGCTCAGGCCTCTGCTCAGAGGATACCGCCAAATGGTGCACAGTTTTGCGCTCACGTAAGCGCCGATCGAACTGTATGGCCAAGGACATTGATTCATTCAGACCAGCAGGCGTGGGGAACCCCACCATAACATCCTTAAGGGCTTCAGAAAGACCCTTTCTGAAAATTGCTGCCAGGGCACACTCATTCCACTGAGCAAGCACAGACCACTTTCTGAACTTCTGGCAATATACCTCCGCTTCATCCTGACCCTGACACAAAGCCAGCAAAATTTTCTCTGCCTGATCCACAGAATTCGGTTCATCATAAAGCAAACCCAGCGCCAGAAAAAACGCATCTACATTACGCAATGCAGGATCTCCTGGCGCCAGGGCGAATGCCCAGTCTTGAGGGTCACCACGCAACAAAGAAATAATGATTCTTACTTGCTGAATTAGGGTCACCAGAAGAGCGGGGTTTCAGAGCAAGAAACAGTTTACAATTGTTTTTGAAATTCTGAAATTTAGATCTATCCCCAGAAAAAAAATCAGGAATTGGAATTCTAGGCTCCAACATAGGATTCTGAACTACATAATCTTGAATGTTTTGTACCCTTGCAGCGAGTTGATCTACACTAGAGGACAAACCTTGAAAAAATGGTCTCAGAACTTCTCTTTTCCCTCTATTGAGATGCATTAACACTTTGTGGGCCAGCTGTACTGTTATGGACCTGGTGGTTAGGTGCACCAGGAATGACCTGATAGTTAAACACGGAATCAGGACGAGCTCTGGGGAAATGGGAACTCTGCTGACCGCAAACCCTACTCCTATCAACACAACTAGAAACAGCCGTGGAGTGTGCCTGACTCTGCCTAGATGCCTCTTCACAGCCTAAGAGCTAACTACCCCTAAAGAAAGGAAACAAAGCCTTACTTGCCTCAGAGAAATTTCCCCAAAGGTAAAAGCAGCCCCCCCACAAGTATTGACTGTGAGATAAGAGGAAATCACAAACACAGGATGAAATAGGTTTTAGCAAAGAGAGGCCAGTCTAACTAAACAGATTGAGGATAGGAAAGGGATCTTTGCGGTCAACACAAAAAGCTACAAAAACCACGCAGAGTGTGCAAAAAATACCCCCGCACCGACTCACGACGCGGTGGTGCCACTCTGCACCCCCAGAGCTTCCAGCTAGCCAGGTAGTTTCATGATAGCAAGCAGGACTAGAACTTAGCAAGAAAAACCATATGTAACAAATGAACAAGCAGGAACTTAGCTTGTGCTGGAGTAGACAGTTCCTCAGAAAGATCCAGGAGAGATCTGAACCAGTACTAGAACATTGACAGCTGGCATGGAGTAACGATCTGAGTGGAGTTAAATAGAGAATCAGCCTAGCCCCAAACGAGGGCAGCTGGAGAAGGAATCTCAGAACCAGCAGCTCCACTCACAGCCACCAGAGGGAGTCCACGGACAGAACTCACCGAAGTACCATTCATGACCACAGGAGGGAGTTCGAGAACGGAATTCACAACACAATCCGCCATGACAAAGGAAACCAGAAATTATACAGCAGGGGAACTAACAGAATTAACCACCAGATACCGACAGCAAGCAGGAGAGCATTTGTTAACATGGATTCTCAGGATATGGGATTTTGGAGCCGATACGATAATCTTGAACAGTCATGAGGGCATAGGAATTGCTAGTATTTGTATTGATCCCATGGTGCATCTAAAAATGAGATGTGCAAGGGACACTGCAGATAATTTTTTCCTACTGCATTTGGTGAGGGATTCTGTGGCACAAGTGTATGATTCTCCTATTGAACTAATACCAGAAACATGATGGGAGTCTCTTGCAGATGGAGTTCTGAGAGTGAGAGAAATCGCATGTATAGGTGGTATAACTCGAAATCCTTTGCCAGATCTGAATGATCATTTTGCTCTTGTCGAGGATTGGAAGGGGTCAGATGCTGCAGTGATGACAGTAATGATGAAAACTAAGCTCATGGAAGGTACCCCAGCTGCTTACAAATCCCCATTATTTACCATGTTCAGTGTCCTCATGGGAAATTCCACTAATGTATATACAGCATGCAGTTTAATTTCTCAGGTATCTGCTCTAGAGAAAGGAAAAGTGTCAAGAAATTACACAGTAGACAGAGTAGATCAAGAGAGAAGGAAAGGCGATAATTCCCAAGTTAGAAAAAGCAGAAAGGAGCTGTTTTGTGACCTGATAGCTAGTGGAGTTCCATTTCAGGACATACACTCACTGGCCACTTTATTAGGTACACCTGTCCAACTTCTTGTTAACACTTAATTTCTAATCAGCCAATCACATGGCGGCAACTCAGTGCATTTAGGCATGTAGACATGGTCAAGACAATCTCCTGCAGTTCAAACCGAGCATCAGTATGGGGAAGAAAGGTGATTTGAGTGCCTTTGAACGTGGCATGGTTGTTGGTGCCAGAAGGGCTGGTCTGAGTATTTCAGAAACTGCTGATCCACTGGGATTTTCACGCACAACCATCTCTAGGGTTTACAGAGAATGGTCCGAAAAAGAAAAAAAATCCAGTGAGCGGCAGTTCTGTGGGCGGAAATGCCTTGTTGATGCCAGAGGTCAGAGGAGAATGGGCAGACTGGTTCGAGCTGATAGAAAGGCAACAGTGACTCAAATCGCCACCCGTTACAACCAAGGTAGGCCTAAGAGCATCTCTGAACGCACAGTGCATCGAACTTTGAGGCAGATGGGCTACAGCAGCAGAAGACCACACCGGGTACCACTCCTTTCAGCTAAGAACAGGAAACTGAGGCTACAATTTGCACAAGCTCATCGAAATTGGACAGTAGAAGATTGGAAAAACGTTGCTTGGTCTGATGAGTCTCGATTTCTGCTGCGACATTCGGATGGTAGGGTCAGAATTTGGCGTAAACAACATGAAAGCATGGATCCATCCTGCCTTGTATGGAGCATCTTTGGGATGTGCAGCCGACAAATCTGCGGCAACTGTGTGATGCCATCATGTCAATATGGACCAAAATCTCTGAGGAATGCTTCCAGCACCTTGTTGAATCTATGCCACGAAGAATTGAGGCAGTTCTGAAGGCAAAAGGGGGTCCAACCCGTTACTAGCATGGTGTACCTAATAAAGTGGCCGGTGAGTGTAGATGAACATGTAACCTGTTCAGAAGATGGGAAGATTTGAGCAGAAATGGCAGATTGAAAATCGCCAGGCCCAGGAGGGTGGCGACAAATGAGATAGGAGGTTGGAAAGATAGAGGTGGGACACCTGATAACAAAGTCCCTACTGCACCCGCCCCTTTGACTCCTCCAATACCATGCCTGTATTCCCTCATGGACTTAATTAGATAAAAGTTGTGGGACATTCCATGAGTAGTGTTGAGCGATACCGTCCGATACTTGAAAGTATCGGTATCGGAAAGTATCGGCCGATACCGGCAAAGTATCGGATCTAATCCGATACCGATACCCGATACCAATACAAGTCAATGGGACTCAAGTATCGGACGGTATCCCTGATGGTTCCCAGGGTCTGAAGGAGAGGAAATTCTCCTTCAGGCCCTGGGATCCATATCAATGTGTAAAATAAAGAATTAAAATAAAAAATAGGGATATACTCACCCTCTGACGCAGCCTGGACTTTACCGCCATAACCGGGAGCCATTGTACCTAAGAATGCGCGCTTGAAGGGCCTTAGATGAGGTCACTGCGCTCTGATTGGTCGCGTAGTGGTCGCGTGACCGCTACGCGACCAATCACAAAGCAGTGACGTCTTCTAAGGTATTTCAAGCGCTTGAAAGACCTTAGGTGACGTCACTGCTTTGTGATTGGTCGCGTAGCGGTCACTCGACCGCTACGGACCAATCAGAGCGCAGTGACCTCATCTAAGGCCCTGCAAGCGCGCATTCTTAGGTACAACGGCTCCCGGTTACGGCGGTAAAGTCCAGGAGCCGCTGGAGAGGTGAGTATATCCCTATTTTTTATTTTAATTCTTTATTTTACACATTGATATTAATCCCGATACCACAAAAGTATCGGATCTCGGTATCGGAATTACGATACCCGCAAGTATCGGCCGATACCCGATACTTGCGGTAACGGAATGCTCAACACTATCCATGAGCATTGTGATTGAACAGTTTTGCCATTTGTTGATGTCTAATGATGTTTGTTTTTGTTTTAATAGTTTATACGAAGAGAAAATCCTGTGAGCATATTATGACATATGCACTGACTGATATGATGAATTGGGTTTAGTCTTGGTGATGCATAAATACGCATTCATCATTTGAGGGTTTGTAATGCCTTCTAATTGACAGTCTGCTGTGTTAGGGGTCGAGTTCCCACCTCTGCACAGGGGGAATCTCGGGCCATCTCCGCTGCGGTCTCCCATTCTTCTCCTGCCACAGTGGAGCCTGCTCAGCAGAGACGTCGATCCCAGAGTCTCGCTCAGTCTGACTCTGTACAGAGAGTTACTGCTGCTTTTCCTGCTTCTGCCATTGGAGTCAGTGCTGGGCAGCGGCAAGCAGATGCTTCAGGGACTAAGTCCTGCTTTTCTCGTTCTGAGCATGCCCAGAGTAAGATCTCTCAGTGGAGATCAAGGGTCACATGATCAGACACTGCAGCTAAGGCCATTGGTCCTTCAGGAAGGTCCTGTAGGTGCTCACGTTCTGTGGCAGCCTCTCATTGGTCCTTCTAGGAAGGTCCTGTACGTGCTGCAACTATTTAAGGCTCGCATGGCCGCATGGCCATGCGCTAGTATTGTTCTATTAACCCAAAGGATATAAAATATCAAAACACACCACTCAAGAGATAGTATAAAAGAATAACAAATTTTATTGAAAATACACACATGCTAAAACAATAACAACAATCAATAAACAATAAGAGGAAGGATAATACCCGAGTAAAGTGCACAAAGACCAGAGAATGAGGTAGGAAAATAATATTACCACAGGCTATGGGGATGAAATAAGTATCCGTAATATATTAACTTCATAATAACATGCATAAAGAATTAGCCATTTTAACCAAAGTACAAAGTGCAAGTGCATAGAGAGGCAATATAGTTATTAACACATACCCATAAGGTCCGCCTGTCCTCAGTCTCAAAAGAGAGCCCCGACGCGCGTTTCGCGTTCTTGCTTTATCAAGGGGAAAGAAGTTGTGCGTGTCATGTCTCTGTTAAAGCCCCCAATTTATAATGCCTACTAATTACTACACCTGCCAATATTGCATCATGCATGGCACCACCGCACCCGGGTCCCAGGTACATCTGTTTCCGGCACTCACAATCGGCGTGCGGGGAGGAAATCCTCCATGACGTCATATCCGCACAGCCGATGGTAGAGAGGCCTTCAACAAAATGGTGGTTCCCGGACGCGGTGCGCATGCGCGTCGCCATTTTGACCCTGACCTTGACCTGTTTGGTCGTCCAATTTTGTTAATTCTCCTCCATCTATATACCATTTTATTCTGGAAGTCAAGGTTATCACGCTGAAATTTCCGAGAATTCACATTAACAATCTCTTTTTCCCATTTTTGAAAACATAATTCAAAATCTTTATTAAATTCCTCCAAAGCCGCCCCTGATAGTTCTTTTTTAAGATCATTTTGAACATCTTCAATATCTTTTTCGATGTCTTTAAGTTTAGCGTCATCTATTTGCATCAGGATTTCCATAAATCCTCTAGAACAGCAATCAGCAACTTTTTCCCATTTGTCTATTAATCCTTCATCATTAACCACAAAAGATGGAAATATCTGCACCCGCAGACCACGTGGGATCAGATTTTTGGACATATAGCGTTCTAAGAACGCACGATTCCACCACACCTTGGTACGCTTATGGAGGAGATCTTTAAGGCAGACTGTTTGCTCCTGCATATCTCTGCCATTTAAAACCAGACTGGGGTCGTCCTTAAATACCTCATTTAATTTATGGAGCCACGTTTGATCAGGGGCTCGGTAATCCATATGTTTAGGATCAACATCTGTGAAAAACACAACAATAATAGCATAAACAAAAATGTCCATAAACATAATAATGCTAATCAAAGGGTTCCTCCACCAGGATAGGAAATCCCACAGGAAGCATATAGGGGGTGTGGATGATAGTATTGTTCTCCTGTTATGTGTTTTTTCTCATTGGCTATGATGTGACTTTTTGATATATGATATTTATTCCTTAAAGTATCTATACAGCACAATGCTTCTCCTCATGGTGGTGGTTTACCTTGCTCTTTTCTTTATATAGTGCGTTTTTGATCGCTTGGGTCTGGGGTGATGTATGTTAGCTTGATTGGCTGGTTATTTTACCTTTTTCCCTATATTATTGAAATTTGACCCTAACAAAATGGCGACGCGCATGCGCTCCGCGTCCGGGAACCATTTTGTTGAAGGCCTCTCTCATGGAGGATTTCCTCCCCGCCCGCCGATTGTGAGTGCCGGAAACAGATGTACCTGGGACCCGGGTGCGGCAGTGCCATGCGTGATGCAATATTGGCAGGTGTAGTAATTAGTAGGCATTATAAATTGGGGGCTTTAACAGAGACATGACACGCACAACTTCTTTCCCCTTGATAAAGCAAGAACGCAAAACGCGCGTCGGGGCTCTCTTTTGAGACTGAGGACAGGCGGACCTTATGGGTATGTGTTAATAACTATATTGCCTCTCTATGCACTTGCACTTTGTACTTTGGTTAAAATGGCTAATTCTTTATGCATGTTATTATGAAGTTAATATATTACGGATACTTATTTCATCCCCATAGCCTGTGGTAATATTATTTTCCTACCTCATTCTCTGGTCTTTGTGCACTTTACTCGGGTATTATCCTTCCTCTTATTGTTTATTGATTGTTGTTATTGTTTTAGCATGTGTGTATTTTCAATAAAATTTGTTATTCTTTTATACTATCTCTTGAGTGGTGTGTTTTGATATTTTGTATCCTTTGGGTTAGTGTAAACTTTCCACACCCCCTATATGCTTCCTGTGGGATTTCCTATCCTGGTGGAGGAACCCTTTGATTAGCATTATTATGTTTATGGGCATTTTTGTTTATAGTATTGTTCTATGTTGTACTTTGTGCCAGTGTGGTCACTTATGATTGTGTTCAGGGACCCGGCTGAAATAAGCCCCTAGAATGCTGGCACCTCCGGCGAGGAGTTTGTGTGTTTGAGTATTCCGGGACTTGAGTTCACAGCTACTCTGTGAAGTAACAGAGGTAGCTCATACCGCCATTTAGTTCCGTCATTTGCTAGCAGCAGGTTCTCCTGCACGGTGGACCCCGGGCTGCGAACGCATATATTATAATAAAGTCTCTATATCCATTTGGTGCGTTCCGCTAGCCCTAACATAATACTAGCGCCAGGGTCTGGCTAGTAAATGGCGGACATTCAGCAATCTTTGCGGTATATCCAGCAGCTGGAGGGTAGGTTGGCGGCTCTCGAGAGCTCAACCTCAGCTGTGGATGTTACCGCAGTTGCTGTACAGGCTGCTAGCGTGGCTGCAGCAACCTTGACCACTGCCACCCCTGTTCCGACATTATCTCGCCTTCCGCTGCCAGAGAAATTTTCTGGAGACAGCAAGTCCTGTAGGGCATTCGTGAGTCAGTGCTCTATTCACCTCGAGCTCCTGGCTGCACGTTTTTCCACAGAGCGAGCTAAGGTGGGATTTATTGTGTCCCTCTTGTCGGACAGGGCGTTGGAGTGGGCTACACCGCTGTGGGAGCGTGGCGATCATGTGGTGCAGAGTGCTCTGCTGTTCCTGAGCACTCTGAAACAGGTCTTTTTAGGACCTCGAGTCACCCATGATACGGCGCTCCAACTGCTGGCATTAACTCAGGGTGAGTCCTTGGTCAGCCAATTTGCCGTCCACTTCCGCACTTTAGCTTCTGAGCTGGAGTGGTCGGATAAAGCCCTTATCCCCATATTTTGGAGGGGGCTGGCTGGTCACGTTAAGGACGCTCTGGCCACTAGGGAGATTCCTGCCACACTGGAGGAGTTGATAGCTGTCTCTACTCGTATTGACCTCCGTTTTAACGAGCGGAGGTTAGGGCGAGCCCAGTGTAGGCAGAGGTTTCGGCTGGATCCCACCTTTGCCAAACCTCTGGAATCTCCGGTCCTGGTTCCTGAGTCACATGAGGCCATGGAAGTGTCACATGAGGGATCTAAGTCCCGGACCGCTTGTGCACACAAGGTCTGTCATGTTTGCCAGCAGTCAGGACATCTTGCCACCAGATGTCCCCAGCGGTCGAGGAAACGTCAGCGTCTAGTGGTAGTAAGTGGAGGTACACTAGACACGGCGACGTTTGCCTCCAAATTGTCCTTTAAGGGGACAATAATTATAGGATCATCCTCCCACTCGGTAGAGCTCTGCGTGGATTCTGGGGCGGAGGGCAATTTTATGTCTTCAGCCTTCGCCCAACGTCACGCAATACCGCTGGTTATGCTAGCTCAACCTGTAACGGTACGAGTGGTGAATGGGTTGACACTGCCATCACAGATAACACACCAGACCATCCCACTTACTCTGTCCATGTCGCCATCCCATCAGGAGATTATATCTCTGCTTGTCATTCCTGAGGTAATTGATGAGGTCCTGTTGGGGATACCATGGCTACGGTACCACTCTCCTCATATCGAGTGGTCCTCAGGCAGAATTTTGGGTTGGGGTGAATCCTGTGGGGGTAGGTGTCAGAGGGAGTGTGTTCAGGTTGCTACAACAGAGGTACCCGCAGATCTATCCTCTCTCCCCAAGCAATATTGGTCTTATGCAGACGTGTTCTCCAAAAAGGCGGCAGAGACCCTTCCGCCCCATCGCCCCTATGACTGTCCTATGGATCTCTTGCCTGGTGCTGAGCCTCCCCGGGGTCGAGTTTATCCGTTATCTCTCCCGGAGATGGAGGCAATGTCTCAGTATATTCAAGAGAATCTGGCAAGAGGGTTCATCAGGAAGTCAGTGTCACCTGCTGGGGCTGGGTTCTTCTTCATGCAGAAGAAGAGTGGGGAACTGCGTCCATGCATAGACTACAGGGGTCTTAACGCCATCACCGTTAAGAATAAGTATCCTTTGCCCTTGATATCTGAGCTCTTCGATAGGCTTCGGGGAGCAAGGGTGTTTACTAAACTAGATCTGCGGGGTGCTTACAACCTGATTCGCATCCGTGAGGGGGACGAATGGAAGATGGCTTTTAACACCAGGGATGGGCACTATGAATATCTGGTGATGCCCTTCGGGCTCTGTAATGCCCCAGCCGTTTTCCAAGACTTTGTGAACGACATCTTCCGGGATATGCTCACCACCTCGGTCGTAGTCTATCTGGATGATATTCTCATCTACTCTCCAGATATTGACTCCCACCGGAGAGATGTTTGCAAAGTCTTTGACCTCCTACGGGCACACTCCCTCTATGCCAAGTTGGAGAAGTGTATGTTCAAGCAGGAGTCCTTACCTTTCCTAGGCTATATCATCTCCGCCCAGGGATTGGCTATGGATCCTGCCAAACTACAGGCTGTGATGGACTGGCAGGAACCCCATTCTCTTAAAGCGGTGCAGCGCTTTATGGGGTTCATTAATTATTATCGCCAGTTCATTCCGCACTTCTCAACTTTGGTAGCTCCCTTTGTTGCCCTCACCAAGAAGGGGGCAAATCCCAAATTGTGGTCTGAGGAGGTCTCCAAGGCCTTTAACTCCATAAAGTCACACTTCGCTAGCGCTCCCATCCTACATCGCCCTGATGTAGATAAGCCATTTATCATGGAGGTGGATGCCTCATCTGTTGGTGCTGGAGCAGTCCTCTTCCAAAAGGATGCTCAAGGTCGGAAGCATCCTTGCTTTTTCTTTTCTAAGACCTTCTCACCAGCAGAGAGGAATTATTCCATCAGGGACAGGGAGTTGCTAGCCATGAAGTTGACCTTCTCGGAGTGGAGACATCTCTTGGAGGGAGCTCATTTTCCATTCCAAGTCTTCACAGATCATAAAAATTTGGTGTACCTGCAGACAGCCCAGCGGTTAAATTCTCGCCAGGCCAGATGGTCCTTGTTCTTCTCCCGCTTTCATTTCACCCTCCATTTTCTTTCTGGGGAGAAGAACATTCGGGCCGATGCTCTCTCTCGCTCCGTTGTGTCATCTGTGGAGGAGGAAGAGGAGCCTCGGCTTATTGTCCCCACTGAGATCCTGAGAACCGTGGCCTCGGTTTCGCTAGAGTCTGTGCCTCCAGGCAAGACTTTTGTACCATCCAGTTTGTGACCGGAGGTTCTCTCTTGGGCACACTCTTCCAGGGTGGGTGGACATTTTGGTTCCAAAAGGACATCTGAGTTACTGGCGAGGACATACTGGTGGCCTTATATGGCTCGTGATGTCGCAGACTATGTTCGGGCATGTGTCTCTTGCACCAAGAACAAGTCCCCTCGGCAACGGCCAGCTGGGTTGCTTTATCCTCTGCCACTGGCGGACAGGCCCTGGGAGATGGTCGGGATGGACTTTGTGGTGGGCTTACCCAAGTCTCGTAACTGCACCATTATCTGGGTGATCACCGACCATTTTTCCAAAATGGTTAATTTGGTGCCTCTTCCACGGCTACCGTCTGCATGGGCTCTGGCAGCCTTGTTCATCAAGCATATCTTTCGTTTACACGGTGTGCCAGACAAGATTGTCAGTGACCGGGGTCCCCAGTTTGCGTCTCGATTCTGGAGGGAGCTTTGTCATCTACTCAGTATTGAGTTAAATCTCTCCTCGGCTTATCATCCAGAGACGAATGGGTTGGTTGAGAGGGCCAATCAGACTCTGGTCACTTATTTGTGACATTTTGTTTCTGCCAGGCAGGATGACTGGGCATCCTTGTTACCATGGGCTGAGTTTGCCCTTAACAACGCTGTAGCTGACTCCACCGGTCAGACTCCTTTCCTCCTTAATTACGGCCAACATCCGCGGGTTCCCGTGCCTATGCCCGTGTCCTCTGCTGATTCCAGGGTGGCAGACTGGGCAGTGGAGGCACGAGACATTTGGGACCGCACTCAGGATGCTATCCAGGCCTCCAAGGACAGAATGAGGTCCTCCGCCGATGCACATTGGCGCCCTGCCTCGACCTTTGCTCCTGGCGACTTAGTGTGGCTCTCCGTCCGTAACATCAGGCTGCGTGTTGAGTCTACTAAGTTTGCACCTCGCTACTTAGGTCCCTTCAAGGTCCTCGAACAGGTTAACCCTGTGGTCTACCGTCTAGCTCTTCCTCCACGCCTAGGTATCACCAACACCTTTCATGTGTCCCTCCTTAAGCCTGTATACATGTCCCAGTTTTCTGAGTCATCTGCCGGGACATTGGGTTCCTCTACGGATGATTACGAGGTGAACGCTATTTTGGGGTGCAAGGTGGTTTGTGGCAAAAAATTTTATTTGGTGGACTGGAAGGGTTATGGTCCTGAGGATAGGTCCTGGGAGCCTGCTGAGCACATTCGGGCTCTGCAGCTCATTGCTGCCTTCGAACGTAGCGAGGCCCAGGGAGGGGGGCCCTGGGGGGGTAATGTTAGGGGTCGAGTTCCCACCTCTGCACAGGGGAAATCTCGGGCCATCTCCGCTGCGGTCTCCCATTCTTCTCCTGCCGCAGTGGAGCCTGCTCAGCGGAGACGTCGGTCCCAGCGTCTCGCTCAGTCTGACTCTGTACAGAGAGTTACTGCTGCTTTTCCTGCTTCTGCCATTGGAGTCAGTGCTGGGCAGCGGCGAGCAGACGCTTCTGGGACTAAGTCCTGCTTTTCTCGTTCTGAGCATGCCCAGAGTAAGATCTCTCAGTGGAGATCGAGGGTCACATGATCAGACACTGCAGCTAAGGCCATTGGTCCTTCAGGAAGGTCCTGTAGGTGCTCACGTTCTGTGGCAGCCTCTTATTGGTCCTTCTAGGAAGGTCCTGTACGTGCTGCAACTATTTAAGGCTCGCGTGGCCGCACGGCCATGCGCTAGTATTGTTCTATGTTGTACTTTGCGCCAGTGTGGTCACGTATGATTGTGTTCAGGGACCCGGCTGAAATAAGCCCCTAGAATGCTGGCACCTCCAGCGAGGAGTTTGTGTGTTTGAGTATTCAGGGACCTTTCGGAAATAGGCCCTAGCATGCTGGCACCTCCGGCGAGGAGTTTTGTGTGCATGCATGACCACTGACTGCTCTCGTTTGGGTAGTTAGCCTGTGCCACTGTGAAGGTTAACAGGGCGCAGTGCTTTGAGTTCACAGCTACTCTGTGAAGTAACAGGGTTAGCTCATACCGCCATTTAGTTCCGTCATTTGCTAGCAGCAGGTTCTCCTGCACGTTGTACCCCGGGCTGTGAACGCATATATTATAATAAAGTCTCTATATCCATTTGGTGCGTTCCGCTAGCCCTAACACGCTGTCATTTGGTGCTAGACCTTGGTGTTTTTAAATGGCAAAAGACCACAACAGACACAAGATGACTGTATGTGGAAGCCTTTGTGAAAGAGACATACAAGGAAAAGAGGGTGTTAAAATCACAGACAATGATTAGTTAGATGACAAATAAAATTATGGGGGGTAGACTGAAGTAATTAGATGACTTGAAGACTTATTTGTTACATGTTTGTCACTGTATGTTGTTTGTGCAAACCCCTGTATTTGTCATGGATATCCTTTGTTTAAATTGGTTCATAGCCAAAGAGAAAATCCACGTGGTATTTTTGTTTTGTTCAGTGATTTTTTTTTTTTCCTTCTAAAGGAACAATTTTCTCCTATCAGCCCACCAAATGTTGGATTGGGGGTTGGGGGTGTGTAAATTAACCTTTTGTTTGTTTGCAGGATTGAAAGAAGAATCCTTGGCCATCTGATTACCATGTGTGCATTGTAAATAGTTTTTTGTCTCTTCAGTATTGAAACAGGAGTCCAATCCATCTAAATTTAGATGTGACTTTTATTTTTTGAGTTTTTCCATGTTTTTATATATTTTGGGAATTCTGTGTATACTGGGTTTTTGAAAAACGTATATGTTATTTTAAGTGAATGTTTATTAATATCAGTTTTGTTCTTGATTTGCATCTACACTTCACTACAGTATTAGCATGCAATACAAAGGTGTGGGCTGCCCAAAGTGTGATTTTCTTTGTTCATATGTAAATAAGAAACCACTGTGTACTGAATGAATGCATTGCTGAAGCCAGGGACAGTGAGTGGATGTCATGTGCCCAAATTTTTGGGCTGAAAGTGCCCCTCTCGGCTTATACTCGAGTCATGATCGGTGGTGGGGTCGGCGGGTGAGCACTGTCATATACTTACCTGCTTCCGGGGCTCCTGGCGCTCCCCCTGCCCGTCCCACGGTCTCCGGGTGCCGCAGCCTCTTCCCCTGAGCGGTCACGTGGGACCGCTCATTAGAGAAATGAATAGGCTGCTCCACCTCCCATAGGGGCGGAGCCGCCTATTCATTTCTCTAATGAAGCGGTGCCAGTGACCGCTGATAGAAAAAGAGGCTGCGGCACCGAAGACCAGCTGTCCGGGGGAAGGAGTGGGACGCCGGGAGCAGGTAAGTATGACATATTCACCTCTCCTCGTTCCACACGCCGGGCATCGCGCCATCTTCCCGGCGTCTCTCTGCACTGACTGTGCAGGTCAGAGGGCGCGATGACGCATATAGTGTGCGCGCCGCCCTCTGCCTGATCAGTCAGTGCGGAGAGACGCCGGGAAGATGGCGCCGAGGAGCTGCAAGCAAGACAGGTGAGTATGTGTTTTGTTTTTTTTTATTGCAGCAGCAGCACAGATTTATGTGGAGCATCTATGGGGCAATGGTGCAGAGCACTATATGGCAGAGCTATGGGGCAACGGTGCAGAGTACTATATGGCACAGCTATGGGGCAACGGTGCAGAGCACTATATGGCAGAGCTATGGGGCAACGGTGCAGAGTACTATATGGCACAGCTATGGGGCAATGGTGCAGAACACTATATGGCACAGCTATGGGGCAACAGTGCAGAGCACTATATGGCACAGCTATGGGGCAACAGTGCAGAGCACTATATGGCACAGCTATGGGGCAACGGTGCAGAGCACTATATGGCACAGCTATGGGGCAACGGTGCAGAGCACTATATGGCACAGCTATGGGGCAATGGTGCAGAGCACTATATGGCAGAGCTATGGGGCAACGGTGCAGAGCACTATATGGCACAGCTATGGGGCAACGGTGCAGAGCACTATATGGCACAGCTATCTATGGGGCAACGGTGCAGAGCACTATATGGCACAGCTATGGGGCAACGGTGCAGAGCACTATATGGCACAGCTATGGGGCAACGGTGCAGAGCACTATATGGCACAGCTATGGGGCAATGGTGCAGAGCACTATATGGCACAGCTATGGGGCAACGGTGCAGAGCATTATATATATGGCACAGCTATGGGGCAACGGTGCAGAGCATTATATATATGGCACAGCTATGGGGCAACGGTGCAGAGCATTATATATGGCACAGCTATGGGGCAACGGTGCAGAGCATTGTATATGGCACAGCTTTATGTGGAGCATCTATGGGGCCATAATGAACGGTGCAGAGCATTATATATGGCACAGCTTTATGTGGAGCATCTATGGGGCCATAATGAATGGTATGGAGTATCTATTTCTAATTTTGAAATTCACCGGTACCTGCTGCATTTTCCACCCTAGGCTTATACTCGAGTCAATAAGTTTTCCCAGTTTTTTGTGGCAAAATTAGGGGGGTCGGCTTATACTCGGGTCGGCTTATACTCGAGTACATACGGTAATTTGTTACAATTGGGTCAAAAAAGCATATTGGTTTGGGTTATGTTTTTTCTTGAAAAATGTGGAAACATCTAATGAGTGATTTTGATTATTAACATAGTTTTATAATTTTGATTGACATTATCCAAGAAATGCTGATTATTATGCAAATTTGTTTGATGTGAATTTGATGCATTTAATAACTGTTTTTGATATTCTGGAATTATGTTATATTTTCAGTGTATAAGTCCGGACATATGCGATATATATATATATATATATATATATATATATATATATATATATATATATATATATATATATATATATGATACACATGTTTTATTGAGTATATAGTTATGATTTAGTATTAGAAATATTTGCTACCGTAGAAAAATTTCAAAGGTTGTTTTGGGTATATTTTATTGGACCAGGTATTTTTGTTTTATTCATTTGATGAAGGGGTGGAGAAATAAGCCACCAGGACCAGAACTTTTGGACTGAGTTATCATGGACCAAGTTAACCCCTTAAGCCCGTATGACGTACTATCCCGTCGAGGTGGGGTGGGCCTTAATTCCCGGTGACGGGATAGTACGTCATACGCGATCGGCCGCGCTCACGGGGGGAGCGCGGCCGATCGCGGCCGGGTGTCGGCTGCATATCGCAGCTGACATCCGGCACTATGTGCCAGGAGCGGTCACGGACCGCCCCCGGCACATTAACCCCCGGCACACCGCGATCAAACATGATCGCGGTGTACCGGCGGTACAGGGAAGCATCGCGCAGGGAGGGGGCTCCCTGCGGGCTTCCCTGAGACGATCGGTACAAGGTGATGTACTCACCTCGTACCGAACGTCTTCTCCCTGCAGGCCCCGGATCCAAAATGGCCGAGGGGCTGTATCCGGGTCCTGCAGGGAGCACTTCCGGGTCGGAGCAGGCTGCAGATGAAAGCTGCAGCCTGCTCCGATGAAAGGATGATCGCGGATCTCATAGAGTGCTGTGCACACTATCAGATCTGCGATCTGTGATGTCCCCCCCTGGGACAAAGTAAAAAAGTAAAAAAAAAAATTTCCACATGTGTAAAAAAAAAAAAAAAAAATTCCTAAATAAATAATAATAAAAAAAAAAATATTATTCCCATAAATACATTTCTTTATCTAAAAAAAACAAACAAAAACAATAAAAGTACACATATTTAGTATCGCCGCGTCCGTAACGACCCAACCTATAAAACTGGCCCACTAGTTAACCCCTTCAGTAAACACCGTAAGAAAAAAAAAAAAAAAAACGAGGCAAAAAACAACGCTTTATTACCATACCGCCGAACAAAAAGTGGAATAACACGCGATCAAAAAGACGGATATAAATAACCATGGTACCACTGAAAACGTCATATTGTCCCGCAAAAAACGAGCCGCCATACAGCATCATCAGCAAAAAAATTAAAAAGTTATAGTCCTCAGAATAAAGCGATGCCAAAATAATTATTTTTTCTATAAAATAGTTTTTATCGTATAAAAGCGTCAAAACATAAAAAAATGATATAAATGAGGTATCGCTGTAATCGTACTGACCCGAAGAATAAAACTGCTTTATCAATTTTACCAAACGCGGAACGGTATAAACGCCTCCCCCAAAAGAAATTCATGAATAGCTGGTTTTTGGTCTTTCTACCTCACAAAAATCGGAATAAAAAGCGATCAAAAACTGTCACATGTCCGAAAATGTTACCAATAAAAACGTCAGCTCGTCCCGCAAAAAACAAGACCTCACATGACTCTGTGGACCAAAATGTGGAAAAATTATAGGTCTCAAAATGTGGAGACGCAAAAACTTTTTTGCTATAAAAAGCGTCTTTTAGTCTGGTTTCACACTTGCGTTTTTATCTGCATGCGTTTTTTAAAAAAACCGCATGTGTGAAAAAATGCATGTAAACGCGGTAAAACGCATGCGTTTTTATAGAAAAACACAAGAAAACAAGAAAAAAACAAAAAACCCTAACCCTACCCCTAACCCTACCCCTAACCTGAAATACGTGGCACTGAAATACGTGGCACTGAAATATACGTTTATATACGTATATACGTATATAAGTGCCACGATATTTCAGTGGCCACGTATATAAGTGCCACGTATTTAAGTGCCACGTATTTCAGTGCCACGTATTTCAGTGCCACGTATTTCAGTGCCACGTATTTCAGTGCCACGTATTTCAGTGCCACGTATTTCAGTGCCACGTATTTACGTGCCACGTATTTTTCAGTGCCTGAAATACGTGGCACTGAAATACGTGGCACTGAAATTCGTGGCACTGAAATTCGTGGCACTGAAATATCGTGGCACTGAAATATCGTGGCACTGAAGTATTTACGTGCCACATATTTTTCAGTGCCTGAAATACGTGGCACTGAAATACGTGGCACTGAAATACGTGGCACTGAAATATCGTGGCACTGAAATACGTGGCACTGAAATACGTGGCACTGAAATACGTGGCACTTAAATACGTGGCTCTTAAATACGTGGCACTTATATACGTGGCACTTATGACTGTCAGAAAATGTTCAGTAAACGGTTAGGGGTGAGGTTAGGGGTAGGGTTTCAGGTAGAATTGGGGAGCTTCCACTGTTCAGGCACATCAGGGGCTCTCCAAACGCGACATGGCGTCCAATCTCAATTCCAGCCAATTCTGCGTTGAAAAAGTAAAACAGTGCTCCTTCCCTTCCGAGCTCTCCCGTGCGTCCAAAAAGGGGTTTACCCCAACATATGGGGTATCAGCGTACTAGGGACAAATTGAACAACAACTTCTGGGGTCCAAGTTCTCTTGTTATCCTTGGGAAAATAAAAATTTGGGGGGCTAAAAATCATTTTTGTGGGAAAAAAAATATGTTTTATTTTCACGGCTCTGCGTTGTAAACTGTAGTGAAACACTTGGGGGTTCAAAGTTCTCACAACACATCTAGATAAGTTCCTTGGGAGGTCTAGTTTCCAATATGGGGTCACTTGTGGGGGGTTTGTACTGTTTGGGTACATCAGGGGCTCTGCAAATGCAACGTGACGCCTGCAGACCAATCCATTTAAGTCTGCATTCCAAATGGCGCTCCTTCCCTTCCGAGCTCTGTCATGCGCCCAAACAGTGGTTCCCCCCCACATAGGGGGTATCAGCGTACTCAGGACAAATTGGACAACAACTTTTAGGGTCCAATTTATCCTGATACCCTTGTGAAAATACAAAACTGGGGGCTAAATTTCATTTTTGTGAAAAAAAAAAAAAATATATTTTCACGGCTCTGCGTTATAAACTGTAGTGAAACACTTGGGGGTTCAAAGTTCTCACAACACATCTAGATAAGTTCCTTGGGGGGTCTAGTTTCCAATATGGGGTCACTTGTGGGGGGTTTGTACTGTTTGGGTACATCAGGGGCTCTGCAAATGCAACGTGACGCCTGCAGACCAATCCATTTAAGTCTGCATTCCAAATGGCGCTCCTTCACTTCCGAGCTCTGTCATGCGCCCAAACAGTGGTTCCCCCCCACATAGGGGGTATCAGCGTACTCAGGACAAATTGGACAACAGCTTTTATGGTCCAATTTATCCTGATACCCTTGTGAAAATACAAAACTGGGGGCTAAATTTCATTTTTGTGAAAAAAAAAAAAAATAATATTTTCACGGCTCTGCGTTATAAACTGTAGTGAAACACTTGGGGGTTCAAAGTTCTCACAACACATCTAGATAAGTTCCTTGGGGGGTCTAGTTTCCAATATGGGGTCACTTGTGGGGGGTTTGTACTGTTTGGGTACATCAGGGGCTCTGCAAATGCAACGTGACGCCTGCAGACCAATCCATTTAAGTCTGCATTCCAAATGGCGCTCCTTCACTTCCGAGCTCTGTCATGCGCCCAAACAGTGGTTCCCCCCCACATAGGGGGTATCAGCGTACTCAGGACAAATTGGACAACAACTTTTATGGTCCAATTTATCCTGATACCCTTGTGAAAATACAAAACTGGGGGCTAAATTTCATTTTTGTGAAAAAAAAAAAAAAATAATATTTTCACGGCTCTGCGTTATAAACTGTAGTGAAACACTTGGGGGTTCAAAGTTCTCACAACACATCTAGATAAGTTCCTTGGGGGGTCTAGTTTCCAATATGGGGTCACTTGTGGGGGGTTTGTACTGTTTGGGTACATCAGGGGCTCTGCAAATGCAACGTGACGCCTGCAGACCAATCCATTTAAGTCTGCATTCCAAATGGCGCTCCTTCACTTCCGAGCTCTGTCATGCGCCCAAACAGTGGTTCCCCCCCACATAGGGGGTATCAGCGTACTCAGGACAAATTGGACAACAACTTTTATGGTCCAATTTATCCTGATACCCTTGTGAAAATACAAAACTTGGGGGCTAAAAAATCATTTTTGTGAAAAAAAAAAATATTTTTATTTTCACGGCTCTGCGTTATAAACTGTAGTGAAACACTTGGGGGTTCAAAGCTCTCAAAACACATCTAGATAAGTTCCTTAGGGGGTCTACTTTCCAAAATGGTGTCACTTGTGGGGGGGTTTAATGTTTAGGCACATCAGGGGCTCTCCAAACGCAACATGGCATCCCATCTTAATTCCAGTCAATTTTGCATTGAAAAGTAAAATAGCGCTTCTTCCCTTCTGAGCTCTGCTATGCACCCAAACAATGGTTTACACCCACATATGGGGTATCGTCGTACTCAGGACAAATTGCACAACAACTTTTGTGGTCTAATTTCTTCTCTTACCCTTGGGGAAATAAAAAAATGGGGGTGAAAAGATCATTTTTGTGAAAAAATATGATTTTTTATTTTTACGGCTCTGCATTATAAACTTCTGTGAAGCACTTGTTGGGTCAAAGTGCTCAACACACATCTAGATAAGTTCCTTAAGGGGTCTACTTTCCAAAATGGTGTCACTCGTGGGGGGTTTCAATGTTTAGGCACATTAGGGGCTCTCCAAACGCAACATGGCGTCCCATCTCAATTCCAGTCAATTTTGCATTGAAAAGTCAAATGGCGCTCCTTCCCTTCTGAGCTCTGCCCTGCGCCCAAACAATGGTTTACACCCACATATGGGGTATCAGTGTACTCAGGACAAATTGCACAACAATTTTTGGGGTCCAATTTCTTCTCTTACCCTTGGGAAAATAAAAAATTGGGGGTGAAAAGATCATTTTTGTGAAAAAATATGATTTTTTATTTTTACGGCTCTGCATTATAAACTTCTGTAAAGCACTTGTTGGGTCAAAATGCTCACCACACATCTAGATAAGTTCCTTAGGGGGTCTACTTTCCAAAATGGTGTCACTTGTTAGGGGTTTCAATGTTTAGGCACATCAAGGGCTCTCTAAATGCAACATGGCGTCCCATCTCAATTCCAGTCAATTTTGCATTGAAAAGTCAAATGGCGCTCCTTCCCTTCCGAGCTCTGCCCTGCGCCCAAACAATGGTTTACACCCACATATGGGGTATCAGCGTACTCAGGACAAATTGCACAACAATTTTTGGGGTCCAATTTCTTCTCTCACCCTTGGGAAAATAAAAAATTGGGGGTGAAAAGATCATTTTTGTGAAAAAATATGATTTTTTATTTTTACGGCTTTGCATTATAAACTTCTGTAAAGCACTTGTTGGGTCAAAGTGCTCACCACACATCTAGATAAGTTCCTTAGGGGGTCTACTTTCCAAAATGGTGTCACTTGTTAGGGGTTTCAATGTTTAGGCACATCAGAGGCTCTCCAAATGCAACATGGCGTCCCATCTCAATTCCAGTCAATTTTGCATTGAAAAGTCAAATGGCGCTCCTTTGCTTCCAAGCTCTGCCATGCGCCCAAACTGTGGTTTACCCCCACATATGGGGTATCAGCGTACTCAGGACAAATTGTACAACAACTTTTGGGGTCTATTTTCTCCTGTTACCCTTGGTAAAATAAAACAAATTGGAGCTGAAATAAATTTTGTGTGAAAAAAAGTTAAATGTTCATTTTTATTTAAACATTCCAAAAATTCCTGTGAAACACCTGAAGGGTTAATAAACTTCTTGAAAGTGGTTTTGAGTACCTTGAGGGGTGCAGTTTTTAGAATGGTGTCACACTTGGGTATTTTCTATCATATAGACCCGTCAAAATGACTTCAAATGAGATGTGGTCCCTAAAAAAAAATGGTGTTGTAAAAATGAGAAATTGCTGGTCAACTTTTAACCCTTATAACTCCGTCACAAAAAAAAATTTTGGTTCCAAAATTGTGCTGATGTAAAGTAGACATGTGGAAAATGTTATTTATTAAGTATTTTGTGTGACATATGTCTGTGATTTAAGGGCATAAAAATTCAAAGTTGGAAAATTGCGAAATTTTCCATATTTTCGCCAAATATTCGTTTTTTTCACAAATAAACGCAAGTTATATCGAACAAATTTTACCACTAACATGAAGTACAATATGTCACGAGAAAACAATGTCAGAATCGCCAAGATCCGTTGAAGCGTTCCAGAGTTATAACCTCATAAAGGGACAGTGGTCAGAATTGTAAAAATTGGCCTGGTCATTAACGTGCAAACCACCCTCGGGGCTTAAGGGGTTAATACACCTTGGATTGTTGCTTTGGACTGAACTTTTTCAAGTATGACTGAATTTCTTTCAACAGTGCAGGCTGTATCTGTGCCAATGTCCAATTGAGTGCTGAGACCGAGCCCAGATGCTGCTAAGCCCTGACCAGGGTGAACCTCAGAACCGCCAGCTGATGACAAGCAAGGAGAGAACTAACCCTAGAAGCGTCTGCCTGAATGTAAATGGCGTATAATTTGAGGCCCTGACCAGCTGCAGCAATAGAAGATTAAGGGACTCAGCCATGGACACCTGCACCCCCCTCACCCGTTGCTTTGAAGAGATGAGAGGTTAATGTCATAAGGGCAGGGACAGATTATGTTTATGAGTCTGTCCTTTGGCCAACCAGGGGAAGCAGTGAAGTCATCTTGGCCTTTAGGCAAGAGAATGAGGGCAAAATAATCCCTGTGCTTTCCCTGCAACGTTTACCAATCTATATTTGTGGTCTAAAGAAGAAAAGAAGATTTCTGCAAAGACATTTCATTATTCCAGCACTTTTTGGTCCATTGCTTTGTTTTTGATTTTTGAATTTTATGTCCATTGTTTTTTGTACCAACGTAGTTTTCTATTGGTAGCAAACAAATAAATATATAGGGAACAATGTATAATGGTCTATGAAGAATTTGAATAGTTTAGTGGTAGGATAATTAATTAATTAATTAATACGAACAATAGAGATATTGGTTGGTTTTGTTATATATATATATATATATATATATATATATATATATATATATATATACATATATATATATATATATATATATATATATATATATATATATACGTGTATTTTCAATGGAGTCCACAGAGCGCTAATTGAAAACTTGTCCAGCCACATGTCAATTGTTCCAAATGGTCAGTCTAAGCAAAGTGAATGTAAATGACCCAGTAATTTACATTTAGAGTACACTTTACACTTATCTTCAAAGATGAGAACCAAGGGAATATCATGTAAATGCTAATTAGACAGATACTTGTTAAGCCCCCAGGGGATGCCAGGTGGTGTTCTTATGTATTTGGCCTGAAGGCTTCAGTACACATACCATGACGAAGCCTCAGATAACAGGGTATAGATCAAAATCCTTTAACATATAAATGGAGGTATTGCCTGACAGAGGGAGACAGGTTTGGATGAGCGAGGACACTGAGAGAGCAGGCTGAATTGACTCCTACAATTTCCAATGTAATGTATGACTTATGACTCTATTGATTATTTGCCATTTTTAGTGACTGTTTATATTTATTATCTTTTATTAAGTAAATTCATTTTTGTCTTATTCAATTGTCGTGTGAGCATTTATTTATTGATCACAATTGTTTGAACCTTAACAAAACACTTTGCCTGACAGGTTTTCTGGGGGGCGTGACAAGTTTGTTGTTTTCAGGGAGGACTGTAAGCTATACTTCAGGTTACATCCTTGTTTCTCAGGGACCAAGGAGAAACTGGTGGGGATAAATATCTCTCTCATTCTGAGAGACCCCCACGCATGGGCATTCAGACACCCAGTCGCTCCAGACAGGAAAGGAATTTTTTCTGGTGCTGGGTCATGTATATGATGACCCTGACTGAGTCTCCTTGGCTGATTCCACATTATGTCAGCTTCTACAGGAAGACCTGCTGGCAAAGGAGCATTGCTTTGAGTTTCGGATGTGGTTCACTGACACTAAGTGGAATGACCCCACGCTCCATAGCCAGTTCTGCCAAGGGCTATCTGTAAGGGTGAAGGATGCCTTAGCCCTGTTTCCCTTGAGGTGGCCATGTCTCTGGCTATCCATGTGGATTGCTGTATTAACCATGAAAATAAAGAGATACCCCAATGTGCGGGAGGTCCGGGGCCAAGGGAAATCTGGTTGGGGTCATCTGAGGAACCCATGCAGGTGAGTGGGGCAACTCATTCTAGAAATCAGACTGTAGTTCAGCATAAAGGAAGAGTATGTTTTTATTGGAAGAGAAAGGGCCATTTTGTGAGTGCATGTCTTTCCTTACCTCTCTATAAACAGCCACCTGAAAGCTAAGGAGCCCAAGTTGAGAGGAGGTTAGCAACCCAGGTGTACATATCTCCTTCGTGGGTAGGACAAATTTTTTTCTGCATTTGGAAATCCATCTGGGCAAAAATAAGGTGGTTATATCTGCCTTTCTGGACAGTGGGGCAGGGTTTAACTTGATCGACGCTAGGTTCATTAATCTTGTGCCTGGGGCCAAGCTGCCAAAGAGCAGACTATCTCCCCCTTCCCATGACAACCCAGTGTTATTGGATAAGACCCTATTGCGCTTTGTTTTTTAACAGTTTATTTTTATATTTAAAGAGCAGACTATATAATATCTCTGGTCCAGAGAGGCAGGCCCAGTAAGGACTATATCGTGAAAAGTTTGGCAAAGGGTTATATCGAACCATTCTCATCTCCCATTGCTGCGTGGTTTTTCTTTGTAAAGAAGAAAGAAAGGGGGGGTTAGTACCCTGCCTAAATTTCCACGAACACAATCAGATCACGGTCCAGAATCCGTATCCGCTCCCTCTCATTCCGTACCTCTTTAATCAGATTGTAGGAGCAAAATGTTTTTCTAAACTGGATCTCATGGGGCATATAATCTCAATCGTATTAAAGAGGGGGATAAATGGAAAACAGCTTTCAATATGCCTGAGGGACACTATGAGAATCTTGTGATGTCATTGTAAGGAGTTAAAAGCACCAGAAGAGTCTGGGGGCGGTTACCTTCTCGGCTCTGTGCCCGGAACCTTTGAGCTGTGCCGCAGGTTCCCTAGGGGAGACACTTGTAGACTGGGACAAGAGGGAAGCAGCCAGAGAGCGGGAAAGGGATGCATGCAGGAGAGAGAGCAGCTTGCAGAGCAGCGTGCAGAGCCGGGTGCAGCTGCGCTCCAGAAGAGAGAGAGAAAGAGACTGCCCAGAAAGACTGCATCTTGTAGAGACTGCCCAGAAAGACTGCATCTTGTAGAGACTGCCCAGGAAGACTGCATCCAGTGAGTACTTAAAGCGGACTCTGCTGTGACTTTAGGGGGGCGCTTTGAGACCCGTTAAGAGACTACTACACCCTGGCCCCTGACTCCTGGTACAGAGACTTAACAGTGCAGAGCCCCTGTTTTCCTGGTACAGAGACTTAACAGTGCAGAGCCCCTTGTTTTCCTGGTACAGAGACAACCGTGCGGAGCCCTGATTTTCTGGCTGTGCTATAAAAGTTAAAGACTCAGAGCCTGTGCATACCACATTAACTCCCGAAACCCCAGGCAGCAGGCTCTCAGAGACTACTCTGCTCACGGACCACAGAGGGACGACAAGTGCCACTGGTTCTCGGCGCCTACGTTGGAGAAGACGACCCTCCAAGCAAGTCCTCATGAGACTGATAAGTGTTCTTTTCTCAAGAAATCCTGCTTAATTCTGTTTTATTGTTTAACTCCTGTGTTCTTGCATTGTTTTATTGTTAGTTATTTTCCATTGCTTCCTCCCTGCGAGGAGAACCTAATTCCTGTTATTAAACCCTTCAACTGTTGGTCTGCCTGTTCCGTGGTGACATACTCAGTACCTGCACGTTATTACATTTGGCGTAGTCGGCAGGATGTCACACGGTAGTGCGGATAGGGCAGACCAAGCAGCGGGGGAAGTTCCCAGGTCTAGCATTTCCCTGGGAGCCATGTTGAATAATTTGCCAAGGTTCACTGGGAACAATGTAATGTTGTGGAGTTGGACAGAGCGTATCCGGGGAATGATGCGGATGCACCCCATGACACCAGCCCTGGATGCAGAAATTGCATTGATGGCTCTGGAGGGGGAGGCGCGGGATTCTGTCATGCATAGGTCCCCCCGGGAGAGAGATACCCTGGACAAAGTGCTGCGCATACTTGAGGAAACGCATGGGGACCCCACTGACGTAGGGGAACTTCGCATGTGACTGTTTCACCGGGTACAACGGGAGGGGGAGACCGTGACCCAGTTCATGAATGCCCTACAAGAGCTTCACACTGCTATCAGACGAAAGGACGGTGTAGGGGTAGGGTCAGTTGATGTGGTGCTCAGAGATCAGCTAGTGACAGGACTGCGTGACGCAATGATGAAACAGGCACTGCGAGAGCGCATGCGAGTAAAGCCAGACATGACTTTCTCTGAGGTTGGCAGTGAGGCGCGTGTGCGAGAACAAGAACAGGGAGTGACGGGGCTGGTAGGAAGGGTGCAGAGCGGGGAGGTAACCACCCCCGCAGGCAATATTCCCCAGTGGGTGGAGGACCTGAGAATGGAGATTAGACAGGTCCGTGAAGAAATGGCGGCCTCCAGAAGAACTCTGGCAGAGGGGCCCGGCCCTCTGGTGCGAGACAGAGAAGCTGCCCCCCGAAGGGAGGGTGAAACTACCAGGAGGAGAAGCCCTCTTACATGCTACACTTGTGGAGAGTCCGGCCACATTGCTCGATGGTGTCCCCGGCGGAGCCGACCATCCCCGCATCCTCCTTTAAACTAGGTGGCTCTGGGCTTGAGGGGCGCCGCTCAGAGCGTGAAGAACAGAGGAGGAGGAGTAAAAGTCCCCACAGCCTTGTTTCCACATGCCCTCTGGTCTGGGCAGAAATCAATGGAAGAGCAGTGCGATGCTTGATAGACACCGGCTCACAAGTGACCACTATGCCTGAGAGATATTTCCGCCATCACTTCACAGAGGCGCTACGGCCCGAATGGGGTCCTGTGATCAAACTTATGGCGGCCAATCACTTGCCCATCCCGGTCGCAGGGGTGGTATGGATGAACATAGAGGTCTGCGGAAAAGACCTCGGGAGGAGAGGAGTGGTATTGGTGGATGGAGAGGTAGCTAAAGACCATACCGTGACCCTGGGCATGAATGTGTTAAAAGACCTCGGAAGCCTCGTTTTCAACGAGTCCCCGGAACAGTTCCTACAACAATGGAGCGACCAAACTCCCCAGAGAAGGGTCTTCCAACAACTGATACGGACCGCCCAGGTCCGGGAAGCATACAGCGACGGAAAGGAACTCGGCAAAGTCGTCGTCCCCGCCTCAGTCAATCGAGTGTTGCCCCCTGGGCAGACAGTGCTTCCCCTGCCTGTACGAGCTGGCATCCCGCTGGAGGGAGTCGAAGTCCAAATTGAGCCCAGCAGAGCCGACCAGCTGCCGTCAGGAATATTGGTCGCACGGTCCCTGGCTACCGTGCGGGATGGAACTGTCCTTGTGCGCTGCATCAATTTGGGGGAGACAGATATAACTTTGCCCCCTAGAAGCAAAGTCGCTCAAGTCCTGGGCCTTCCAGACGAATTGGTCCCCACTGAGGCGGTACAGCTGACAGCAAGGCCAGAAGATCCGTGGCTGGTGACCGTCAAGGCGGAGGCAGCTCCGGACCCCAGGTTAATGCAAGAAGGGCGCCAGATACTGGAACGCATGAGGGCGGAGCTCTCGGAACTTACTCCACAGCAGGTACCTCAGGTAGAAGCTGTATTGGGGAAATTTCAGGATGCGTTCGCCAAAGATGAAGATGACTTTGGACGTACCACGGCCATTACCCATGAGATACCCACCGGGGAATGCGGCGCCAATCCGGGAACGGTACCGCCAAATACCTCCACAGATGTACCAGGAGGTGAAGGGAATGCTGTCACACATACTGAAGAAGGGAGTTATACGTGAGAGTCAGAGCCCGTGGGCTGCCCCTATCGTCTTGGTGAGAAAGAAAGACGGGTCCCTGCGGTTCTGTGTGGACTATCGGCGGCTCAATGCTTGCACAGTGCGGGACTCGTACCCACTGCCCAGGATAGAGGAGTCCCTGACGGCACTAGGGAATGCCAGATATTTCTCCACGTTAGACTTGGCCAGCGGCTACTGGCAGGTGCCCATGTCTGAGCAAGACCGAACCAAGACGGCCTTCATCCTTCCGATGGGACTGTATGAGTTTGACCGGATGCCCTTCGGCCTAGCAAACGCCCCAGGAACATTTCAGCGACTCATGGAGAGATGTCTGGGAGACCTGAACTTTGAAGCCACTTTGATCTACTTGGATGATATTATTGTCTTTGCCCCCACCTTTGAGGAGCATCTGCAGAGATTAGAGCAAGTTCTGAGTCGGCTACAGAAGTATGGCTTGAAAGTTAAACCCCAGAAATGTCACCTCTTCCGTACCGAGATTGAATACTTGGGACATGTTGTCTCCGCTGAAGGGGTGAGGCCTTCCCAGGAAAAGATTGCTGCGGTGCAAGAGTGGCCAACTCCAAAAACGGTGAAAGATGTGCGTGCATTCCTGGGACTCACGGGATACTTCAGACGCTTTGTAAAAGACTTTACCCGCCTTGCTAATCCACTCCAGGAGTTGTTGAGGGGAGTGCCCTCTTGCGCCAAAAACAGGAACATACAGTGGGGGAAGCATCAGGAGGAGGCATTCTTGGCTTTGAAGAAGGCATTGACGGAGGCCCCCGTGCTGGCCTACGCTGACTTCACACAACCGTTCATCTTGCACACTGACGGGAGCCTGCAGGGCCTCGGGGCTGTACTGTCGCAGATGCAGGACGGGAAAGAGCGCGTCATCGCATACGCCAGTCGGTCTCTGCATGACTCAGAAAGGAATCCAGAAAATTACAGTTCATTCAAGCTGGAGTTGTTGGCGCTGGTGTGGGCAATGACTGAGAAGTTCGCGGAATATCTGGCTGGCTCAGAAGTTCATGTACGCACCGATAACAATCCGTTGGCCCATCTCGAGAATGCCAAGTTAGGCGCCCTAGAACAACGTTGGGTAGCCCGAATGGCCAAGTTCCAATACAGAATTTCGTATAAAAGAGGAGCTGAGAATGTACATGCGGATGCCCTCTCTCGAGTAAACTATCGCAAACCAGCACCCAGCCAGGATGAAGAACTGGAAGATGTAGAGGTTCCAGGTTTTGGAAAGACTGCCAGGACGGTGGCAGCGGCGCGGGAAATTGAACAGGAAGAGGCCTGTGTGAATTTGCTGGAGCAGCCCCGCGATGAGTGGGTCCTAGTACAACAGGAGGATCCGGAGCTAGCTCAGTTGAGAAGGTGGGTCGTGTCTGAACAAATGCCCAATCGACGTGAGAGGAGGTCCATGTCACCTGAAGTACTGAAGATGCTATGCCAGTGGGAGAGGCTCGAGTTGCGGGATGGTATCCTGTACCGGAAGGTATTCCTGAAAACAGAACTCAGTCTTGTATGGCAGACAGTGATTCCCTCGTCCATGATAGACCAGGTGGCTAAGGAAGCACATGAGAAAGGAGCACACTTTGGGCCAGAAAAGACTTTCCAGTGGTTACAGCGCCTATTTTATCACCCCCACTTAAGGAACACTGTGGATAAAGTATGTCGGCAATGCAGAAGTTGTGAGCTGGTCAAACCACCAGAACAAAGAGCTCCCACAGAGACGGTGAGGTCTTCTGGCCCCATGGACCTACTGGCAATAGATTACTTGACAATTGGACCAGCACATCAAGGTTATGAGCCTTGTTTAGTGATGATAGACCACTTTACTAAATTTGCCGTAGTGACGCCCACGCGGGACCAAACTGCCGAGTCTGCGGCTCACGCAATCTGCAAACACTTCATTCAGGTGTACGGGTGTCCCAAGCGCATCCATTCTGATCAAGGGGCCTGCTTCCTCGGAAGAGTGATGGAGGAGCTGCACCAGCTGTACAAAATAGATAAGTCCCGGACCACCCCTTATCATCCCCAGGGGAATGGGGCTTGTGAAAGATTTAACCGCACTCTGATTCAAATGCTGAGGACTCTGGAGGAGGACCAGAAGGCGAAGTGGACTGAGTCCGTCCCTGAATTGGTGTGGGCATATAACAATCGTAAACACAGCACTACCGGATTCACCCCCTACTCTCTGTTCTTTGGCCGACCCGGGAAGGGACTGGCAGAGCTGGCGCTGGAACCCGAGGAGGACTACCCACGGACGGGGGTGTACTCCTGGGTTCAAGAACATCGTCGTCGGCTGCGAACAATTCAACGTCTAGTGCAGGACCGGTTACAAGAATTGGAGCATCCCCAGGTAGCTCCTAAAAAGGGGACAGCCCTGTGGCCTGGAGACCGAGTCTTAGTGAGGGAAAAGCGCCCACACAACAAACTGGAGTACCGATGGGAGAAAAGGCCGTACCGAGTGAAGCGGCGGCTCGGCAACGGGGGTCCCGTTTATGAGGTCCAGCCCGAAACGGAAGAAGGGACTCACACCCGCACGCTGCACAGGAATATGTTGCGTCCATGTTTGTCTCGAGATCCTGAATCAGTCCAATTGGCTCCAGCACCCCCACCGGCTGCGCCAGTGATCAATGTAGATGTGGAAGATGAGGAAGACTTCGAATCTCCTCCAGTGAACCCAGAAACAGGGCTGGTGCCAGATTCTACCAACGTATCGGAGGAAGCCTCGACTCCTCCCACAGCAGCTGACACCACCGCCCCTGCTGGTTTTAGACGCTCTGAACGTTCAACGGCTGGTGTACCCCCTGTTCGCTACAATCAGGATGAGTTCATCTGGCAGCAGATTGTGCAAGGACTAGAAGATTGCCAACAGGAGCTCCTGAAGATCTCGCCCGTGGAATGGCGAGCAGAAAGAGGGGGGGAATGTAAGGAGTTAAAAGCACCAGAAGAGTCTGGGGGCGGTTACCTTCTCGGCTCTGTGCCCGGAACCTTTGAGCTGTGCCGCAGGTTCCCTAGGGGAGACACTTGTAGACTGGGACAAGAGGGAAGCAGCCAGAGAGCGGGAAAGGGACACATGCAGGAGAGAGAGCAGCTTGCAGAGCAGCGTGCAGAGCCGGGTGCAGCTGCGCTCCAGAAGAGAGAGAGAAAGAGACTGCCCAGAAAGACTGCATCTTGTAGAGACTGCCCAGAAAGACTGCATCTTGTAGAGACTGCCCAGAAAGACTGCATCTTGTAGAGACTGCCCAGAAAGACTGCATCCAGTGAGTACTTAAAGCGGACTCTGCTGTGACTTTAGGGGGGCGCTTTGAGACCCGTTAAGAGACTACTACACCCTGGCCCCTGACTCCTGGTACAGAGACTTAACAGTGCAGAGCCCCTGTTTTCCTGGTACAGAGACTTAACAGTGCAGAGCCCCTTGTTTTCCTGGTACAGAGACAACCATGCGGAGCCCTGATTTTCTGGCTGTGCTATAAAAGTTAAAGACTCAGAGCCTGTGCATACCACATTAACTCCCGAAACCCCAGGCAGCAGGCTCTCAGAGACTACTCTGCTCACGGACCACAGAGGGACGACAAGTGCCACTGGTTCTCGGCGCCTACGTTGGAGAAGACGACCCTCCAAGCAAGTCCTCATGAGACTGATAAGTGTTCTTTTCTCAAGAAATCCTGCTTAATTCGGTTTTATTGTTTAACTCCCGTGTTCTTGCATTGTTTTATTGTTAGTTATTTTCCATTGCTTCCTCCCTGCGAGGAGAATCTAATTCCTGTTATTAAACCCTTCAACTGTTGGTCTGCCTGTTCCGTGATGACATACTCAGTACCTGCACGTTATTACATTATTTGGGTTGACTAATGCTCCCACAGTCTTCCAGGACTTCGTAAATAATATTGTCACGATTGGACTGGCGAATAAGCTGGGACCAGGGGCACCTTTCCTGGCCCTAACTCGCCCTGTTCCCTGGGATACCTCAGATGGTGAGGATGCCAGGGCCTCCGCCCTTGCCCTGTCTCCTATCTGCAGCCCTGCCTCCCTCTTCACCCGGAGAAAAGAGGCACTACCATGTATCGCAGTACACCAACCCGACAAACAGGGGAACAAAGACAAGGGTAAAAGTAAACTCCACTCACACAAAATATGCTCTCACAAATAACAGAGGTATTCACCAGGGTGTGAAGGATGGGGGAAGTAAATAAGGCAGGTAAGGATGAGGAATTTCCAAACGTACAAACCATACAACTGTCGCACAATAAATTCCTCCAGCTCTCCAAACACCTTAAATAGGTACCAGATTCAAAATTCGGCGCCAAACAACATCACATGACATGTCAAAGTTCATAGAAAAAAAGTCCAATATTAAACAGCATCATTTGTTATAAAATAATCCTTTTCTAACATTGTCTTTTATATTTCCATTATAGGAACAGAAAAAAAAGAAAACCAAGTGCTGATCAAAAAAAAAAAAAAGGAAAGTGGACTTTTCAGGCGTGGATTCACTTATCCAAATGTCATAATCAGACGCGCCACAATCCATGTGGATATATCTTAGATCAAAAGAAAATATATTAAAACCAATTAATTTAATAAATAATTTCTAAATAAATAAATATATATTTTTTTTTAAATAAGTGTTCTTTTATTATATAAAAATATATATGTATATAAAAGGAGGCACTGGGTTCATGAAGGGTTGCACCAAAAAAGGACAGTTTATGTAAAAACTTTATCCCTGTTCTCATTACCATGTTAGTCTGGTTGGTGTATCATGGTACATTACTACTCCCCTTTTCCCTAGGTGGTGGAAGGGTACAGACTGAGGATGGAGCTAAGGCAAGGTGTGTGGCCCTGGTGCATTCACCATCAAAAGTAATCCAGGGAACAGGCAAACCAAAACACCCCTAGTGTTAGGCACAGGGAAGGAGCCTCTAATTCCTGGACACCCAACAATAGACTTGTGACATAAAGGCTTCTGTCATATAAGCTAATATTAATGATTATGAGTCCACCATCAGGAGTACACTGAATAACAATGATGTACATGGCTGGATTGCAAGATGAAAACTAGATGGGTATTTCCTGAAGGAACTACAGATAGTGCTTTGGAATGGTGCCCGGGCTGCCCCTGCAAGTCTTTCACACTTGGGTGCCCCTCAGGCGCTGGTTTGGTAGTTGTAGCCCCTCAGGGTTGAGGCCACTCTGGGTCCGATTTGGTGGGCCGGGTCACTCTGGGTCCGATTTGGTGGGCCGGGTCACTCTGGGTCCGATTTGGTGGGCCGGGTCACTCTGGGTCCGATTTGGTGGGCCGGGTCACTCTGGGTCCGATTTGGTGGGCCGGGTCACTCTGGGTCCGATTTGGTGGGCCGAGTCACTCTGGGTCCGATTTGGTGGGCCGGGTCACTCTGACTGACAGCAGGATAAGGGAATGGCTGATAACAGAGAATAGACTGACAGCAGGACAAGGGAATGGCTGATAACAGAGAGAAATAGACTGACAGCAGGATGGGGAATGGCTGATAACAGAGAGAAATAGACTGACAGCAGTACGGGGAATGGCTGATAACAGAGAGAAATAGACTGACAGCAGGATGGGGGAATGGCTAATAACAGAGAGAATAGACTGACAGCAGGACGGGGAATGGCTGATAACAGAGAGAATAGACTGACAGCAGTACGGGGAATGGCTGATAACAGAGAGAAATAGACTGACAGCAGGACAGGGGAATGACTGATAACAGAGAGTAGCTGATATTATCTGACTGACAAAACCTGTTTCCTAGTGGGCTCGTAGGCGTTGGCATAGTAACTGGATCTGACTGCGCATATCAATGAGCTAATCAGCCAGGTGGCAGGTGACAGTTATTTTTAGAAATTGCCTCAGAAACCAGGCCATTATACCCTATGTTGAAATTTCCCTATTGAAACGCATTGAGACAATCCACAATCCTACAAATCCGATCGACACGAAAAATACTTAGCACACCTCTCGTGGACGCTGGCTTCGAAATGACGCCTCACTGGAGTCTGTGCGTTCAGCGGTTCGGGCCGCATTAATTGCGGAAAAAAGCCTAATAATAATAAGAAGAACTAGATGGGCATTTCCTGAAGGAAATACATGGTGCTTGAACAGCGCTGCCAGCTGCCAATGAACCTCAGGAGCAAGTCTGGCATGCAGGGCCCTGCCCCTGGGAATCCAATTTGGCCCCTTGGTAGCCACTTTGATGTGCGGGGCCCCTTGTTAGCAACTTTGGCCCCTTGGTAGCCATTTTGGCATGCAGGAATCCTTGGTAGCCACTTTGGAGCACACAGTCTCTCGGTAGCCACTTTGGCCACATCCTCTTATATACAGACATCACTCCTCTATACAGACACCACTCCTATATACAGACACAACTCCTACATACAGACATCCCTCTATATACAGACACCACTACCATATACAGAGATCCCTCTATATTCAGATACCACTCCAATATACAGACATCCCTCTATATACAGACACCACTACAATATAGAAGACATCCTTCTATATACAGACACCACTCCTATATACAGACATCCCACTATATACAGACATCCCCCTATATACAGACACCACTCCTATATACAGACATCTCTCCTATATACAGACATCCCTCTATATACAGACATCTCTCCCTTATACAGACATCCCCCTATATACAGACACCACTTCTATATAAAGACATCCCTCTATATACAGACACCACTCCTATATACAGACACCACTCTTATATGCAGGCACCTCTCCTATATACAGATATCCCTCTATATACAGAAACCTCTCCTATATACAGACATCCCTCTATATACAGACACCACTCCTATATACAGACATCCTTTTTTATACAGACAGCACTCCTATATACAGACATCCCTCTTTATACAGACACCACTCCTATATACAGACATCCCTCTATATACAGACACCACTCCTATATACAGACATCCCCTATATACAGACACCACTCCTATATACAGACATCCCTCTATATACAGACACCACTCCTATACACAGACATCCCTCTATATACAGACACCACTCCTATGTACAGACATCCCTCTATATACAGACACCACTCCTATATACAGACATCCCTCTATATACAGACACCACTCCTATATACAGACATCCCCTATATAAAGACACCACTCTTATATACAGACATCCCTCTGTATACAGACAACACTCCTATATACAGACATCCCTCTATATACAGACACCACTCCTATATACAGACATCCCTCTATATACAGACATATCTCCTATATTCAGACATCCCCCTATATAGAGACACCACTCCTATAAACAGACATCCCTCTATATACAGACAACACTCCTATATACAGACATCCCTCTATATACAGACACCACTCCTATATACAGACATCCCTCTATATACAGACACCACTCCTATATACAGACATCCCTCTATATACAGACACCACTCCTATATAAAGACATCCCCCTATATACAGACACCACTCCTATATACAGACATACCCCTATATACAGACACCACTCCTATACACAGACATCCCTATATATACAGACATCTCTCCTATATTCAGACATCCCCCTATATACAGACACCACTCCTATATACAGACATCCCACTATATACAGACACCACTCCTATATACAGACATCCCTCTATATACAGACATCTCTCCTATATACAGACATCCCTCTATATACAGACACCACTCCTATATACAGACATCCCCCTATATACAGACACCACTCCTATATACAGACATCCCCCTATATACAGACACCACTCCTATATACAGACATCCCTCTATATACAGGCACCACTCCTATATACAGACATCCCTCTATATACAGACACCACTCCTATATACAGACATCCCTCTATATACAGACACCACTCCTATATACAGAAATCCCCCTATATACAGACACCACTCCTATATACAGATATCCCCCTATATACAGACACCACTCCTATACACAGACATCCCTATATATACAGACATCTCTCCTATATTCAGACATCCCCCTATATACAGACACCACTCCTATATACAGACATCCCTCTATATACAGACACCACTCCTATATACAGACATCCCTCCATATACAGACATCTCTCCTATATACAGACATCCCTCTATATACAGACACCACTCCTATATACAAACATCCCCCTATATACAGACACCTCTCCTATATACAGACATCCCCCTATATACACACACCACTCCAATATACAGACATCCCTCTGTATATAGGCACCACTCCTATATACAGACATCCCTCTATATACAGACACCGCTCCTATGTACAGACATCCCTCTATATACAGACACCACTCCTATATACAGAAATAGAAATCCCC
Source organism: Ranitomeya variabilis (assembly GCF_051348905.1). Lineage (NCBI taxonomy): Eukaryota > Metazoa > Chordata > Amphibia > Anura > Dendrobatidae > Ranitomeya > Ranitomeya variabilis. The sequence goes on along the minus strand of NC_135236.1, from coordinate 131,762,482 downwards.
CTATATACAGACACCACTCCTATATACAGATATCCCCCTATATACAGACACCACTCCTATACACAGATATCCCTATATATACAGACATCTCTCCTATATTAAGACATCCCCCTATATACAGACACCACTCCTATATACAGACATCCCTCTATATACAGACATCTCTCCTATATACAGACATCCCTCTATATACAGACACCACTCCTATATACAAACATCCCCCTATATACAGACACCACTCCTATATACAGACATCCCCCTATATACAGACACCACTCCTATATACAGACATCCCTCTGTATACAGACACCACTCCTATATACAGACATCCCCCTATATACAGACACCACTCCTATATACAGACATCCCTCTGTATACAGACACCACTCCAATATACAGACATCCCTCTATATACAGACACCACTCCTATATACAGACTTCCCTCTATATACAGACACCACTCCTATATACAGACATCCCCCTATATACAGACACCACTCCTATATACAGACATCCCTCTATATACAGACACCATTCCTATATACAGACATCCCTCTGTATACAGACACCACTCCTTTATACAGACATCCCTCTATATACAGACACCACTCCTATATACAGACATCCCTCTATATACAGACATCTCTCCTATATACAGACATCTCTCTATATACAGACACCACTCTTATATACAGACATCCCTCTATATACAGACATCTCTCCTAAATACAGACATCCCTCTATATACAGACACCACTGCTATATACAGAAATCCTCCTATATACAGAAACCACTCCTATATACAGACATCCCCTTATATACAGACACCACTCCTATATACAGACATCCCTATATATACAGACATATCTCCTATATTCAGACATCCCCCTATATACAGACACCACTCCTATATACAGACATCCCTCTATATACAGACACCACTCCTATATACAGACATCCCTCTATATACAGACATCTCTCCCATATACAGACATCCCTCTATATACAGACACCACTCCTATAAACAGACATCCCCCTATATACAGACACCACTCCTATATACAGACATCCCCCTATATACAGACACCACTCCTATATACAGACATCCCTCTGTATACAGACACCACTCCTATATACAGACATCCCTCTATATACAGACACCACTCCTATATACAGACTTCCCTCTATATACAGACACCACTCCTATATACAGACATCCCCCTATATACAGACACCACTCCTATAAACAGACATCCCTCTATATACAGACACCACTCTTATATACAGACATCCCTCTGTATACAGACACCACTCCTTTATGCAGACATCCCTCTATATACAGACACCACTGCTATATACAGACATCCCTCTATATACAGACACCACTCCTATATATAGACATCCCTCTATATACAGACATCTCTCCTATATAGAGACATCCCCCTATATACAGACACCACTCCTATATACAGACAACACTCTATATACAGACACCACTTCTATATACAGACATCCCTCTGTATACAGACACCACTCCTATATACAGACATCCCCCTATATACAGACACCACTCCTATATACAGACATCCCTCTATATACAGACACCACTCCTATATACAGACATCCCTCTATATACAGACACCACTCCTATATACAGACTTCCTTCTATATACAGACACCACTCCTATATACAGACATCCCCCTATATACAGACACCACTCCTATATACAGACATCCCTCTATATACAGACACCATTCTATATACAGACATCCCTCTGTATACAGACACCTCTCCTTTATACAGACATCCCTCTATATACAGACACCACTCCTATATACAGACATCCCTCTATATACAGACATCTCTCCTATATACAGACATCTCTCTATATACAGACACCACTCTTATATACAGACATCCCTCTATATACAGACATCTCTCCTAAATACAGACATCCCTCTATATACAGACACCACTGCTATATACAGAAATCCTCCTATATACAGAAACCACTCCTATATACAGACATCCCCTTATATACAGACACCACTCCTATATACAGACATCCCTATATATACAGACATATCTCCTATATTCAGACATCCCCCTATATACAGACACCACTCCTATATACAGACATCCCTCTATATACAGACACCACTCCTATATACAGACATCCCTCTATATACAGACATCTCTCCTATATACAGACATCCCTCTATATACAGACACCACTCCTATAAACAGACATCCCCCTATATACAGACATCCCCCTATATACAGACACCACTCCTATATACAGACATCCCTCTGTATACAGACACCACTCCTATATACAGACATCCCTCTATATACAGACACCACTCCTATATACAGACTTCCCTCTATATACAGACACCACTCCTATATACAGACATCCCCCTATATACAGACACCACTCCTATAAACAGACATCCCTCTATATACAGACACCACTCCTATATACAGACATCCCTCTGTATACAGACACCACTCCTTTATGCAGACATCCCTCTATATACAGACACCACTGCTATATACAGACATCCCTCTATATACAGACACCACTCCTATATATAGACATCCCTCTATATACAGACATCTCTCCTATATAGAGACATCCCCCTATATACAGACACCACTCCTATATACAGACAACACTCTATATACAGACACCACTCCTATATACAGACATCCCTCTATATACAGACACCACTCCTATATAGAGACATCCCCCTATGTACAGACACCACTCCTATATACAGACATCACTCTATATACAGACACCACTCCTATATACAGACATCCCTCTATATACAGACACCACTCCTATATACAGACATCCCTCTATATACAAACACCACTCTTATATACAGACATCCCTCTATATACAGACACCACTCCTATATACAGACATCCCTCTGTATACAGACACCACTCCTATATACAGACATCCCTCTATATACAGACACCACTCCTATATACAGACATCCCTCTTTATACAGACATATCTCCTATATTCAGACATCCCCCTGTATAGAGACACCACTCCTATATACAGACATCCCCCTATATACAGACATCACTCCTATATACAGACATCCCTCTATATACAGACACCACTCATATATACAGACATACCTCTATATACAGACACCACTCCTATATACAGACATCCCGCTATATACAGACACCACTCCTATATACAGACATCCCCCTATATACAGACACCACTCCTATATACAGACATTCCCCTATATACAGACACCACTCCTATATACAGACATCCCTCTAAATACAGACACCACTCCTATATACAGACATCCCTCTATATACAGACACCACTCTTATATACAGACATCCCTCTATATACAGACACCACTCCTATATACAGACATCCCTCTATATACAGACACCACTCCTATATATAGACATCCCCTATATAGAGACACCACTCCTATATACAGACATCCCTCTATATACAGACACCACTCCTATATACAGACATCCCTCTATATACAGACACCACTCCTAAATACAGACATCCCTCTATATACAGACACCACTCCTATATAGACATCCCCCTATATACAGACACCACTCCTATATACAGACATCCCCATATATACAGACACCACTCCTATATACAGACATCCCCCTATATACAGACACCACTCCTATATACAGACATCCCTCTATATACAGACACCACTCCTATATACAGAAATCCCCCTATATACAGACACCACTCCTATATACAGATATCCCCCTATATACAGACACCACTCCTATACACAGACATCCCTATATATACAGACATCTCTCCTATATTCAGACATCCCCCTATATACAGACACCACTCCTATATACAGACATCCCTCTATATACAGACACCACTCCTATATACAGACATCCCTCTATATACAGACATATCTCCTATATACAGACATCCCTCTATATACAGACACCACTCCTATATACAGACATCCTCCTATATACAGACACCACTCCTATATACAGACATCCCCCTATATACAGACACCACTCCTATATACAGACATCCCTCTGTATACAGACACCACTCCTATATACAGACATCCCCCTATATACAGACACCACTCCTATATACAGACATCCCTCTGTATACAGACACCACTCCTATATACAGACATCCCCCTATATACAGACACCACTCCTATATACAGACATCCCTCTATATACAGACACCATTCCTATATACAGACATCCCTCTGTATACAGACACCACTCCTTTATACAGACATCCCTCTATATACAGACACCACTCCTATATACAGACATCCCTCTATATACAGACATCTCTCCTATATACAGACATCCCTCTATTTACAGACACCACTCCTATATACATACATCCCTCTATATACAGACATCTCTCCTTTATACTGATATCCCTCTATATACAGACACCACTCCTATATACAGACATCCCCCTATATACAGACACCACTCTTATATACAGACATCCCTCTATATACAGACACCACTCCTATATACAGACATCCCTCTATATACAGACACCACTCCTATATACAGACATCCCTCTATATACAGACACCACTCTTATATACAGACATCCCTCTATATACAGACACCACTCCAATATACAGACATCCCCCTATATACAGACATCACTCCTATATACAGACATCCCTCTATATACAGACACCACTCCTATATACAGACATCCCTCTATATACAGACACCACTCCTATATACAGACAATCCCCTATATACAGACACCACTCCTATATACAGACATTCCCCTATATACAGACACCACTCCTATATACAGACATCCCTCTAAATACAGACACCACTCCTATATACAGACATCCCCCTATATACAGACTCCTATATACAGGTCAGAGTTGTGGGTCACTTACTTTTCACACACGGGGCCGGGGGGGCACTTACTTTTGCACACGGGGCCGGGGGCGCACTTACTTTTGCACACGGGGCCGGGGGCGCACTTACTTTTGCACACGGGGCCAGGGGCGCACTTACTTTTGCACACGGGGCCGGGGGCGCACTTACTTTTGCACACGGGGCCGGGGGCGCTCTTACTTTTGCACACGGGGCCGGGGGCGCACTTACTTTTGCACACGGGGCTGGGGGCGCACTTACTTTTGCACACGGGGCCGGGGGCGCACTTACTTTTGCACATGGGGCCGGGGGCGCACTTACTTTTGCACACGGGGCCGGGGGCGCACTTACTTTTGCACACGGGGCCGGGGGCGCACTTACTTTTGCACACGGGGCCGGGAGGGCACTTACTTTTGACACACGGGGCCGGGGGGCACTTACTTTTCACACACGGGGCCGGGGGGCACTTACTTTTCACACACGGGGCCGGGGGGGCACTTACTTTTCACACACGGGGCCGGGGGGGCACTTACTTTTCACACACGGGGCCGGGGGGCACTTACTTTTCACACACGGGGCCGGGGGGGGCACTTACTTTTCACACACGGGACGAGAGGGTGTCATAGTCACTTTATTCTGATGTTTGACTTTGATAAATGATCATGTCCTAAAATGGACACCGTACATTTGCATAGCTGCCATCTTTGGAAGGTCAAGTTCGGGGTAATGGAAAGTTCGCCATTATATCCTATGGGAAATTTTTTTTTTTAAATGCGATTTAAATAAAATCTACATATCGGATCGACTATAAAAGTCATAGCACACCTGTCCCCACCGAGGCCTTCGAAACGCCGCCTGAACGGGGTCTCTGCGCCGAGCGGTTCGGGCCGCATTAATTGCGGAAAACGCGGAGAAGAAGAAGAATAAAATATAAGAAATCGGATTACAATATGTTGCTTGAACCTAGGAGGGTTCAAGCACCATAATAAGAACTAGATGGGTATTTCCTGAAGGAACTACAGATAGTGCTTTGGAATGGTGCCCGGGCTGCCCCTGCAAGACTTTGACACTTGGGTGCCCCTCAGGCGGTCCGATTTGGTGGGTTGGGTCAATCTGGGTCTGATTTTGTGGGCGGGGTAAATCTAGGTCCGATTCGGTGGGCGGGGTCACTTTTGGTCCGATTCTGTGGGCGCGGCCACTCTGGGTCCGATTCGGTGGGCGGAGCCACTCTGGGTCCGATTTGGTGGGCGGGGCACCTTAGGGACCAATTTGGTGGGTGGGGTCACTCGGTCCGATTTGGTGGGCTGGGCACCTCAGGGTCTGATTTGGTGGGCTGGGCACCTCAGGGTCCGATTTGGTGGGTGGGGTCACTCTGGGTCCGATTTGGTGGGCGGGGTCACTCTGGGCCTGATTTGGTGGAAGGGGTCACTCTGGGTCCGATTTGGTGGAAGGGGTCACTCTGGGTCTGATTTGGTGGAAGGGGTCACTCTGGGTCCGATTTGGTGGGCGGAGCCACTCTGGGTCCGATTTGGTGGGCGGGGTCACTCTGGGACTGATTTAGGGGGCGGGGTCACTCTGGGTCTGATTTGGTGAGCCGGGCCCCTCGGGGTCCGATTTGGTGAGCGGGGTAATCTACTATATAATTGTCTAAGGGCACTTCCGTCTTTCTGTCTCACAACACCGCTACGTCATCATCTCGTGACACCGCAATGCACTCTTGGGACCGGAGCGCGCAACAAGCATTGGGTACCGGCCACTCCAGGTGCAACAAGCATCGTGTACCGGCCGCTCTAGGAGGTGCAACAACCATCAGATACCGGCCGCTCCAGGAGGTGAGTATGTAACTTTTTTATTTTAATTCTTTTTTTTTTTTTAACAGGGATATGCAGTATACTATGTGACTGGACAATATACTACGTGACTGGGCAGTATAACTACGTGGCTCTGTGCTGTATACTGCGTGGCTCTGCGCTGTATACTGCGTGGCTCTGCGCTGTATACTACGCGGCTCTGCGCTGTATACTACGCGGCTCTGCGCTGTATACTACGCGGCTCTGCGCTGTATACTGCGTGGCTCTGCGCTGTGTACTGCGCGGCTCTGCGCTGTGTACTGCACGGCTCTGCGCTGTGTACTGCGCGGCTCTGCACTGTGTACTGCGCGTTCTGCGCTGTATACTGCGCGGCTCTGCGCTGTATACTGCGCGGCTCTGCGCTTTGTACTGCGCGGCTCTGCGCTGTATACTGCGGGGCTCTGCACTGTATACTGCGCGGCTCTGCGCTGCATACTGCGTGGCTCTACGCTGTGTACTGCGCGGCTCTGCGCTGTTTACTGCGGGGCTCTGCACAGTATACTATGCGGCTCTGCGCTGTATACTGCGCGGCTCTGCGCTGCATACTGCGTGGCTCTACGCTGTGTACTGCGCGGCTCTGCGCTGTATACTGCGCGGCTCTGCGCTGTATACTGGGTGGCTCTGCGCTGTGTACTGCGCGGCTCTGTGCTGTGTACTGCGCGGCTCTGCACTGTGTACTGCGCGGCTCTGCGCTGTGTACTGCGCGGCTCTGCGCTGTGTACTGCGCGGCTCTGCGCTTTATACTGCGCGGCTCTGCGCTCTGTACTGCGCGGCTCTGCGCTGTGTACTGCGCGGCTCTCCGCTGTGTACTGCGCGGCTCTGCGCTGTGTACTGCGCGGCTCTGCGCTGTGTACTGCGCGGCTCTGCGCTGTGTACTGCTCGGCTCTGCGCTGTGTACTGCGCGGCTCTCCGCTGTGTACTGCGCGGCTCTGCGCTGTGTACTGCGCGGCTCTGTGCTGTGTACTGCGCGGCTCTGCGCTGTGTACTGCTCAGCTCTGAGAGCTGATATTATCTGACAAAACTTGTGACCTGGTGAGCTGATGTAGACTTCATAGGCGTTGGCATAGTAACTGTGTCTGACTGCGCATATCAATGAGCTAATCGGCCAGGTGGCAGTTATTTTTAGAAATTGCCTCAGAAACCAGCCCATTATAAACGTATAGGAAAATTTCTCTATTGAAACGCATTGAAAGACTTTTTTCAAACACAAATTGCGCAAAAACTACAAATCCGATCGGCACGAAAAATACTTAGCACACCTCTTGGGGACGCTGGCTTCGAAATGACACCTCACTGGAGTCTGTGAGTTTAGCGGTTCGGGCCGCATTACGTGCGGACTGAATAATAAGAATAAGAAGAAGTTTACCACGGTGGAATAACAGTATAGTGCTTTGTTCCAAAGCACTATAAAAAGTTTACCACGATGGAATAACAGTATAGTGCTTTGTTCCAAAGCACTATAATTACTGCTCTTGATAGAGAACACTGCCTCCCATCTGCAGTTTACTAAAGATCACGCTGACAAGGCATATAGCTATTTGTACAATGATTTCTGGACTGGTGAGACCGAAATAGAGCTTTTTCGTTTAAATAAGAAGCATTATGTTTGGAGAAAGAAAAACAATGCTTTACAGCATAAAAACCTCTATGGTCTGTGAAACACAGTGGTGGTAGTATTATGGTTTTGGCTTCTTTTTCTGCATCTGGATCAGGATAGCTTGTCATCATTAATACAACATTGAATTCTAAATCTTACCAGCATATTCTACAGGAAAATATCAGAACATGACGTGTATCTCAAGAAAACAACCTGAAACCCAGATGTTGTTCTACAAAAGAAATGTTAAAGAAGAGTAAATATGAAGTTTGAAATGACCACATCAAAGTTCTAGCCTTAAAGAGGACCTGTCAACAGTATATTTGATCCCTAACTAAAAATATGAGTGTAAAACCCCTTTAATGCTTATTACATTCATACATTTCTAATAGAATTTTGTTTGCACATTTTGGAGAAATCTATTTTTGAGGCTTTATTCTTAAGTGCATTTCACTTATTTCACTAGACACCATCAGCCTCCGGTTATTGACAAATCACTCTTCTCTCATTGACCTGTCTTTTCTGCGCATTCACCATCATTTCCCAGATTTATTTAATCACAAGTGAATGCACAGGGAGCTCCTCATAACATTGGGAGATCAATGTTCCAGCTTCATCATTATGAGTTCACTGTGCAGGGGAGACACTATTGAAATGTTGTGGAAGGACTCAAGGGCAGAAATTTCTCTCTTTTTTTTTCTTCCATATGCTAACTAACAAAAGTTCCGTTGTTTGCCTTGCTATGATCAGTCTTACACTTTACCAAACTACCATCTACTGTGTCTGACCATTAGGGCAATGACAGACTGCCATATTTCTCCTGCGAGAATCGCATCGTAAACCTTGTACTGGCTGTCGGCTCTCCTGACCTGAGCTTGACAGCTGCATTTGAAATACATCACACTATCTTGCTCAGGTCAGGAGAGGTATCAAGCCAGTGTGTGCAGTGCCATGGGATCACGGCATGAGTTATTCGGCAGTCTGACTCAGCCCTAAAGCACAATATCTCCCATTATATAGGAGAAACAAACAATTAAATAATCAAATAGTTGTGCATCCTCATTGGAATGGAAACCTATATCGTGAAATACAACACATATTATGAAAACAATTTAAATTTTATTAGTTAAATTACAGAATATCAATTACCACAAAAATTGAAAAGATAAAGTGAGGTTAAAAGGAGAAAAAATCAAACAAATCAGACAAATAAGGATAAAAATGCACAGGGCATGGGTCTAAAATCAATGTATATAATAACAATATTGTTGAGAAACAGCATCAGGTAAGTCAAATGGTGAAAAATGATTGGACCTGAGGTGGTAAAGAGAGATCTGTCCAGTCCCATGATTGTAAATTGCAATTACAGGCAAAAAAAAATCAGTACCGTTTGTAAAAGGGAGTCAATTTATCAGAAGAGGGAATTGTCACTTACATGGAAAAAATAGTTATGATTCTTAAATTTATGGTAACTTGATTAAAGGAGACATGCCAAATAAGTGAAGGTTTGAATAATAAAGTGCCAGGTGCTTTCAAACTTCAAATAAATATCTAGAAAATAAAGCTAAATTAAATTGACAAAATATAAAAGAGCAAAAATGATTTCGCATAAAGTGATATGTGCCTACCGATTGTAAATTGACCAGAAGAATGTACAAATAAATAATTACAAATCATGTGCAAATGAAAAGTGATATGTGCCTACCTATTGCAAATTGTCCAAAAGGATGTACAAATAAATAGTTACAAATCATGTGCAAATGAAGCAATGGAAGCATGGAGAGGACTGAAAATCATGCTAACCAAAGTGCCCAACGTGCATTTTCCTTGTGATTCTTAAATTTAAGGTAACATGATTAAAGGAGACATTCCAAATACATGAAGGTTTGAATAATAAAGTCCTAGGTGCTTTCAAACTTCTTGTTCATCTCTGGGACACAGAACCCGTCTGCTTCCTGAGCGGTATGATGGCTGGACATTGCCATCTTGTTTGTACTGGCATATAATTGTTTGTACAGATGGACGAGACACCTTCAGGTATCTTGAAATTGTACCCAAAGATGAGCCAGACTTGTGCAAGTCCACAATTCTCTTCCCGATATCTTGGCTGATTTCTTGAGACTTCCCCATAATGCTACACAAAGAAGCAGTGTGTTTCAGGTGTCAATTAAAATACATCCACAGGTGTGTCCCTAATTAACTCAGATGTTGCCAAAAACTATCAGTAGCTTCCAAACACATGACATCATCATATGATGTTAACTTAGTGTATGTAAACTTTTGACTTTGCAGTAAGTAATAAAAATGCCTTAATCCCTTAGTGACAGAGCCAATTTGCTGCTTAATGAGCAAGCCAATTTTTACAATTCTAACCACTGTCACTTGGAATCTATAACTCTGGAACGCTTTTACGAATCCCACTGATTCTGAGATTATTTTTTGTGACATATTGTACTTCATGTTAGTAAAATTTCTTTGTCTATTGTCTGTACAAGTCCCCTCTATAATGTAAAGTGCTGTGGAATATGTTAAAAAATAAAAATAGATACCAATAAAAGTAAAATTGATTGAGACATGAGTTGCTTAAGTGTTTTTGAATATCCATATTGAATCAGGAGCCCCACATAATGCTCCATACAGTTCATGATGTGCCCCATAAGATGCTCCATATTAAAATATGCCCCATATAATGCTGCATAAAAGGTTAATGATAGCCCCATAAGATGCTCGATAGAATATTATGCCCCATATAATGCTGCACAAAGGTTGATGGCCCCATAAGATGCTCCATAGAATATTATGCCCTACATAATGATGCACAAAGGTTGATGGCCCCATAAGAAGCTCCATAGAATATTATGCCCCATATAATGCTACACAAAGGTTGATGGCCCCATAAGATGCTCCATAGAATATTATGCCCCATATAATGCTGCACAAAGGTTGATGGCCCCATAAGATGCTCCATAGAATATTATGCCCTATATAATGATGCACAAAGGTTGATGGCCCCATAAGAAGCTCCATAGAATATTATGCCCCATATAACGCCGCACAAAGGTTGATGGCCCAATAAGATGCTTCATAGAATATTATGCCCCATATAACGCTGCACAAAGGTTGATGGCCCCGTAAGGTGCTCCATAGAATATTATGCCCCATATACTGCTGCACAAAAGTTGATGGACCCATAAGATGCTCCATAGAATATTATGCACCATATAATGCTGCACAAAGGTGGATAGCCCCATAAGATGCTCCATAGAATATTATGCCCCATATAATGATGCACAAAGGTTGCTGGCCCCATAAGATGCTCCATAGAATATTATGCCCCTTATTATGCTGCACAAAGGTTGATGGCCCTATAAGATGCTCAATAGAATATTATGCCCCATATGCTGCAATTAAAAAAAAATGACATTCTCAAATCTCATCACAGGTGCAGGTTTCCTGAGCAGGCAGGGACACCGACACGCTATGGGGGCCAGGTGACGGTGGCGCCGCTGGCTCAGTCCCCTGGCACTTGCGATATTCACCAGTCCCCGTTCCACCGCCACACGCCTGGTGCCGGCAGCTCTTCCTGTGTTCAGCGGTCACATGGTACCGCTAATTAAAGTAATGAATATGCGCTCCACCCCTATGGGAGTGGAGTTGCGTCCATATTCATTACTTTAATGAACGGTACCACGTGACCGCTGAACACAGGAAGAGCTGCGGGCACCGGAGACCATCGGAGAAGCAGGGACATACAGAGACTGCGCCAGGAGCAGGTGAGTATGATGTGACAGCCACCACTCCTGCAGCTCCCCCTCCCCTGCTGATCCCCTGGGACAAGGACTCGAGTATAAGCCGAGAGTTGCACTTTTAGCCTAAAAAAATGGGCTGAAAATCTTGGCTTATACTCTAGTATATACGTTAATTTTTAATGCCCTTAAATCAGAGAGATATGTCATAAAAATACTTAATAAATAACATTTCCCATATTTCTATTTTACATCACTACAATTTTGTAAACAAATTTTTTTTTAGGAAGTTATAACGGATAAAAGTTGACAATTTCTTATTTTTACAACAAAATTTACAAATCCATTTTTTTTAGGGACCACATCACATTTGAAGACACTTTGGGGGTGTACATGACAGAAAATACCCAAAAGTGACAGCATTCTAAAAATTGCACCCCTCAAGGTGCTCAAAACCATATTCAAGAAGTTTATTAACCCTTTACGTGCTTCACAGGAACTGAAGCAATGTGGAAGGAAAAAATGATCATTAACGTTTATTCACAAACATTTTACTTCAGCGCCAATTTTTTTTATTTTCACAAGTGTAAAAAGAAAATGAACCACAAAATATGTTGTGCAATTTTTCCTGAATACGCCGATCCCCCATATGTGGGGGTAAACCACTGTTTGGGCGCACAGCAGAGCTAGGAAGGGAAGGAGCACCGTTTGACTTTTTCAACGCAGAATTGGCTGGAATTGACATCGGACACCATGTTACATTTGGAGAGCCCCTGATGTGTCTAAACAGTGGAAACCCCCCACAAATGACACCATTTTGAAAACTAGACCCCCCCATTAACTTATCTAGATGTGTGGTGAGCACTTTGAACCCCCAAGCGTTTCACGGAAGTTTATAACGTAAAGCCGTGAAAATAAAAAATAATATTTTTTCCACAAAAAGTATATTTTCGCCCCCACATTTTTATTTTCCCAAGGGTAACAGGAGAAATTAGATGCCCAAAGTTGTGGTGCAATTTGTCCTGAGTATGCCAATACTCCATATGTGGAGGTAAACCATTGTTTGGGCGCACGGCAGAGCTCGGAAGGGAAGGTACACCGTTTGACTTTTTCAACGCAGAATTGGCTGGAATTGCGATCGGAAGCCATGTCGCATTTGGAGAACCCCTTATGTGCCTAAACAGTGGAAACTCCCGAAATCTAACTCGAGCCCTAACCCCAACACACCCATAACCCTAATCCCAACCCTAACCATAACCTTAACCGCAAACCTAACCCTAACACACCCCTAACCCTAATCCCAACTGTAACCGTAATCCCAACCATAACCCTAATCCTAAATCTAATCCCAACCCTAACCCAAACCTTAACCACAAACCTAACCCTAACACACCCCTAACACTAATCCCAACCCTAACCATATTCCTAAACATAACCCTTATCCCAACCCCAACCCTAACTTTAGCTCCAACCGTAATTTTAGCCCCAACCCTAACTCTATCTTTAGCCCAACTCACTTTAGCTCAACTCACTTTAGTCCAACTCTAACCCTAATGGGAAAATGGAAATAAATACTATTTTTATTTTATTATTTTTCCCTAACTAAGGTGGTGATAAATGGGGGTTGATTTACTATTTTTTTAATTTTGATCACTGTGATAGGGTCTATCACAGTGATCAAAAAGAACCAATAGGAAAAGTCTCCTATTGTTGCCGGGTGCCGGCAGATCTCAGCAGGCGCACTGAGCATGCGCCCGCCATTTTCTTCCCAGAAGAAAGACACCAGTGGCCGTGGGGGGAAGCAGGAGGGTCCAAGGACATCAGTAGGTGATCGGGGGATTGGGGGACCCTATTTATCTCTTCTCTGATGTGCGATCATATCATAGGAGAGAGAAATTAAATGGAAAATTGGCCTTTTTTTTGCAGTAGCTGTTATACTGTTAATAACGGCGATCCCAACACCAAGGTTGGTAAAAACAGACCCAAATCATGTTCTCTTGGGTCTCGGCTTCCCCTGGCAGCCGAGAACCCAGAGAAATTTCGACACTGGGGGGTGCTATACACTTTTTCCTCAGCTTAACGGCGCTATGGTTTAAGTACCCTTAGGCTACTTTCACACTAGCGTCACGCACTGCACGTCACTATGCGTCGTTTTGTAGAAAAAGCGCATCCTGCAAAAGTGCTTGCAGGATGCGTTTTTTCTCCATAGACTTGCATTAGCAACGCAGTGCGACGCATTGCCACACGTCACAACCGTCGTGCGACAGTTGCGTCGTGTTGCGTCGGTCCGTCACCACCAAAAAACGTTGCATATAACGTTTTTTGGTGCGTCGAGACCGTCTTTTCCGACCGCGCATGCGCGGCCGGAACTCCGCCCCCGCCTCCCCGCACCTCACAATGGGGCAGCGGATGCGTTGAAAAACAGCATCTGCTGCCCCCGTTGTGCGGTGCATTCACTGCTAGCGTCGGTACGTCGCAACGACGCAATTCGTCGTGCGTCGTACGACGCTAGTGTGAAAGTAGCCTTAACTGCCACCATTGAAAGGCGTATCAGCGGTTGTTAAGGGGTTAAACATTCTGTTTCTCTCTCTTATTATTCTGGCATTTGGCACATGTTAATAATTATGGTAATACTAATTGACCTAAAACAGTTTCTGATTTCATTTCAGATATTGATAAAAACATGCATATGTATCATTTTATATAGTATATGTAAACTTCTGGTTTCAACTGTGAATTGTACTGATTTACTATATATATATGTGTCACTGTTAGGCATTTCATACAAGTTGCTCAGGGTCTTGTCAATATTTCTCAGTTCAACACCCTCACAGGTAATAATGTATCAAATTTATTGCAGCAATGTCTGTGACTAGGGTTGAGCGACTTTCATTTTTTTAAGATCGAGTAGGGTTTTGGGAAACCCGATTTTGTCCAGAGTCGAGTCGAGTGCAGTCGGCCGATTATCGCTAAAAATCGGGGATCGACCGAAACACGAAACCCAATGCAAGTCAATGGGGAAGCATAGTCGGCAGTGAGTGGAGGCCAGGAAAACACCTACAGTGCCCATTTTAATGCCAAAAACATCCATTCTTGTTTCTGAAGCTTGCCAATCTTAATTAACTGTATAATAATAGTTGGGCATAGGGAATTGGGGGAAAGTTGTGGGGGGAGTAGGGCTGGCTCAAGTTTTTCGTGGGCCCAGGAAATGCGGACTACGTCACGGCGGTGTTGCAGGGAAAGGTAAGTATTTAAAAGTTGCAAGTGCTGTGATCCTGAGCAAGCAGGGGGGGCCCACTCGTTCGCATTGCCACTGGCACAGGGCCCCTCAAAGTACGGCGGTGTGTTTGCATGGCGGGGGCGCCTCCCACCAGCAGCGACACTTTTGCGTACTCTGAGGGGCCCTGTGCCAGTGACGTCGCCAACGAGTATGCCCCCCCACCTGATGAAGGAACCTGCACTTTCATCTGCACCTTCCTCTTTGTCCCTGTGTAAGGTGGTATAACATGCGGGAAGGGGAACCTTACTTTCAGCAGGGACAGATTCTGGCTGTGTAGAGTACAAGGGGAATGTAGTGGTCTAGGTCAATGTACCAGCAGACTCATTTAGCAGTGGCTGGGCAATGGGCAGGATGAGGAGGAAACAGATATAGGGCCAAAGAATAAAGTAGGCTACATGCAGTTCAAAATTGGTAACAGGACTAAACAGGCGGCATTGCTTTGTTCAGTGGAGTAGCAAACCCAAGAGCAGCAGACACTGTTTCAAGGGCCTAACCACACTAGTAGGCCAAATGCAGTTTAATATCTGATAGTATAGGGCGAAAGCCAGAATGTGGAAGCTCAGCTTTGTTCAGTTGAGGACAACACCAGGGAGGGGCAGACACCTTTAGTAGGCCGGAAAAGCCTATTGCATTTTTTAAAATGGTAATTTGGAGCAGAAGGTTGAAGCTCAGCTTTATTTAGTTGAGGGCAACACCAGGGAGGGGCAGAAGCCGTTAGTAGGCCCTAACCACCATTTTTTTTTTTTTTAAAACCACTTAATGAGAGCCGGAAGGTTGAAGCTCAGCTTTATTTAGTTGAGGACAACACCAGGGAGGGGCAGAAGCCGTTAGTAGGCCCTAACCACCATTTTTTTTTTAAAACCACTTAATGAGAGCCGGAAGGTTGAAGCTCAGCTTTATTTAGTTGAGGACAACACCAGGGAGGGGCAGAAGCCGTTAGTAGGCCCTAACCACCATTTTTTTTTTTTAAACCACATAATGAGAGCCGGAAGGTTGAAGCTCAGCTTTATTTAGTTGAGGACAACACCAGGGAGGGGCAGAAGCCGTTAGTAGGCCCTAACCACCATTTTTTTTTTTTTTAAAACCACTTAATGAGAGCCGGAAGGTTGAAGCTCAGCTTTATTTAGTTGAGGACAACACCAGGGAGGGGCAGAAGCCGTTAGTAGGCCCTAACCACCATTTTTTTTTTTTTTAAAACCACTTAATGAGAGCCGGAAGGTTGAAGCTCAGCTTTATTTAGTTGAGGACAACACCAGGGAGGGGCAGAAGCCGTTAGTAGGCCCTAACCACCATTTTTTTTTTAAAACCACTTAATGAGAGCCGGAAGGTTGAAGCTCAGCTTTATTTAGTTGAGGACAACACCAGGGAGGGGCAGAAGCCGTTAGTAGGCCCTAACCACCATTTTTTTTTTTTAAACCACATAATGAGAGCCGGAAGGTTGAAGCTCAGCTTTATTTAGTTGAGGACAACACCAGGGAGGGGCAGAAGCCGTTAGTAGGCCCTAACCACCATTTTTTTTTTTTTTAAAACCACTTAATGAGAGCCGGAAGGTTGAAGCTCAGCTTTATTTAGTTGAGGACAACACCAGGGAGGGGCAGAAGCCGTTAGTAGGCCCTAACCACCATTTTTTTTTAAAAACCACTTAATGAGAGCCGGAAGGTTGAAGCTCAGCTTTATTTAGTTGAGGACAACACCAGGGAGGGGCAGAAGCCGTTAGTAGGCCCTAACCAAAGTTGAAGGCCAAATGCAGTTTAATTTCTGATACTATAGGCCGAAAGCCAGAAGGTGGAAGTTCCGATTTAGACAGTGGAGGACAATTTGAATTAGGGACTGCAGACAGACTTAGTAGGCTGTCCCCTGTGGACCATGCATCCACCACATTAACCCATTGCGCCGTAATGGACACGTAATCTTCCGTGGCCATGCCTACAGGTCCATGCGTCTGTTGTCAGGTGCACCTTTGTACTCACAGATTGCCAGAGTGCATGGACAATGCGGTCTTCTACATGCTGGTGGAGGGTTGGGATGGCTTTTCTCGCAAAAGAAGTGTCGACTGGTTAGCTTGTAGCGTGGTACAGCGTAGTCCATCATGGCCTTATTAATAGTAAATAAAATATATAACTAGGCTCTATGAACTTTTAAATAGGTTCCAGGGGTACACGGGCAGCATTGGTGTGGTCAGTGGAGGAGTATTGCAAGTAGGGGCTGCAGACAGGCTATCAAAGGCCTAAAATAACAAACAGTAGGCAGTCATGGCAGTTTTACATCGGTTACATGGATACACAGGCAGGCACTCCAGGCAGCATTGTGCTCAGTGGAGGAGTATTGCAAGTAGGGGCCGCAGACAGGCTATCAAAGGCCTAAAATAACAAACAGTAGGCAGTCATGGCAGTTTTACATCGGTTACATGGATACACAGGCAGGCACTCCAGGCAGCATTGTGGTCAGTGGAGGAGTATTGCAAGTAGGGGCCGCAGACAGGCTATCAAAGGCCTAAAATAACAAACAGTAGGCAGTCATGGCAGTTTTACATCGGTTACATGGATACACAGGCAGCTAGGTGGTGAGTGGAGGAGTATTTAAAGTAAGGACCGCAGACAGGCTATCAAAGGCCTAACATAACAAACAATAGGCTCATGGCAGTTTTACAGCGGTTACATGGATACACAGGCAGCTTGGTGGTGAGTGGAGGAGTATTTAAAGTAGGGACCGCAGACAGGCTATCAAAGGCCTAAAATAACAAACAATAGGCTCATGGCAGTTTTACAGCGGTTACATGGATACACAGGCAGCTTGGTGGTGAGTGGAGGAGTATTTAAAGTAGGGACCGCAGACAGGCTATCAAAGGCCTAAAATAACAAACAATAGGCTCATGGCAGTTTTACAGCGGTTACATGGATACACAGGCAGCTTGGTGGTGAGTGGAGGAGTATTTAAAGTAGGGACCACAGACAGGCTATCAAAGGCCTAAAATAACAAACAATAGGCTCATGGCAGTTTTACAGCGGTTACATGGATACACGGGCAGGCAGCTGGTGATGAGTGGAGGAGTATTTAAAGTAGGGACCGCAGACAGGCTATCAAAGGCCTAAAATAACAAACAGTAGGCTCATGGCAGTTTTACAGCGGTTACATGGATACACAGGCAGCTTGGTGGTGAGTGGAGGAGTATTTAAAGTAGGGACCGCAGACAGGCTATCAAAGGCCTAAAATAACAAACAATAGGCTCATGGCAGTTTTACAGCGGTTACATGGATACACGGGCAGGCAGCTTGGTGGTGGTGAGTGGAGGAGTATTTAAAGTAGGGACCGCAGACAGGCTATCAAAGGCCTAACATAAAAAAACAATAGGCTCATGGCAGTTTCACAGCGGTTACATGGATACACGGGCAGGCAGCTTGGTGGTGGTGAGTGGAGGAGTATTTAAAGTAGGGACCGCAGACAGGCTATCAAAGGCCTAACATAACAAACAATAGGCTCATGGCAGTTTTACAGCGGTTACATGGATACACGGGCAGGCAGCTGGTGATGAGTGGAGGAGTATTTAAAGTAGGGACCGCAGACAGGCTATCAAAGGCCTAAAATAACAAACAATAGGCTCATGGCAGTTTTACAGCGGTTACATGGATACACAGGCAGCTTGGTGGTGAGTGGAGGAGTATTTAAAGTAGGGACCGCAGACAGGCTATCAAAGGCCTAAAATAACAAACAATAGGCTCATGGCAGTTTTACAGCGGTTACATGGATACACAGGCAGCTTGGTGGTGAGTGGAGGAGTATTTAAAGTAGGGACCGCAGACAGGCTATCAAAGGCCTAAAATAACAAACAATAGGCTCATGGCAGTTTTACAGCGGTTACATGGATACACAGGCAGCTTGGTGGTGAGTGGAGGAGTATTTAAAGTAGGGACCACAGACAGGCTATCAAAGGCCTAAAATAACAAACAATAGGCTCATGGCAGTTTTACAGCGGTTACATGGATACACGGGCAGGCAGCTGGTGATGAGTGGAGGAGTATTTAAAGTAGGGACCGCAGACAGGCTATCAAAGGCCTAAAATAACAAACAGTAGGCTCATGGCAGTTTTACAGCGGTTACATGGATACACAGGCAGCTTGGTGGTGAGTGGAGGAGTATTTAAAGTAGGGACCGCAGACAGGCTATCAAAGGCCTAAAATAACAAACAATAGGCTCATGGCAGTTTTACAGCGGTTACATGGATACACGGGCAGGCAGCTTGGTGGTGGTGAGTGGAGGAGTATTTAAAGTAGGGACCGCAGACAGGCTATCAAAGGCCTAACATAAAAAAACAATAGGCTCATGGCAGTTTCACAGCGGTTACATGGATACACGGGCAGGCAGCTTGGTGGTGGTGAGTGGAGGAGTATTTAAAGTAGGGACCGCAGACAGGCTATCAAAGGCCTAACATAACAAACAATAGGCTCATGGCAGTTTTACAGCGGTTACATGGATACACGGGCAGGCAGCTTGGTGGTGAGTGGAGGAGTATTTAAAGTATGGACCGCAGACAGGCTTCGAAGGCCTAACACAATAAAATGGGCTGGCTGTAGGCACTTTAAAATTGGTTCCAGGGGTACACGGGCAGCAGTGGTCTGGTCAGTGGAGGACTAGTGGAAGGAGGGAGCGCAGAAAGGCTTCAAAGGCCTAAAATAACAAACAATAGGCTCATGGCAGTTTTACAGCGGTTACATGGATACACGGGCAGGCAGCTTGGTGGTCAGTGGAGGAGTAGGGACCGCAGACAGGCTATCAAAGGCCTAAAATAACAAACAATAGGCTCATGGCAGTTTTACAGCGGTTACATGGATACACGGGCAGGCAGCTTGGTGCTGAGTGGAGGAGTAGTGCAAGGAGTGTCTGTCCCAGTACTCCCAAAATATAAATAGATGTTAATGTCTCGCAAAACAACCAAAACAAAAAAAAAGATGGCATACTTAGGTACAGGGGTGGGCTCATCTGCTGTGTTTCTGACATAGTAATTTGGCAGTAACTATTTAATGGTGCCAATATAGGACACAGACACAGACTACTTTAAGTTGCATCATAGATGTCTACAAATTTGTATTGTCAGTGCCAGACATTGAATGATGTCAGCGAATAGACTAAAGATTGGTGGAGCTGTGCGACATAATTTTGCACGTAGTAGAGCCCAGTTTGAGCTGGGGTAGGGGGGAACTCTCTTGAGGCCGGCGGGACCGCCCCAGGGCCACTCATGTTACAACGGTGTGTCTGACGTTGGGTGCGCACCACCACCGCCAGAGACACTACATTGTACTATGAGGGACCCAGTAGCAATGCCGTCAACCAAAAGCGAGCACACCCACCTCTTCAGACAAACAGCAGTCTCACGGGTGCTTGCGCCAAGTCGCGATACCACGGCCCCGTGTGGGGAGTTTGGCCATTTAGGGAGGTGTAAACATGTCGTATGCTGTACAATCTGCAGCAGCAAATTAGACATTAGAAAAGTAATTCACAGGCAAGAGCTTTTCATAGGAAAGCTAGGTGTCGGCCGGGCAAGGTGGGGCAAAAGATTTTGAAATCCAGTTGTGGTTCATTTTAATGAATGTTAGATCGTCAACATTTTGGGTAGCCAGACGAGTCCTTTTTTCGGTTAATATTGACCCTGCAGCACTGAATACTCTTTCTGATAGGACACTTGCTGCCGGGCAAGCAAGCTCCTGCAATGCATATTCTGCCAATTCTGGCCAGGTGTCTAATTTGGAGGCCCAGTAATCAAATGGGAATGACGGTTGAGGGAGAACATCGATAAGGGATGAAAAATAGTTAGTAACCATACTGGACAAATGTTGTCTCCTGTCACTTTCAATTGATGCAGCAGTACCTGTCCTGTCTGCGGTCATAGCAAAATCACTCCACAACCTGGTCAGAAAACCCCTCTGTCCAACGCCACTTCTGATGTGTGCACCCCTAACACTCCTAGTCTGCTGCCCCCTGGAGCTCGTGTGAGAACGATCACGTGCGCTGTGTGCTGGGAATGCCTGAAGCAAACGGTCAACAAGAGTTGATTGTTTGGTTGCTAATATTAGTTCCAAGTTCTCATGTGGCATAATATTTTGCAATTTGCCTTTATAGCGTGGATCAAGGAGGCAGGCCAACCAGTAATCGTCATCGTTCATCATTTTCGTAATGCGTGTGTCCCTTTTTAGGATACGTAAGGCATAATCCGCCATGTGGGCCAAAGTTCCAGTTGTCAAATCTCCGGTTGTGATTGGTTGAGGGGCAGTTGCAGGCAAATCTACGTCACTTGTGTCCCTCAAAAAACCAGAACCCGGCCGTGACACGCAACCAATTTCCTGTGCCCCCGTGAAAGTTTCCGCATTAAAAATATACTCATCCCCATCATCCTCCTCGTCCTCCACCTCCTCTTCGCCCGCTACCTCGTCCTGTACACTGCCCTGACCAGACAATGGCTGACTGTCATCAAGGCTTCCCTCTTCCTCTGGTGCAGACGCCTGCTCCTTTATGTGCGTCAAACTTTGCATCAGCAGACGCATTAGGGGGATGCTCATGCTTATTACGGCGTTGTCTGCACTAACCAGCCGTGTGCATTCCTCAAAACACTGAAGGACTTGACACATGTCTTGTATCTTCGACCACTGCACACCTGACAACTCCATGTCTGCCATCCTACTGCCTGCCCGTGTATCCTCCCACAAATAAATAACAGCACGCCTCTGTTCGCACAGTCTCTGAAGCATGTGCAGTGTTGAGTTCCACCTTGTTGCAACGTCTATGATTAGGCGATGCTGGGGAAGGTTCAAAGACCGCTGATAGGTTTGCATACGGCTGGCGTGTACAGACGAACGTCGGATATGTGAGCAAAGTGCACGCACTTTGAGGAGCAGGTCGGAGAACCCAGGATAAGTTTTCAATAAGCACTGCACCACCAGGTTTAAGGTGTGAGCCAGGCAAGGAATGTGTTTCAGTTGGGAAAGGGAGATGGCAGCCATGAAATTCCTTCCGTTATCACTCACTACCTTGCCTGCCTCAAGATCTACTGTGCCCAGCCACGACTGCGTTTCTTGTTGCAAGAACTCGGACAGAACTTCCGCGGTGTGTCTGTTGTCGCCCAAACACTTCATAGCCAATACAGCCTGCTGACGCTTGGCAGTAGCTGGCCCATAATGGGACAACTGGTGTGCAACAGTGTCATCTGCCGATGGAGTGGTTGGCCGACTGCGTTCTGTGGAAGAGCTGTAGCTTCTGCAGGAGGACGAGGAGGAGGAGGAGGGGGTGCGAACGCCTACAGCCAACTGTTTCCTAGACCGTGGGCTAGGCACAACTGTCCCTAAATTGATGTCGCCTGTGGACCCTGCATCCACCACATTCACCCAGTGTGCCGTGATGGACACATAACGTCCCTGGCCATGCCTACTGGTCCATGCATCTGTAGTCAGGTGCACCTTTGTACTCACAGATTGCCTGAGTGCATGGACGATGCGCTGTTTAACATGCTGGTGCAGGGCTGGGATGGCTTTTCTGGAAAAAAAGTGTCGACTGGGTAGCTCGTATCGTGGTTCAGCGTACTCCATCAGGGCTTTGAAAGCTTCGCTTTCAACTAACCGGTAGGGCATCATCTCTAACGAGATTAGTCTAGCTATGTGGGCGTTAAAACCCTGTGTACGCGGATGCGAGGATAAGTACTTCCTTTTTCTAACCAGAGTCTCATGTAGGGTGAGCTGGACTGGAGAGCTGTAGATCGTGGAACTTTCGGGTGTGCCGGTGGACATGGCAGACTGAGAGACGGTTGGAGACGGTATTGTTTCCGCCGGTGCCCTACATGCAATATTTCCTCCTACAAAACTGGTGATTCCCTGACCCTGACTGCTTTTGGCTGGCAAAGAAACCTGCACAGATACTGCCGGTGGTGCGGAAAATGGTGGCCTTACAGTGACGGAAGGGATGTTGCGTTGCTGACTAGCTTCATTGGCCGAGGGTGCTACAACCTTGAGGGACGTTTGGTAGTTAGTCCAGGCTTGAGAATGCATGGTGGTTAAGTGTCTATGCATGCAACTAGTATTTAGACTTTTCAGATTCTGACCTCTGCTTAAGCTAGTTGAACATTTTTGACAGATGACTTTGCGCTGATCAGTTGGATGTTGTTTAAAAAAATGCCAGACTGCACTCTTCCTAGACTCTGATCCCTTTTCAGGGATTGCAGACTGAGCTTTAACCGGATGGCAACGCTGTGCTCCAACAGGTTTTGGCTTTGACACGCGTTTTGGTCCAGATACGGGCCCGGCAGATGGAACCTGTTGCGATGTTGATGCCTGCTGCGGCCCCTCCTCCACCTCCGCTTCTGAACTACTGCCGCCTGCACCCTGTTCCCCCAATGGCTGCCAATCGGGGTCAATAACTGGGTCATCTATTACCTCCTCTTCGAGCTCGTGTGCAACTTCGTCTGTGTCACTGTGTCGGTCGGTGGTATAGCGTTCGTGGCGGGGCAACATAGTCTCATCAGGGTCTGATTGTGGATCTGTACCCTGAGAGGGCAATGTGGTGGTCTGAGTCAAAGGAGCAGCATAGTACTCTGGCTGTGGCTGTGCATCAGTGCACTCCATGTCAGAATATACTTGTAATGGGCATGGCCTGTTAAATGTTTCACTTTCTAAGCCAGGGACGGTATGTGTAAAGAGCTCCATGGAGTGACCCGTTGTGTCGCCTGCTGCATCCTTCTCTCTTGTTGTAGTTTTTGCTGAGGAGGACAAGGAAGCGACTTGTCCCTGACCGTGAACATCCACAAGCGACGCGCTGCTTTTACATTTACCAGTTTCGGAAGAGGAGGCAAAAGAGCTAGAGGCTGAGTCTGCAATGTAAGCCAAAACTTGCTGTTGCTGCTCCGCCTTTAAAAGCGGTTTTCCTACTCCCAGAAAAGAGAGCGTTCGAGGCCTTGTGTAGCCTGACGACGAAACTGGCTCCACAGCTCCAGACTTAGGTGGAATATTTTTATCCCCACGACCACCTGATGCTCCACTACCACTACCATCATTACCAGCTGACAATGAACGCCCACGACGACCTCTTGCACCAGACTTCCTCATTGTTTTAAAATCTTAACCAAAGTAACTTTATTTGTTGCTATCAAACAACTTACACGGTGAGCTATAACTTCAGTATGATTTCAATATCCCTTAACAGGTTGGTGAGACCACAAGGAAAATCAGGCACAATGTTACACACTCTGTTTTCTGTGGCACAAAATCACAGAGATGACACACACGCAGGACTGTCACTCAAGCACTAATGTCAATATTAATCTCCCACCTAATTTATTTATTTTTTTTTCTCAGGGAGACTTTAGAAACCAAATAATATTAAAAAAAAAAAAAAAAAAGGCTTTCTATGGCCCACAATTAGAGAGAGAGAGGTGGCACAACCAGGAGTCAAGACTGGCGCACAAGCTGAAAGGGCAATATTACTCTCCCACTGTTTTTTATGTTTTTTTTGTTTTTTTCAGGGAGACTTTAGAAACCAAATAATATTAAAAAAACCAAAAAAAAAAAAGGCTTTCTATGGCCCACTGAATGAGAGGGAGAGAGGTGGCACACCCAGGAGTCAAGACTGGCACACAAGCTGAAAGGGCAATATTACTCTCCCACTGTTTTTTTAGGTTTTTTTTTTTTTTTCAGGGAGAATTAGAAACCAAATAATATTAAAAAAAAAAAAAATAGGCTTTCTATGGCCCACTGAATGAAAGGGAGAGAGGTGGCACACCCAGGAGTCAAGACTGGCACACAAGCTGAAAGGGCAATATTACTCTCCCACTGTTTTTTTATGTTTTTTTTGTTTTTTTCAGGGAGACTTTAGAAACCAAATAATATTAAAAAAACCAAAAAAAAAAAGGCTTTCTATGGCCCACTGAATGAGAGGGAGAGAGGTGGCACACCCAGGAGTCAAGACTGGCACACAAGCTGAAAGGGCAATATTACTCTCCCACTGTTTTTTTAGGTTTTTTTTTTTTTTTCAGGGAGAATTAGAAACCAAATAATATTAAAAAAAAAAAAAATAGGCTTTCTATGGCCCACTGAATGAAAGGGAGAGAGGTGGCACACCCAGGAGTCAAGACTGGCACACAAGCTGAAAGGGCAATATTACTCTCCCACTGTTTTTTTATGTATTTTTTGTTTTTTCAGGGAGACTTTAGAAACCCAATAATATTTAAAAAAAAAAATAAATAGGCTTTCTATGGCCCACTGAATGAGAGGGAGAGAGGTGGCACACCCAGGAGTCAAGACTGGCACACAAGCTGAAAGGGCAATATTACTCTCCCACTGTTTTTTTAGGTTTTTTTTTTTTTTCAGGGAGACTTTAGAAACCAAATAATATTAAAAAAAAAAAAAAAAAAAAAAAAATAGGCTTGCTATAGCCCACTGAATGAGAGATAGCACACACAGCAGTGGCACACAAGCCCTGACTGAGGCCAATATTTTTCTCCCACTGATTGATGTAGTGTTTTTGTGTTGAGGTAGAATTTAGAACACAAATCACGGAAAAAATAAATAGGCTTTCTATGGCCCACTGAATGAAAGGGAGAGAGGTGGCACACCCAGGAGTCAAGACTGGCACACAAGCTGAAAGGGCAATATTACTCTCCCACTGTTTTTTTATGTATTTTTTGTTTTTTTCAGGGAGACTTTAGAAACCCAATAATATTTAAAAAAAAAAATAAATAGGCTTTCTATGGCCCACTGAATGAGAGGGAGAGAGGTGGCACACCCAGGAGTCAAGACTGGCACACAAGCTGAAAGGGCAATATTACTCTCCCACTGTTTTTTTAGGTTTTTTTTTTTTTTCAGGGAGACTTTAGAAACCAAATAATATTAAAAAAAAAAAAAAAAAAAAAAAATAGGCTTGCTATAGCCCACTGAATGAGAGATAGCACACACAGCAGTGGCACACAAGCCCTGACTGAGGCCAATATTTTTCTCCCACTGATTGATGTAGTGTTTTTGTGTTGAGGTAGAATTTAGAACACAAATCACGGAAAAAATAAATAGGCTTTCTATGGCCCACTGAATGAAAGGGAGAGAGGTGGCACACCCAGGAGTCAAGACTGGCACACAAGCTGAAAGGGCAATATTACTCTCCCACTGTTTTTTTATGTATTTTTTGTTTTTTTCAGGGAGACTTTAGAAACCCAATAATATTTAAAAAAAAAAATAAATAGGCTTTCTATGGCCCACTGAATGAGAGGGAGAGAGGTGGCACACCCAGGAGTCAAGACTGGCACACAAGCTGAAAGGGCAATATTACTCTCCCACTGTTTTTTTAGGTTTTTTTTTTTTTTCAGGGAGACTTTAGAAACCAAATAATATTAAAAAAAAAAAAAAAAAAAAAAAAATAGGCTTGCTATAGCCCACTGAATGAGAGATAGCACACACAGCAGTGGCACACAAGCCCTGACTGAGGCCAATATTTTTCTCCCACTGATTGATGTAGTGTTTTTGTGTTGAGGTAGAATTTAGAACACAAATCACGGAAAAAATAAATAGGCTTTCTATGGCCCACTGAATGAAAGGGAGAGAGGTGGCACACCCAGGAGTCAAGACTGGCACACAAGCTGAAAGGGCAATATTACTCTCCCACTGTTTTTTTATGTATTTTTTGTTTTTTTCAGGGAGACTTTAGAAACCCAATAATATTTAAAAAAAAAAATAAATAGGCTTTCTATGGCCCACTGAATGAGAGGGAGAGAGGTGGCACACCCAGGAGTCAAGACTGGCACACAAGCTGAAAGGGCAATATTACTCTCCCACTGTTTTTTTAGGTTTTTTTTTTTTTTCAGGGAGACTTTTGAAACCAAATAATATTAAAAAAAAAAAAAAAAAAAAAATATAGGCTTGCTATAGCCCACTGAATGAGAGATAGCGCACACACAGCAGTGGCACACAAGCCCTGACTGAGGCCAATATTTTTCTCCCACTGATTGATGTAGTGTTTCTGTGTTGAGGTAGATTTTAGAACACAAATCACGGAAAAAATAAATAGGCTTTCTATGGCCCACTCAGTGAGAGATGGCACACACAGGGATGGCACTGTAGCAGAAATGCCAATCTTAATCTCCCACAAAAAAAAAAAAAAAAAAAAAAAAAAACTGTCCTACAATTACTATCTCCCTGCAGTAATGTAAGCCAGGTATGGCAGGCAGCAATAGGAGTGGACTGATGCACAAATTAAATAAAAAGTGTGGACAAACAAAAAAGATAGCTGTGCAGAAAGGAAGGAACAAGAGGATATGTGCTTTGAAAAAAGCAGTTGGTTTCCACAGTGGCGTACACACAGCAATACAGCTATCACGGAGCCTTCTAGGGCAGCCCAATGAGCTACAGCGCTGAGGGGAAAAAAAAAAAAAAATAGCTTCCACTGTTCCTGCACACCGAAGGTGGTGTTGGACAGTGGAAATCGCTGCAGCACAAGCGGTTTGGTGGTTAGTGGACCCTGCCTAACGCTCTCCCTGCTTCTGATGAAGCGGCAGCAACCTGTCCCTAAGCTCAGATCAGCAGCAGTAAGATGGCGGTCGGCGGGAACGCCCCTTTATAGCCCCTGTGACGCCGCAGACAGCAAGCCAATCACTGCAATGCCCTTCTCTAAGATGGTGGGGACCAGGATCTATGTCATCACGCTGCCCACACTCTGCGTTCACCTTCATTGGCTGAGAAATGGCGCTTTTCGCGTCATTGAAACGCGACTTTGGCGCGAAAGTCGCGTACCGCATGGCCGACAAGCACAGGGGTCGGATCGGGTTTCATGAGACGCCGACTTAGCCAAAAGTCGGCGACTTTTGAAAATGATCGACCCGTTTCGCTCAACCCTATCTGTGACTGATCCATTCATCTGAATAGGACTGAAAAAAACGCTGCTTTCCTAGCAAAATTGCCAGGTTTGTCATCCTTTTCCTATGGCTGCATACTTTCCTCTATGACTGTCTTCTTCGCTGTAGTCCATGAGGGATTTCTTATCTAACCAGGCAACATCAGTCCTAAGTCCAGCGTTATTTCTAATCTCAGGCCAGTTTACTTCGCATTGTCCACGCCAACACCTCAGCATGCTCTCACCATCTTCTCGCAACTGTTCTTGCTCCCCTGATCACAATCTACAATCATGATATCTCATTTCGTGTTTGCCTATTCTGCGCTGCTATCCTGCAATAAACCATTTCCTCACTACAAGACCGTTTTCCTGCTGGAAGATTCTGTACTCTATATACTTCTGGTATACCTGTAATTAACTATTGTCCTGCTGGAAAATACCAGACCAAATTCCTTTGATTAACTGCAACCTTGCTAGAAAATACCAGTTTCTTATACAGTTGCTGTTCCTGTGTGCATCTGCATACCTGGCTCTGCTTAATGCTACCTGTTATGATTTTCTGCTGTCCTCCTTACCCAAATGTACAAATCTTTGCAGATCCAAGTGTTGTACTTCAAGAGCTGCTCTAATTTTCCATGGCCACCAGTCAGTGGTTAGCAGATAGAACCCCATTGCTGGCAGGCAACAATGCTGAGTCGGTATTTGCATGGCATTTCCAATAGTGTGTGCATATGAGAACATAAAGATAGCCTAATTGAGAACAATGACTGATGTAAAGGCTGATTACATCTGTATCGCACGGCCACTGTAAAATTGTATTTGTTGAGAACTCACTAAACAATTACATTGCACTCCTATTTCCCCACACACTTCTGGGAGCAGTTCCAACAATGTCCAGATAGTTACATAACAGACAAATGACTGAGCATTTAGGCATTAAATGTTGCTGATGAAATAAATGTCTGCAAATGAATAAATGTGAGATCATCACATTCATACTGATTAACATATGTTCAATGTATATTCTCTACTTAAATGCATCACATAAAGGTGGGGTTATATGGTATATACGTTAGCAGAAAAGAGTTGAGTAGTTGCCCTTAGTAATTATATCTAAGTTATATCAATTATTTTTCTTTTATGATAAATTATATAAAATCAATGATTTAATTGGTTGCTATGTCCCTCTTTTCTTTTTTTTGTCTGCACTAGTGTTCATAACTGAGCCCCAAGACTGTGAAAACTGAGATTTTTGATGCAGTCAAAAATGATGAGTTTTGCAAGTGGAAACTGCTTCAAGAAACCCTCCTTCTTTGGGTACACTTACAAATTGTCAAGTTTCCAAAGATACTATGCGGTTAAAAATGTGTGCTGAGCATTCTTCCGGTGTCTTCTGTTCTGAAGACAATTTGTAAGCTACAATAGAAGTCAATGGGAAGGTTAAAATATGCCTAGAAGATGCCCAGATGATGAGCGTTTTGTAAGGATTTTCACTTAAAAAAAAAAACGCTAGTTGCAGCGCCCCAGAGTCCTGGTCGTTGCAGTACTGTGGCTCCGCCACTATGGGGAGCTACGGTGCGTCCGATGACACTGAAGGAGTTCATCTGATCAGGTATCACAGACACCAATACATTTCACAGCTGGGCCTCCGGGGGGAGCTAAGGGTGCTATTCATTAGGCCACTCCCCACCATAGTGGGTAAACTGGGGGTCAGGCAGGAAGTTAGATCAGAAAGCTGACTGGATTGGACGAAGCAACACCTGGTGGCAGAGGGTGTTGTGGAGGAAGAGACAGTAGGGTCTCTGTCAGGGGTGGGATCCTGACAGAGGCTTGGCATTGAAAAGAACGTAACGGGTCCGCGCCAGCTCCGGGAAGCGGCGGGACCCAAGAAAGGATTAGAAGCGAGATAGATTGTGCTGAGTGAGAAACGAGATCAAGCGATAGGAGAATACCAGTAGGGGTCGTGCTGTAAGACCGGAGCAACATCCTACTGAGGCGCACTACCGGTGGCCGGAACGCCGAGGGAGTATTACAATAACCAGCTTCAAGCAATACTCTAAACAGCGGCAGGACAGTCAGTCTCAGGCGGGCTGTCTCACCTAAATCACCTATGAAGTCTTGGGAGGCAATTGCGGGAGAGGGGCGTCTCTAGGGTCCCGGAAGAACTCCAGGCCTATCCGACAAACGGGTGCCGTTCCAACCGTAACATCAGGGAGGGACGGAGGATTAGAAGAACATCATTTAATCGAGTTGCGAGGGAACACGAGAAACAGACACAACAGTTGTGGGGTACTTTCCGTAAGCACAGCAGGGAAGGACTACAACACATAGCGCTAAGAAGGAAGGCACCGATTTCCACCTGTGAAGTGAACTCTGTAGGTGCCATTGGACCGGCCGGACTTGCGCAGCCTGGTGAACCATATTCTGGACTGAGGACTCAGAGATCTCCAGTAAAAAGGTAAAGAGACTGCAACCTGGTGTCCTCGTTATTTACTGCACCGCACCACCACCACTATCCACACCGATCATTCACTGTGCGCCCCACGGCAGGGTCACGGACCGGGGCCTAGCCGCCGTGACAACCCCAGAAGCAGAGACTCAGAGCCCCGGTACCGGGTACCCCTCGGCCCTGCGGCAGTGGGGGCGCCGCAACTTGGCGTCACGAACAGGATCTACTTAAGCCTGAAGAATCAGGTCATGTGTGCCTTGGAACTGTAATTTGTTGTGCTTGGACTGTACTTTATTGCAAAGACTGTGCTGCGCCATTTACCGCCAAAAGTTCCCGCCAAAAAACGCTGCCATTGCTACGCCAGAGAAGCAGGAGGGCGTGCCATGGGAGGAGACTACCAAAGTGGCGCCAGAAACGGTGATCGTCCCCTGCGCCTCTTGTTGCAAAGCGATGACCTGCCTCAAAGCAGAGAACCGCCCCCTGACTTGCGATGGCGGGAACGAGGTGAAGGAGGACCTCGACCTTGGAGAAATGGCAGAGTCAGATGCATGCATTGCCGCCGAATGCCGGACAGCGACGATGAACAGCAGGTGCCCGAACAATGGCGAGGTGATCCCGGTTTGTCCTCACCCATCAGAAGAGGACTCGCGTCCACCGCCGGTGAGGGACCTGGACTCCTTGGAGAAACCAGTGGAGGAGCCGAGCCTGCCTATCCTAGTCACGGAATTATGGAGGGCGGAGTTACGTCAAGAGATGACTCCGGAGGAGCCGCGGTCCGGGCTGCAGCCGATTCCAGTGTCCTTGTCAACGGACCTGAGCGACATCGGTGGAATCACATCAGGCGCAGGTATGGACGACATCCCTACTCCCCTGGCCGATTCTGCTCTCCCGACCGATCCGGCTCCCCTGATCGATCCCATTACCGTGACCGCTCCCCACCCCGGCAATGATCGTTCCTTCTTGGTGGAGCGGGTTATCCTCACCTCCAACGCGATGGGGAAGCTAGTGCCGCCGCTACCAACCAAGGTGGGAGAACCCATAGGTGTGGGCCTAGACGGGGTGATCCTTCGGTGGGACACCCCCTGGACAGGGCCGGATGGGACCCGGGAGGATGGCCTCACCCTTGCGGTACTTACCTGGGAGCAGTATAAGCAATGTCTGATCCAACACTGGAAAGATCGGGACGAGACCGAACCACCTGACACGCAACGTAAGAAGTCTGCTCCCGGCAGGAAAGACGTGGTAAAGCGGGGAACTGTACTGGCCTACCACCCGAAGAGGGGATGGGGCTCCATGCAGGAACCGGGGCTACCAACTGATGTCTTTGTCACTAGCTATAATGTGAAGACCCCCTGCTGCAGTCGAAATGGTGATCCGTTACAAAGAGGGGATCAGGTGACTTACACCCGCCATCGGAGTGCACAAGGATGGTGTGCCCGGAACGTTCGACGGTGTGAGCCTGAGAGAGCGCCCCCTGTTGTCCCGATCATGACTGATCCCGATTTGCCGGACCTCGTCCCCATCACCACGGTACGTCTTGTAGCGGCTACCGAACTCGCAAGCAGGATTAGCCTTCAAATCCAGGCACCGGCTGATCTGATGGCATCTGAGAGACCAACTACCAGTACGGGTGCCACGTTGGCTGGGGGACAAAGACCGCCCCCAGACTTAGAAGAATAAACCTCGATACCCTGAATCTGTAAATAGTTACTGTTCCACTACTTTGTTGCTATACCCGTAAAGGGTTAACTCTTAAAGGGATCCCTTTGTTTACCCGGGATCCCTATTGTTTTTGGTTATTTTTCTATTTTTCTATGTTATTCAAAAACTGCTGAAATCAATGACAGTGCATGATCCGAACTTCTTGTAAATAGTTGCACCTTATTAAAGGCGCTCCCTACTGGTTTTACTTAAAGACTCTTTGCGAAGATACCGCACTGGAACCTTTGCTGAGTATGGACTGGTAGCTTGGGAAGACACGCTACCTCACAGAGACTTGGTCCCCTCTTAAAGGGGATGTTCATTTATCGTATTTCAATAGTAAAATTGCTTAAGATAAATAGCAATAATGTCAATGAGAGAAAAGTGATGATAATGTTTGTATAAGAGAGTTATATGTGTTTAATTAGTTAAATGTGAAGGAATACTGATGATGTGCTCTGAGAAGTAAAAGGTGAAAGATAGAAGAAGGATGCAGTGGGCCCGTAGAAATAGATGTGGTGTCCAGCATGCAAGAAAGGAAGAAAGATAATGAGAAGGCTTAATGTTCGATAGACAATGTTTAGATAATGCTGATAGAAAGTTAGGATAGAAGGTAAACCCTGAGTCCTGATAGGAGTCATGTAGAGATGACTCAGTGCTCTTAAACTGAAAGAAATGTTATGTTCTATACTGTGTATAGTAGTTGAAAAGGCAGTAGGCCCTGGCTGAACGGGGCGGTCCTGTAAAAGAAAGGAGAGGCAGTAGGTCTGGTGCCGATAGGACCGGCGGTCCTGCAGATTTAAAGAAGGAGAATGAGAAAGTTAAAGTGCCTTATAATGTGATTATAGGAAGGTCTTTAGTGGATTTAGAGTGTGAGTCCTTAAAGGCAATGTTAAATTATTGTTCAACAATTTTGCACTTAAGTAGAATGCCCGGTTGGGTAACAGGAGTTATTTATAGCCTGTAATTTATAATGTTAACCATGTTTGTAACGTTCAAGTGTCCTCACCTCCCATAAAGGGAAGCTCTGTTCAAATATGCTTATTGTTATTGCACTCAACAAAATTGTATGTCTTTTTGCTAACTTGTATTGTTGTTTTCTTCCCAGTCCCGGAGTACTGTGTTTAACCAGGGGGGAGTGCAGCGCCCCAGAGTCCTGGTCGTTGCAGTACTGTGGCTCCGCCACTATGGGGAGCTACAGTGCGTCCGATGACACTGAAGGAGTTCATCTGATCAGGTATCACAGACACCAATACATTTCACAGCTGGGCCTCCGGGGGGAGCTAAGGGTGCTATTCATTAGGCCACTCCCCACCATAGTGGGTAAACTGGGGGTCAGGCAGGAAGTTAGATCAGAAAGCTGACTGGATTGGACGAAGCAACACCTGGTGGCAGAGGGTGTTGTGGAGGAAGAGACAGTAGGGTCTCTGTCAGGGGTGGGATCCTGACAGAGGCTTGGCATTGAAAAGAACGTAACGGGTCTGCGCCAGCTCCGGGAAGCGGCGGGACCCAAGAAAGGATTAGAAGCGAGATAGATTGTGCTGAGTGAGAAACGAGATCAAGCGATAGGAGAATACCAGTAGGGGTCGTGCTGTACGACCGGAGCAACATCCTACTGAGGCGCACTACCGGTGGCCGGAACGCCGAGGGAGTATTACAATAACCAGCTTCAAGCAATACTCTAAACAGCGGCAGGACAGTCAGTCTCAGGCGGGCTGTCTCACCTAAATCACCTATGAAGTCTTGGGAGGCAATTGCGGGAGAGGGGCGTCTCTAGGGTCCCGGAAGAACTCCAGGCCTATCCGACAAACGGGTGCCGTTCCAACCGTAACATCAGGGAGGGACGGAGGATTAGAAGAACATCATTTAATCGAGTTGTGAGGGAACACGAGAAACAGACACAACAGTTGTGGGGTACTTTCCGTAAGCACAGCAGGGAAGGACTACAACACATAGCGCTAAGAAGGAAGGCACCGATTTCCACCTGTGAAGTGAACTCTGTAGGTGCCATTGGACCGGCCGGACTTGCGCAGCCTGGTGAACCATATTCTGGACTGAGGACTCAGAGATCTCCAGTAAAAAGGTAAAGAGACTGCAACCTGGTGTCCTCGTTATTTACTGCACCGCACCACCACCACTATCCACACCAATCATTCACTGTGCGCCCCACGGCAGGGTCACGGACCGGGGCCTAGCCGCCGTGACAACCCCAGAAGCAGAGACTCAGAGCCCCGGTACCGGGTACCCCTCGGCCCTGCGGCAGTGGGGGCGCCGCATAGTGATCTCTGTTATGATTTTCCCAATGGCAGGGAAATCAAAATAACAACGGACTAGCTCTCGGGTGATGGGAACTAAAGTGACCGTGACCTGAACCTGACACGACACTGGAAGTAGCCGGGGAGTGTTTCCTACGATGCCCTAGACACCACGCGCCAGCCGGAGATCTAACTACCCCTATCAGAGGAATATACAGGCCTGCCTTACCTCCAGAGATGAACCCCAAAAGGAGATAGCAGCCCCCCACAGATATTGACGGTGAGTCAAGAGGAAAAGACATACGTAGGATGAACAGCAGATTTAGCACAGTGAGGTCCGCTTACTAGATAGCAGAAGTACAGGAAAGAGTCACTTCACGGTCAACTTCAAAACACTACTCAAAAACACCATCCTGAAATTTCTTTAAAACTCCAGTGACAACTCATGCCACTGGAGTGGCAATTTCAGTCCACGAGAGCTTCCAGCTACAGAGAGTCACATTGCAAATAGCTGGACAAAAATAGCATAAACTAGAAACAAAATTCAACTTAGCTGAACAGGATCTTGAGGCAGGAGAATGCAACAGAATGCTACTGATACATTGTTGGCCGGCATCAGACCAGCAGCCAAGCAGCCTTAAATAGGAAACTCCCCTAATGGGTGTCAACAGGTGATCAAAGATAGAAGAAGGCAAATAAGTGGCACTACCATAAAACACCACCGGGGGAGCCCACAAACAGAATTCACAACAGTACCCCCCCCTTAAGGAGGGGGCACCGAACCCTCACCAGAACCACCAGGGCGATCTGGATGAGCACTATGAAATGCACGAACCAAATCAGGAGCATGAACATCAGATGCTGTCACCCAAGAATTATCCTCCTGACCATAGCCTTTCCACTTAACCAGATACTGAAGTTTCCGTCTGGAAACACGGGAGTCCAAGATCTTTTCCACCACATACTCCAACTCACCCTCAACCAGCACAGGAGCAGGAGGATCAGCAGACAGAACAACCGGCACCTCATACCTCCGCAACAATGACCGATGAAAAACATTATGAATAGTAAAAGATGCTGGGAGGTCCAAACGAAAGGACACAGGATTGAGAACCTCCAGAATCCTATAAGGGCCGATAAACCGAGGCTTAAACTTAGGAGACGAGACCTTCATAGGAACAAATCGAGAAGACAACCAAACCAGGTCCCCAACACAAAGACGAGGACCGACACGCCGATGACGATTAGTGAACTGTTGAGTCTTCTCCTGGGACAACTTCAGATTGTC
Source organism: Ranitomeya variabilis (assembly GCF_051348905.1). Classification (NCBI taxonomy): domain Eukaryota; kingdom Metazoa; phylum Chordata; class Amphibia; order Anura; family Dendrobatidae; genus Ranitomeya; species Ranitomeya variabilis. Next base: position 131,726,540 of record NC_135236.1, on the reverse strand, counting down.
CACAACCTGTCCCCAAATCTGATGCATTCTATCAACCACAGCATCTACTCCAGGACAATCCGAAGACTCCAATTGACCGGACGAAAAGCGAGGGTGAAACCCTGAATTACAAAAAAATGGAGAAACCAAAGTGGCAGAACTGGCCCGATTGTTAAGGGCAAACTCTGCCAATGGCAAAAAATCAAGCCAATCGTCCTGATCAGCGGACACAAAACACCTCAAGTAAGTCTCCAAGGTCTGATTAGTACGCTCAGTCTGGCCATTAGTCTGAGGATGGAATGCAGACGAAAAAGACAAGTCGATACCCATCCTGGCACAGAACGCCCGCCAAAATCTAGACACAAACTGAGTACCCCTGTCAGACACTATATTCTCAGGAATACCATGCAAACGCACAACATTCTGAAAAAATAGAGGGACCAGCTCAGAGGAGGAGGGCAATTTGGGCAAAGGTACCAAGTGAACCATCTTGGAAAAACGGTCACACACCACCCAGATGACGGACATCCTACGAGAAACAGGAAGGTCAGAAATAAAGTCCATAGAGATGTGCGTCCAAGGCCTCTTAGGAATAGGCAAGGGCAACAACAACCCGCTGGCCCGGGAACAGCAGGGCTTAGCCCGAGCACAAACATCACAAGACTGCACAAAAATACGCACATCTCGAGACAAGGAAGGCCACCAGAAGGACCTAGACACCAGATCCCTGGTGCCAAAAATTCCAGGATGACCTGCCAACGCGGAAGAGTGAACCTCCGAAATAACTCTACTGGTCCAGTCATCAGGGACAAACAGTCTACCAGGCGGACAGCGATCAGGCCTATCCACCTGAAACTCCTGCAAAGAGCGCCGCAGGTCTGGGGAGACAGCTGACAATATCACCCCATCCTTCAGGATGCCAGTAGGTTCGGAATCACCAGGCGAGTCAGGCTCAAAACTCCTAGAGAGGGCATCCGCCCTCACATTCTTAGACCCAGGCAGATATGAAACCACAAAGTTAAATCGAGAGAAAAACAACGACCAGCGCGCCTGTCTAGGATTCAGACGCCTGGCTGACTCAAGATAAATTAGATTTTTGTGGTCAGTCAAGACCACCACCTGGTGTCTAGCACCCTCAAGCCAATGACGCCACTCCTCAAATGCCCACTTCATGGCCAAGAGCTCCCGATTTCCAACATCATAATTTCGCTCAGCGGGCGAAAACTTTCGAGAGAAAAACGCACATGGTCTCATCACTGAGCAGTCAGGACCTTTCTGCGACAAAACTGCACCTGCTCCGATCTCGGAAGCATCTACTTCAACCTGGAACGGGAGCGAAACATCAGGCTGGCGCAACACAGGAGCAGAAGAAAAGCGGCGCTTAAGCTCCCGAAAGGCCTCCACAGCCGCAGAGGACCAATTAGCAACATCAGCACCCTTCTTGGTCAAATCAGTCAAAGGTTTAGCAATGGCAGAAAAACCCGCTATGAATCGGCGATAGAAATTAGCAAATCCCAAGAATTTCTGAAGACTCTTTAGAGAAGTAGGTTGTATCCAATCACAAATAGCCTGAACCTTAACAGGGTCCATCTCCATAGATGAAGGGGAAAAAATATATCCCAAAAAGGAAATTCTCTGAACCCCAAAAATACACTTTGAGCCCTTCACAAATAGAGAATTAGCTCATAAAACCTGAAAAACTCTCCTGACCTGTTGAACATGAGATTCCCAGTCCTCCGAAAAAATCAAAATATCATCCAAATACACAATCATAAATTTATCCAGATATTCACGGAAAATATCGTGCATAAAGGACTGAAAAACGGAAGGGGCATTCGCGAGACCGAAAGGCATTACCAAATACTCAAAATGGCCTTCAGGCGTATTAAATGCGGTCTTCCACTCATCCCCCTGCTTAATCCGCACCAAATTATACGCACCACGTAGATCGATCTTAGTGAACCACTTCGCCCCCTTTATGCGAGCAAAAAGATCAGTCAGTAAAGGTAACGGGTACTGGTATTTAACTGTAATCTTATTCAGAAGTCGATAGTCGATACAAGGTCTCAATGAACCATCCTTTTTACCCACAAAGAAAAACCCTGCCCCCAGTGGAGACAAAGAGGGGCGAATATGACCCTTTTCCAAAGATTCTCTGATATACTCCCACATAGCAGTATGTTCAGGTACAGACAAATTAAACAAGCGACCCTTAGGAAATTTACTACCGGGAATCAACTCAATAGCGCAGTCACACTCTCTGTGAGGGGGGAGAGAATCAGTTTTAGGCTCCTGAAAGACATCATAAAAATCTGACAGAAATGCTGGGATCTCAGAGGGAGTAGATGAAGAAATGGGAACCAAAGGTGCATCCCCATGAATCCCCTGACATCCCCAGCTCAGCACAGACATTGATCTCCAGTCCAAGACTGGATTATGAATTTGTAACCATGGTAATCCAAGTACTAATACGTCATGTAGATTATATAACACAAGGAAACGAATAATCTCCTGATGGTCTGGGGAAAGATGCATAGTCACTTGTGTCCAATATTGTGGTTTATTGCTAGCCAAAGGTGTAGAATCAATACCCTTTAAGGGAATAGAAACCTCCAGAGGCTCTAAATCAAACCCACAACGCTTGGCAAAGGACCAATCCATGAGACTCAGAGCGGCGCCAGAATCCACATAAGCATCCACAGTAACAGATGATAAAGTACAAATCAATGTCACGGACAAAAGAAATTTAGACTGCAAGGTACCCATAGAAAAAGATTTATCAACCTTTTTATCAACCTTCTTTATGCGTTTAGAGCATGCTGATATAACATGAGCTGGATCTCCACAATAGAAGCACAACCCATTTTTGCGCCTGTAATTCTGTCGTTCGCCTCTAGACAATACACTATCGCATTGCATATGCTCTGGTGCCTTTTCAGAGGTCACCGCCAAATGATGCACAGGTTTTTGCTCAGAAGATACCGCCATATGGTGCACAGGTTTTTGCTCAGAAGATACCGCCATATGGTGCACAGGTTTTTGCTCAAAAGATACCGCCATATGGTGCACAGATTTTTGCTCAGAAGATACCGCCATATGGTGCACAGATTTGCGCTCCCGTAAACGCCGATCAATCTGGATAGCCAATTTCATGGCATCATTCAGACCTGTAGGCACAGGGAACCCCACCATGACATCCTTCACGGCATCAGAGAGACCTTCTCTGAAATTAGCTGCTAGAGCGCACTCATTCCATTTAGTAAGCACCGACCATTTACGAAATTTTTGGCAGTATATCTCAGCTTCATCTTGCCCTTGGGATAGAGCTATCAAGGCTTTCTCAGCCAAAATCTCTAAATTAGGTTCTTCATAAAGCAACCCCAAAGCCAGAAAAAACGCATCTACATTTAATAACGCAGGATCCCCTGGCGACAATGCAAATGCCCAACTTTGTGGGTCACCCCGCAATAGAGAAATAACAATTTTAACCTGTTGCGCAGGATCACCAGCAGAGTGAGATTTCAGAGACAAAAACAATTTACAATTCTCTCTGAAATTCAAAAAACGGGATCTGTCTCCGGTAAAAATTTCAGGCATAGGGATCTTAGGTTCAGACATTGGAGCACGTATAACAAAATCTTGTAAGTTCTGGACCTTTGTAGCCAGGTTATTCAGACCTGCAACCAAACTCTGTGGATCCATGATTCAAACAGGTGTAACCAAAGCCATTCAGAGATTAAGAGGAGAGGAAAAAAAAAAAGGCTGAAGACTGCAGTTTAAGCAAGGAGTACAAATAAGCACTAAGGTGCACTTTCCAAACACAGAAGGAAAAAAAACCTTTTCATATCCTTTCCTGCTTTAGTGCATAGTTTTAACACATGTGGGCCGGCCAAACTGTTATGATTTTCCCAATGGCAGGGAAATCAAAATAACAACGGACTAGCTCTCGGGTGATGGGAACTAAAGTGACCGTGACCTGAACCTGACACGACACTGGAAGTAGCCGGGGAGTGTTTCCTACGATGCCCTAGACACCACGCGCCAGCCGGAGATCTAACTACCCCTATCAGAGGAATATACAGGCCTGCCTTACCTCCAGAGATGAACCCCAAAAGGAGATAGCAGCCCCCCACAGATATTGACGGTGAGTCAAGAGGAAAAGACATACGTAGGATGAACAGCAGATTTAGCACAGTGAGGTCCGCTTACTAGATAGCAGAAGTACAGGAAAGAGTCACTTCACGGTCAACTTCAAAACACTACTCAAAAACACCATCCTGAAATTACTTTAAAACTCCAGTGACAACTCATGCCACTGGAGTGGCAATTTCAGTCCACGAGAGCTTCCAGCTACAGAGAGTCACATTGCAAATAGCTGGACAAAAATAGCATAAACTAGAAACAAAATTCAACTTAGCTGAACAGGATCTTGAGGCAGGAGAATGCAACAGAATGCTACTGATACATTGTTGGCCGGCATCAGACCAGCAGCCAAGCAGCCTTAAATAGGAAACTCCCCTAATGGGTGTCAACAGGTGATCAAAGATAGAAGAAGGCAAATAAGTGGCACTACCATAAAACACCACCGGGGGAGCCCACAAACAGAATTCACAACAGATCTCATTGTTGAATAGAGAAGAAAAAAAGCATCTAGTACAAAATTCAGCTAAAAACACCAGAAAGATACCTTAAAAAACTGTTAGCTGACAAAAACATATAAAAATAAATCAGAAAGTGTCCCAAAACTTAAAAAAACAATTGTGGATCAGAAAACACTAAAGAAAAGGAGAAGTTCCTGAAACATCTTTGACTTAGAAAAAAAGTTTGTGGCTGACTGCCTGAAACAGACAACTTGTGCACATAACCTTTGGATATTTTTCTGGAGTTTTTTATTTCCTGAAGCTTTCTTTGCAGGCTTCTGATTGGACAGCATCTAGCATGTAGCGGAGCCAATCGTTTTTGTGATTTATTTTTACATGCGTTTTGTATGTGGGGCATTTTTTATTTAGGGAAGGAAATAATGGCAATCAGTTAATCTTCCAGGAAGGACAATTCAGTGTGAAAACCACATAGAAACTCTGGTAGACCTTGTTTGGTCATGGTATGGTGCTAGAAGTGTAGGAATGCACCAAGCTGGTATATAGGTCAGAAATGGAAAAACAGTCCATGAGGAATGGGTTCCAGCAGCAATGAGAAAATGTTAAAATATAACTTATAGGGCTCGGTCACATTGACTAGTATCCAGTCCAGCGTATAACTCGGACAAGTGCCAGCCGATGTTTCATCGGATAGCACTCACTCCGATGCTATACCATGGAGCAGTGATGACTAGTGTTTATTTTCTCATGTCGAGTTGGCATGAGAAAAAGAAAATTGCTGCATGTTGTGATTGGCAGTGTTGTCGGACAGCGTGAATCCAAACAAATCTATGGGTGATTGTAAAGCATAAGACTGCACTTGGGTGTCATTCGAGAGCAGATCGATATACGCCAATTCACAGAATTGAGTAGATGGAGAAATTAAAGCTCTCCATCTTCTCTGCACCTAAGATCAGATTCTCGCATGAATTACTGGCACTTGTTTAGTGCAAGGTTTCAGTGTGACGTAGATCACTGGGAGGGGAAGTACTAGTGACTTGTCCACACCTGCGCAGTAGGAATGGGAAGCGTATGCCCATAGAAGGGTGGAACACTGAAGTGCAAGATGGAATGCGTGGATGTCAGATTTCTGGACAAGCATCCGTTACTGGAACACAGGGATGTGATACACAGGATAATGAAGTTGCGTAGGCAGAGTTATCTTCTGGGCAGCATCCTCTCCATAGCCTGGAAGAACTCTGTACCATGGGTATTCTGACAACATACTCTGTTGTCGGCTTGTTACTGTGGATCTGAGCCGACAACAGAGCATGTGCTGTCATTGTGCACATCACACAGTGTGCATCATGCTGGGACTAGCCTAGCCAATGTAACAAGTGTCACAGATGACGCTTCATTTCTGGGATGGGGCAGGGGCTATGACAATGACCACAGCATCTATCCCCTGATGAAGCTTCATTTGAGTATCACAGCATGCACTAGGATTCTCAAACAAGCGTAATAATCACACAGGAAGTAGTTAAAAAAGAAGTGATTATGGCACTAAACAGATTGGGACTTTAGAATGAAAATTATTTTGCCTTCAGACAACCCCTGTTACATTTTACACAAGATTATTAATTAATGGAGATTTTTAATATACTGTAAGCTATTGCTTGGAGAGACAATCACAATATTTTCACATCAAATATCTTTGAATTCAGTTCATCAAGACACTTTCACCTAATTCTTTCTTACATTTTACTACAATTCTCGTCTACTATTTTATTAGCTACCTAACAAATTCCTCGAGGACTCTACGCCTGCCATAATCCTGTTTAACAGAGCAACAATAAAACTGTTTACTTCAGGCCTGCCACAGAAAGTGTGAAGGAACTTGTTAAATATACAAATGAAATCAGTCTAGGGAAATAAATAAGTACAATGTGATGACAGGAGTCCAACATACAACATATGTAGAAAATTAAGCTTGTGTGGTCATAGCTCAAAATGCTGTTAACACATGGCAGGACGGCAGAGGTTAATGGAGATAAAAGAATATGGAATGAGGCCTGTAACTTGCATGGCATGTTCTCGGAGGAGACAGGAAGGACACGGAGGCAGTTACTTGTTGGCAGATTGGCGGCTCAGACATTTGTATACAGCACATTTTGTAACTTAAAATCAGTAAAATATGGTAAAATCATTAGCAAAACCCCTGCAGTTCATCAGTTGGAACAAAATATCAGGAAATATTGGTATTTATGTGTTATGGATTAGCCGTTACTCCTTGAGCAACACTTTACTTGGCTCGACTTCCTTGCTCACAGCAGTAAGAAGAGTGAGGAAAAAGATATTAAAATATATTAGGTATAATTCCATTTCATTTTCAGTAAACAATTTTTATGAACTCACACTTTAACTAAAAAATTAAGGAACCCCAATTTTTCCCGAGTGCCCGAGTGGACTGATGCCTGTTCTTCTACATAGAGATCCAATGGACTTCAGAGGGCAAGTTCTTTTTTCCGTATTTTTGGAAATCAAATCTCCATCACATCTGTGTTAAAGCTTATGATGTTGACTTTTGGGTTTTCGTTCGCTGTTTAAAAATGTATTTTACTGGTCTTGTGGAGGACGTTGATCATTTCTGCTAATTGAGTAAATGTGTAGCAGGGATTATAATAAGGTTGCAGAAATAATTAATTTAGTAAAATGTCCTGGAGATACAAGCGACGTGGGGGGAATTTAATGAAGGATGAGGAGATTATTCGTGCCCCCTACGCTATATGGTTTAAAGAATGTTGATGAACAAAGGCGTAGCATAGTTAGGTGTTGCATTTAATGATCCAATACTTTTAAAGAAGGCGCCTTGTATTGCAGTGATGGAAAACAACATTGCCTGAGCTTCATTCTATGTAGAAACTCAGTTGGCTGCATGCGACTCTTTTCGCTTGTGGGACAGATATTGCCGTCGTAGGTAGAATTACTCTTTAATAAATCCCTGTTTGTAAATATCAATTAGATGAATTATTGGCAGTGGCGGACATTTAGGTTGCATGGAACTTAAACAATGTGGATGCTACTAACTGGTCCTGCAGAGTATCAGTGAGAAGCCAGAAATCCCAAGAGAAGCCAAACAGGATTATTACGGGAGCAGTTTGCTATTCTTATAATCTTATATTAGGGAATGCTTATTTAATAGATATAACCATAGGAAATAATATGATTGGACTTGCTTCCTTCAAGAGCAACCATCAGCTGAGGATCTACTGGATACCAACAACCTATATAGAAAGAAACACCAGAGATAATTTTTATAAACTGAGGAAAAACACTATAGAAATGAACCCTTAAAAAATTTCCTTCAGACCAGATTATATTAAATAAAATATATTTTTTATTAAAAATAAATTGCAATCACAATTGTTCACTCCCTGATGAAGCAGTGAGCGAAACGGCGTTGGAGTGGTGTGTGCAGGGCAGTGGTACTCCTAACTGGTCAGTATTCATAATATATTTTGGCACATTTGGCAGCGCTTTTACTGGGTAATATATAATTATTTGTTTTTTGTTTTTGGCTCACAACTTTTGTGGACACACTGGTTGTTTTGTATGCAATTTATTTTTTATTGCACTATTGCACTTTATTATGAATTGATTTATTTTGCTGCACACAATAGGTGTGTGTGTGTATATATGGATATACACACATATTATTCACAAATTTATTTGACTGATTTTTATCACATATTATATTATTAAATTATTATTTGCTGCATTATATATATTTTTATGTTTATTATACTGATCAGTTTGGACTTGCCCTGTCTTGCACATACGGGATTTTTATATATATTTTTTTTTATCTATCCCTAAGTAAACCTCGATTGGAGGAGATACATATTATCTATAGTTGTATGTTTTATATTCTTAATAAATAAATATCTGTTGTAGATTATACAATTTTAATAATAATAAAAATTTCCATACGTTTTGGTGATGTTTTTTGTGATTGCAATTTATTTTTAATAAAAAATATATTTTATTTAATATAATCTGGTCTGAAGGAAATTTTCTACTGGATACCATACTGACATTGAGATCTGCTGATCAGTTTCTATGACTAGCTTTAGGTGCTTTATTACTGGGGTAAAATGACAAATACTTTCTATGTTTCTTAACATTTTTTGTTATTTGTTTTACTGACAGGCATATTAGTTGTTGACCAACTTTTCTAAGAAATAACACAGAAAAATCTGAACAGAGACTCATGTTTCATCACAATGGTACTTCTAAAGACTAGTACTGGGGAAGTATTGTACTCTAGAAATTGTAAGAATTATACAAAAAGTTTAGCCCATTTCCTCTTTTTTTTTCTTGAAAAAGACTCATACCCTGGTTCTGACCCTGCTTGACCCTTGCATTGTATTTTACGTTTCTGTGTGCCCTTCTTTAGTATTACTGGGTAAGCTACTATAAAGTATGACTTATCTGTTGCAGATATACACAAGATAGTTTTTGATTGGTCAGAGTGGACATTGGAGGAATAGTGGTATTGACACAATTTTTTTGCTAATATTTATAATCCTTATTTAAATTTACATAAAGAGAAATGGGCCTGGAAGATTCAGATTCCAGTGTTTTGTTTTCATTTTTTATTTTTGGATGACTTCAATACTAGCATTGCCTAATGTGAAGGATAGTTACTCTGAATCAAATATCAAGAGAAGTAAGGGCAGGGGTGGGATTCAGCCGGTACGACCCGGTACGGGGCAGCCGTTTACTAAAATTTCTATCTGCCAGCGTTCCGGGAGCCGGCTCTGCAGCGTGAGTGAACCGACTCTTTTTTTTTTTTTCCTTCCTTGTCTGGCACCTGCAGCCTATCAGATTCAGCGAGCTCAGTGAGTGTGACTGTGACTCATGTGGGAGGAGCAGACAGGAGAGAGGGAGATGTGGAGTCTGTGGAGTGTAAAGAAATGCCGGTGAGTCCAGTGATGTGATCACAAAATCAGTCCCCACTCCCTAGGAAGGCACAGCCGGTGCGGTTGAAGTGTCGCTGTATTGTTCCCCTCAGCACCCGGGCATTCACCTCACACAGGTACCGCAGCTGTGCAGCCTGTAGCCTCCCATCAGGCCAGGCTTGTGCTGGAGAGGTGGCCATGCTGTTAGTATCAGCTCCCTCTAATAACGGCTGCAGTTCTGTTCCATCTCCAATTATCTGACACTCTGCAGCTCTTCTTGTCTTTACACTTTTGCAACCTTTTTAATGCACCCAAAATATCTGCAAATCATGGTGATTAACCCCTTCATGTTGTAGCTATTGTTCTTTTTCTGCCACACCTTTCAGGAGCCTTTGTAAGGGCTTGGGGTTTTGTTTTTCTTTTTTGCAGGACAAGTTTTAGTTCTGAATGAGCCCATTTTACCATATAATGTCCTGAAAAACCAGGAAAAAAAAAGTTCACAGTGAGGTAAAATGAAGGTGGGGAAGCAATTCCACCGTATAGTTTGGGGGATTTGTTTTGCGTAGTTCAGAGTGCACGGTTTCATTTGAGGTGGTCTCACACGTGGCATCACAGGAGGCTGGGGCTGCACTCGCTTCTCTGCAGCGTCTCGCCACATTGATCACCTACAGTAAGGGTACCGTCTCACAGTGGCACTTTGGTCGCTACGACGGCACGATCCGTGACGTTCCAGCGATATACATACGATATCGCTGTGTCTGACACGCAGCAGCGATCAGGGACCGATCAGAATCGTACGTCGTAGCAGATCGTTTGGAACTTTCTTTCGTCGCTGGATCTCCCGCTGTCATCGCTGGATCGGCATGTGTGACACCGATCCAGCGATGTGTTCGCTTGTAACCAGGGTAAACATCGGGTTACTAAGCGCAGGGCCGCGCTTAGTAACCCGATGTTTACCCTGGTTGCCATTGTAAATGTAAAAAAAAAAAAAAAACACTCACCTTCTGATGTCTGTCACGTCCCCCGGTGTCTGCTTCCCGCACTGACTGTGACCGCCGGCCGTAAAGTAAAAGCAGAGCACAGCGGTGACGTCACTGCTGTGCTGTGCTTTACGGCCGGCACTGACAGTCAGTGCGGGAAGCCGCCGGCGGGGGACATGACAGACATCAGAATGTAAGTATGTAGTATTTGTTTTTTTTTACATTTACAATGGTAACCAGGGTAAACATCGGGTTACTAACCGCAGCCCTGCGCTTAGTAACCCGATGTTTACCCTGGTTACCTGGGGACTTCGGCATTGTTGGTCGCTGGAGAGCTGTCTGTGTGACAGCTCCCCAGCGACCATACAACGACTTACCAACGATCACGGCCAGGTCGTATCGCTGGTCGTGATCGTTGGTAAATCATTTAGTGTAAGTAACGGTACCCTAAGGCCAGGCCATCAATGTTAGTCATGGACAATCTCTTTAAACTTGTTCTATCTGTAATACTACCTCAATCATATTTACTGTAACTTAACTGTTAATAAAGTTGGTATGTAACTAGGGTTGCAGTGCCATATTCTGTTTGACTTGCTGGGATTTGTAGTGCTGTGCACCACCAGCAGGAGTTGATGGTATAGTAGCAATTATACATTTCTGTTCCACGTTGTGTTGAAATAAACTGAGTTTACTATTCCGTATGCTTTGCACAGTGTGTGTTTGTGTGTGTACAGTGTATACATTGCGTATGTACACAGTGTATGTGTGTGTAGTGTGTGTACAGTGTGTGTATACAGTGTGCGTGTAAGGCTACTTTCACACTAGCGTTGTTTGGTGTACGTCGCAATGCGTTGTTTTGGAGAAAAAACGCATCCTGCAGAATTATCTGCACGATGCGTTTTTTCTCCATAGACTTTTATTAGCGACGCATTGCGATGTAAGGCCACACGTCGCATCCATCGTGCGACGGATGCGTTGTGTTTTGGTGGACCGTCGGCACAAAAAAAGTTCCATGTAACTTTTTTTGTGCGTCACATCTGCCATTTTCGACTGCGCCCCCTCCTCCCCAGACCTTACAATGGGCAACGGATGCATTGAAAAACTGCATCCGCTGCCCACGTTGTTCATTTCTTTCACAACGTGCGTCAGTACATCGGGCCGACGCATAGCGATGGCCCCGTACTGACACTAGTGTGAAAGTAGCCTTAGCACAGTGCTTGCAGCATGCCTTTATTTTTATGAATTACAATCTTATACAGCACCAACATATAGCACAGCACTTGCTAATTCAGAAAGGACGTGTACAAAAAACGGCACATATTACAAAGTAATACAGGTTAGGCTGGGTTCACATTGCGTTAGTGGCGTCTGTTAGACGGACTACATTACACAACGGCATAAACGCGGTGTAACGCAGTCCGTTACGGCCACCATTGACTCCATTGTCGGACGCATCAGTAGCGCACACCCACAATGGGCGAGCGCTAGGGATATGCCATCATTGAGTGACGGACCCGGAGCCGCGGGCTGCAGCGTTTCCGGGTCCGTCACTGCTAGCGCAGATAGAGCTAGAAGATGCTCTATCTGCGCTAGCGCGATGTAACGTTGGCACTTGCGTTAACAGCAGCCAGTTAGCATATGTGCTGAGCGGGCTGCTGCTAACGCAGTGTAAACCCGGCCTTAGGACTACAACCAAGTAGCGCGGGCTCTGTTCACAAGAGCCAACAATCTGCGGAAACAGCAACGCTAAAAAACAGTCTTTACTGCTTCACTAGATACTTACACAGGTGTATCATGAGGCTGTCACTTTACAGGCAAAGAGTGGGAACGATGACAGAGTAAAATCTAGTTTTATTTAAAAAAGAGCCGGTTCACGAGCCGAAAGAGCCGGCTCTTTATAGTGAGCGGAGCCGAAATAGCCGGATCACCAAAAAGAGCCGGACTGCCCATCACTAGCTCTCAGCGACTGCACGACTGCAGCTCGCCCTGTGTGAGCGGTCACATGGTGCCGCCTCATTAAGGTGATGAATATTCATGAATATTCATCATCTTAAATGACCGTTACCACCTGACCGCGGCGCTCACACAGGACGAGGAGGACGGTGCAGTGCTGCGCAGGGACAGAGCGAGGTGGAGGATTCCGTTCCTCTGCTACGCGGTGTGTGAGCCTGTGAGGTGACTCAGGTGAGTATGAATCATTCCAGCCAGGGAGGACGGGGGAGCCGGCGGGGAGGAGGAGGTCTGCGGTGGATGGCCAGGACGGGGAGCCATGCCCATGAATGATACAAGATGGGACTGGGAGCGTCGGGGAGCCGGCGATGAGCCACGCATGGGGGGGGGGGCGGCGGGATGAATCATGAATCATTCCAGGCAGGCAGCCAGGGAGGATGAAGGGAGCCGGCGGCGAGCATGTAGGAGGTCCGCGGTGGACGGGGAGCCATGATACAAGATGGGACTGGGGAGCCGCGCCGGTGATGGGCCACGCATACGGGGGGGGGGGATGGGAGATGAGCCAGTGCCTGAGCCACCCATGCATACATAACGTATTCTTGTCATTAAGGGAGACAAACTGCTCCCAAAAATATGAATCGTGCCACTGGGCGTGGCTTATTAGTATGGGCGGGGTTATTGAAAATGGGCGTGGCCAAAATTCCGGCGACTTAGAGGACCTGTTGTTAAAAATTTGAATCCCACCCCTGAGTAAGGGTGTATCAGAATGGAGGATACCAGAACGTACTGCATCTTTATGGATCTAAAAATACTACTGAAGAAACATGCACAATTGTTGGACAGTGACATTTTTATCTTGTATAAATGCAAAAAGAAGATTCTAATTCCCAATGAACTCTGGATTACACATCTAATTCTACATATCTGCAATACTCATTATGCACAAAACCGGACTTCTAAGAGACTAAGGAGCCACCTTTTGCATGTCTTCTACAGCATCAAGTTCAAGGGGAATTTGAAACATGGAGGAACAAACTTATAGAAAATGCAGAGCAAAAATTACAACATTACTACTACAAACTTCTGATTCATAATAAGCAAAAGAAACGACAGCCTGCATCTCAATTCAGGACTCGATAGAAACAGTTACAAAAGAAAGCCAAAACCTGACAATTTGAACAACTAGTCCATTACAGACACAAAAGCATCTAATTGTGTCATGAATCTCTCAGCTCATAAAACCAGCACAGTGGCACTATCTGTTAGGGTTGACGGATTGCACTAAATAAATTTAATAGAGAAGTGCAATTGCACAGCGAGCAATTGCTTGCACACACAGCGAGCGATTGCTTGCACACACTGTGTTAAACGATACTCAGTGAGCAGCACATGAAGCTGTGTCACTCGCACACAATACTGGAATAGATGCTCTGCAATAGAGCTGTCACTCGCACACAGTAACGGAATAGATGCTCTGCTATAGAGCTGTGTCACTCGCACACTGTAACAGAATAAGAATGATGCTAGATACGATCCCTGTTAACCACACAGGGGAACGAAGCCCGCTCACAGGGTAAGAAGCAAACAGTGGACACACTGTCAGCAAAAGCACTCAACCAACTCCTCTCCAGAGGTGGCAGAATTCTAATGGCTAGATGCCAGCCCTGAATTCATTCAGACAATCTCCTCTCTGGAGAACCGGAATTCTAACAACTTTCCGCCGACCCTGATCACATGCTGATAAAGACCACACTATAGCAAAGTCCCATACACACATGTAAAGAGATTGATACTAGCATGCCCGCGTGCTCTTCTGAGACCCTTTTATATATTAAGCTCAAGTCCTGTCGGACAGGACCTTGCTCGCGGACCAATCCGGAGCTGCTACATCACCAGAGCAGCTGACAACCGACCACCAATGAGACGTCGCCACATCACAAGCATGCTCTGTAGGGTGATTTCTGGACTTAGTCTTGGAGTCCTTGTGAGCTACAGATCATCTCTACACTGGTACTGGTATTTTACAAAGCCCATAATGTACTTTGTCGTCTTGAAAGACTATTCACTGGATTTGCACAAGCACTTTATTGAGTCTAGGTAGACTGCATAGTTTCACTTGAGGGATTGTTCCCCTTCTTGGGTATATTGTGTCTGGTATCTTTTACTATATTATTGGATCTGTATTCTACACTAAATTTTTTGTTATATGATATTGTACAGTTTTGTTGTCAGTTTTTCTCCGTTTTATATTTTAATCTATAAATAATTTTTTTTAAACACTAGAATGATATATTTACAGGAGACTAGTAAAGCAATGGGAAGTTAATTGGTACCACAAAATGCAAATCATTTCATGGCCAACCTTGAAAGTGAGTTTCTGTCCTCTTGTGCTATCAGGCCTCTGGTCTGTTACCTTAGCATTGATGATATTTTAATCATCTGAACAGAGTCTGAGCAAAAGCTCACCATCAACTTAACACTCAACTACTTCTGTATTGAGACTACCTTTTTGGACATCATCATCATTATGATACAGACCAAAACAAAAAACGAGACGTCCTTGTACCAGTAGCCAATTTGCTGTCCAATATACCTTAAATGGGATGTTTTTCATCGAAAACACATAAAAAACTCCATTGTGTACATTCAGGCCATCAGATACAATCAGATATGTTCCAACTCTACAGATAGAAGCAAACATCTCGATGGCCTCAGAAATCAGGGCTACCATTCAAGAACCATTGAAAACCAGATTGCAAGAGCCACCAGAAAATCAAGGAAACATCGCCTACATTACAAAATTACCTAAAATCCAAATCTAGAGGTGCTAAGGGGAGCTCCACGGACACTACAACCTTTATTACAAAAAGATGCTCGATTAAAATCTGCATTTTCAGAACCTCCAATTTTATGTTTTAGGCCACCCCCAAATTTAAGTAGCATCATTGTCAGAAGCTCTTTGTCCTCATCAACAACAGGAACCGTTCACTGCAAGCAGAAAATGTATAACATGTCTAGTTATAATGACAATGGACAAGATAAAGATCATAAAGATCCCCAGCTCACATCAGGACTACAAGATTTCAGGTACTTTCAGCTGCATCATTTCTAATGTTTTGTACTCTATTATATGTACCAAATGTCCAATTAGGGGTCTGCATGTGGGCGAGACAATGTAAAAGCTTAGAACAAGGATGAATTCTCATTGCTACACAATAAAAGAAAAAAGAATAGATATACCTGTGGCCAAACATTTTTGTAGCCCTGATAATGTCATCATAGACATGAAATTGCTGGTATGGAAAGGTAACTTAACATCTCAGAGAAACAGAAGAATCTGGAAGTTTAAACTTATGATGACCTTTGACACATTCTGAGCAGGAATGACTGTAGCATGGATTTATGTCTTTCTATACCAATTAAGGAATGTGCCTCTCAGACCTCAATCATGGACCAGACCTCAATCAGAGGACAATAAAACTTTCACACCCCTTATCTGTGAACTCCTCTAATATTTACTGCCACAACTGTTTCTCCCCTTCCCATATTGATAGTTCTGTTCTAAGTCACTTGTCTTTTTACTGCATTATCCCTGTGTCCTGCTGTGCATAAATATGTGACTCTTAAGATTTTGAGTTGCACTATGCCTGATGAAGAGACTTGAGTAGTCTCAAAAGCGTGCTATTTGTTTCAATCTTTTCTGCTAAATTCTGAAAGGTATCAACCACTGAGGACTCTCAAATTTTAATATTTTTTTTAACAAATGCTAAATATTTCTAGTGTCTACATTATTTCTCTAAGAACCAGGTAATTTCCCCTTGCTCTGATCTCCCAAGGTTATTTGAATCTTGTCTAGAAAGATATGCAGCATAGGGAATTAGATGAGGTCAACATAAAAGTCAACCTAAGCTTGCGATGATGAGATAGTGGATTGTATTGGAGTATCATTAATATCTGAGAGGATGGTTCCATTGCACTGGTTGATTCATAGCATAGCTGGGGGAGATTGTGATTGTTTAGCCATATGAGCTAGAAAATTAGTGGACTGAGTTCTAAGCTCAAAAAATGCTTGATTGTTGGAAACAAGTGTTGAGATTCATATATATGCATATACTGTACAGTTAGGTCCAGAAATATTTGTATGGAGACACAAGTTTTGGCATTTTAGTTATTTACTAAAACATATTCAAGATACAGTTATATAATCAACATGGGCTTAAAGTGCAGACTCTCAGCTTCAATTTGAGGGCATTCACATCCTAATTAGAGTAAGGATTTAGGATTTACAGCTCCTTAATAAGTAGCTGCCTCTTTTTCAAGGCACCAAAAGTAATTGTACAATTATCTCAAAAGCTCTGTAATGGGTTATCCCCTTGTTAATCCATCAAATAAGCAGGTAAAAGGTCTGGAACTGATTCCAGGTGTGAAATTTGCATTTGGAAACTGTTGCTTTGAACCCAAAACATACGGTCAAATGAGCTCTCCATAGAAGAGAAACAGCCCATCATTAGGTTGTAAAAAAGAATAAAGCCATTAGAGAGATAGCAGAAATGTTAGGTGTGGTCAAATCAACAGCTCGGTACATTTTGCAAAAAAATGAGCTTGGGAACTGAAAAATGCCAGGACGTGAACAGAAAACAACAATAGTGGATGGTCACAGAATCCTTTCCACGGTGAAGAAAAACCCCTTCACAACATTCAGCAAAGTGAAGAACATTCTCCAGGAAGTAGATGTTTCGGTATCTAAGTCTTCCATAAAAAGTCTTCATGAGAGCAAATAGAGGGTTCACCATAAGGTGCAAATCATTAATCAGCCTTCAAAAAATAGAAAGGCTAGATTAGACTTTGCCAAAAAACATATAAAAAAGTCAACCCAGTTCTGGAAAAGCATTCTTCAGACAGACAAAACTAAGATCAATTTGTACCAGAATGATGGGAAGAAAAAAGTATGGCGAAGGCTTGGAACAAATCATGATCAAAAGCACACCACTTCCTTTGTAAAACATGTCAGGGTCATGTATGACATCCAGTGGCACTAGGTCACTAGCATTTACTGATGATGTGCCTGAAAACAAAAGCAGCAGGATGAATTCTGAAGTGTACAGGGCTATAATCTCTGTTCAGATTCAACCAAATGTAAAAAAAACAGTAATAGGACGGCACTTCATAGTACAGGTGGACAATGACACAAAATATACCGCTAAAGCAACCCAGGAGTTTTTTTTAACCCCTTCACCCCAAAGCCTGTTTTCAACTTCCTGACCAGGCCATTTTTTTCAATTCTGACCACTGTCACTTTGTGAGGTCATAACTTTGAAACGCTTCAACGGATCCTGGTGATTCTGAGAATATTTTCTCCTGACATATTGTACTTTATGA
Organism: Ranitomeya variabilis; assembly: GCF_051348905.1. NCBI lineage: Eukaryota > Metazoa > Chordata > Amphibia > Anura > Dendrobatidae > Ranitomeya > Ranitomeya variabilis. The sequence continues at coordinate 131,708,714 of NC_135236.1, read as the reverse complement.
TAGTGGTAAAATTTCTTCGATATGACTTGTGTTTATTTGTGAAAAAATGGAAATTTGGCAAAAATGTTGAAATTTTCACAATTTTCAAACTTTTAGTTTTTATGCCCTTAAATTAGAGAGTCATATCACACAAAATAGTTAATAAATAATATTTCCCACATGCCTGCTTTACATCAGCACAATTTTTAGGAAGTTACAAGAGTTAAAAGCTGACCAGCGATTTCTCATTTTTTCAACAAAATTTTCAAAACCATTTTTTTAGGGACCACCTCACACTTGAAGTGACTTTGAGGGGCCTATACAGAAAATGCCCAAAAGTGACTGTTACAGAACCCCCCAGCACCCAGAATATGTTGTGCAGTCATATGTATGTATAATAGGTTCCATGTGAGATTCATGTCCCTAATTCATCAGCCCACAGGCTGCGCCCCTGGGCAGAGGGGACAAGATATTCTCCTTCTGACCTCCCCCACCTTTGTAATTCCCACAGTAAATATCGGCAGGCTCCGGTCACCTGCGGCTATTGTAATGTATGTCTGGCCTGCCACTTTTGAATTGGCCTGCCCTCTGTATCTGTTGTGAGATATATTCTGTGTCCTGTGAGTAAAGAGTTGTCACACTGGAAATACGTGGAGAAGCAGTGATATTTTATATGCGCCCATGTAATGAAGCCGTTCCAGTCAGCGTCCTTCATTCAGAATCCAGTCAAAGCAGAGTGGACCTCCTGAAACACGGGGTGGTACTGAAAGAGGTACTCCAGCACAGCAGACCCCGTTACACTGGCGGCAGACAGCAGGATGTGATACCCCATCTACAGGAGGAAAGGAATGAATGGAAAACAACTACCAGAAGTTAAAGAGGACTACATTAAAAGACCTGGTAGAAGCTCGAAGGTTAATCGCCAGCAACAAAACAAAAGCGGATTTGATAGCAGCCATCATGGAACACGACAGTGCAGCGCCCCCCAATGTGAACGTGGAGGTGACTGAATTCCAGAGGGAGGTAAAGAACAGACTGGCGTTCTATGGCCCAAACCCTGCAGTAGAGCTCATACGAGAGGTGATGGCTGATGTGCGTACGGATCTGAAGGAAAAGATGGCAGAGCAGACCAGGATAGAGCTAACCAAGATGGAGATGGCAGAGCGGACCAAAATAGAGCTGGCCAAGGTGGAGATGACAGAGCGGAGAGAGGAGAGTCAGCGAGCAGGGGGAGCTCTGGCCTCCGCCCAGGTACTTTCAACAGTAAGCCACAAAAAGATCCAGTATAATGCCTTCCGACAGTTGGGGGAGGCAGAGGAAGACATTGATGGCTTTCTGCAGGACTTTGAATGACAGTGTGCCCTGCATCAAGTGAAGCCGAAGGAACAGGTTCAGATTCTGGCCAGCAAGCTGACAGGCCGGGCAGCGGACGCCTATCGCACAGTACCTGATGAGCACTGTATGGACTATGAGCGGATCAAAGTAGTGATCTTGGCCCGGTATGCGCTGACACCAGAGGCATATCGCCAAAAGTTCCGCGGACTTATAAAATGGGTAACCGATACCCACGCTGAATGGGCCTGTAAGTTACGGCGGTTACTGCTACAGTGGGTACAAGGGAGCCAAGCAACCACTAAGGAGGACATCCTCCAGCTCTTCTTGTTAGAGCGATTCTTTAATGGACTAACCCCCAAGACACAGGAATGGCTTCGGGACAGATGACCAATGACTCTTGAGGAGGCCGCTCATCTGGCCGACGAACACCATGATGCCAGGAGGTCTCAGTCTGCCGGATCAAAGATGGTCACTAGGGGTCCTCCCATGGGTCTGGAAGCCCCCAAACCACAGAAGATTGTCGGGGGGCCAGCTCATAACCCGACCTACCACAGTCCCCCTGGGGTGCTATGCCACACCTGCCATCAGCTGGGCCACCTGCAAAGACAATGTCCCAACCGGACTCAGCGTACTCAGTGACCAAAGGCGGGAACAGCTACCTTCAGCCGGGCCGCTGTACACTGCTACCAAGGCGAAGCTGATCCGGCATTGGGGGCTATGACTAACCAGGGGATGGAAGAGATGGAGGAAGTGCTGCATGAAGTAGACCCCGTGCAGGCGGCCCGGGCAGATAATCGACATCAGCATTGACAGGTCGTGTGGGTTAATGGGAAACGTATGCAGGGACTAAGAGATTCCGGAGCAACTTTGACCCTTGTGAAGCCTCATCTCGTCCGGGACCAAGAGAAGACAGAGCGGACAGTGGCAGTCCGTTTAGCAGGGGGAGCCATACATCGACTGCCCACTGCCAGGATTCACCTGAACTGGGGAGTCCGGGATGGCCTGGTTGAGGTCGGCTTGATGGAGGAATTGCCTGCAGATGTCTTGCTGGGAAATGACTTGGGGCCTATGTTAGAAAAAACTGACCGTCACATCCATACATAGACTAAGTGTGAACAGGTGCTGAACCTAGAGTAACCAACTCATATACAGTCAAGTAAAAAAGGCAGCACACTGCAGCGCCAAGACATGCAAACATGAAACATGAAAACTGAACTGCAATACTGCACTAGAAATATGAAAAATGAGAGCGTTTAGCGCATAAAAATGGCCAATTTTATGTGTACCTGATAGCCCCTTTACGGCATCTCTCTTATATCAGGTCCTACGCTTGCCTACCTCGCTGAGAATAAACGTCTCCATGTGAATGGGTACCTGTGAAAAACCTCTTCCTAGACTCATATTCTCTCTCTCTGTGGAGGGGTACTGGACCTGCTGTAATTAAAACACCTGAGGCTAGGAGGCGGAGTGCTCAGTCAGAAGGCTAAATAATATATTAGAAAAAACTGACCGTCACATCCATACATAGACTAAGTGTGAACAGGTGCTGAACCTAGAGTAACCAACTCATATACAGTCAAGTAAAAAAGGCAGCACACTGCAGCGCCAAGACATGCAAACATGAAACATGAAAACTGAACTGCAATACTGCACTAGAAATATGAAAAATGAGAGCGTTTAGCGCATAAAAATGGCCAATTTTATGTGTACCTGATAGCCCCTTTACGGCATCTCTCTTATATCAGGTCCTACGCTTGCCTACCTCGCTGAGAATAAACGTCTCCATGTGAATGGGTACCTGTGAAAAACCTCTTCCTAGACTCATATTCTCTCTCTCTGTGGAGGGGTACTGGACCTGCTGTAATTAAAACACCTGAGGCTAGGAGGCGGAGTGCTCAGTCAGAAGGCTAAATAATATATTAGAAAAAACTGACCGTCACATCCATACATAGACTAAGTGTGAACAGGTGCTGAACCTAGAGTAACCAACTCATATACAGTCAAGTAAAAAAGGCAGCACACTGCAGCGCCAAGACATGCAAACATGAAACATGAAAACTGAACTGCAATACTGCACTAGAAATATGAAAAATGAGAGCGTTTAGCGCATAAAAATGGCCAATTTTATGTGTACCTGATAGCCCCTTTACGGCATCTCTCTTATATCAGGTCCTACGCTTGCCTACCTCGCTGAGAATAAACGTCTCCATGTGAATGGGTACCTGTGAAAAACCTCTTCCTAGACTCATATTCTCTCTCTCTGTGGAGGGGTACTGGACCTGCTGTAATTAAAACACCTGAGGCTAGGAGGCGGAGTGCTCAGTCAGAAGGCTAAATAATATATTAGAAAAAACTGACCGTCACATCCATACATAGACTAAGTGTGAACAGGTGCTGAACCTAGAGTAACCAACTCATATACAGTCAAGTAAAAAAGGCAGCACACTGCAGCGCCAAGACATGCAAACATGAAACATGAAAACTGAACTGCAATACTGCACTAGAAATATGAAAAATGAGAGCGTTTAGCGCATAAAAATGGCCAATTTTATGTGTACCTGATAGCCCCTTTACGGCATCTCTCTTATATCAGGTCCTACGCTTGCCTACCTCGCTGAGAATAAACGTCTCCATGTGAATGGGTACCTGTGAAAAACCTCTTCCTAGACTCATATTCTCTCTCTCTGTGGAGGGGTACTGGACCTGCTGTAATTAAAACACCTGAGGCTAGGAGGCGGAGTGCTCAGTCAGAAGGCTAAATAATATATTAGAAAAAACGCTAAAAAACGCTCTCATTTTTCATATTTCTAGTGCAGTATTGCAGTTCAGTTTTCATGTTTCATGTTTGCATGTCTTGGCGCTGCAGTGTGCTGCCTTTTTTACTTGACTGTATATGAGTTGGTTACTCTAGGTTCAGCACCTGTTCACACTTAGTCTATGTATGGATGTGACGGTCAGTTTTTTCTAATATATTATTTAGCCTTCTGACTGAGCACTCCGCCTCCTAGCCTCAGGTGTTTTAATTACAGCAGGTCCAGTACCCCTCCACAGAGAGAGAGAATATGAGTCTAGGAAGAGGTTTTTCACAGGTACCCATTCACATGGAGACGTTTATTCTCAGCGAGGTAGGCAAGCGTAGGACCTGATATAAGAGAGATGCCGTAAAGGGGCTATCAGGTACACATAAAATTGGCCATTTTTATGCGCTAAACGCTCTCATTTTTCATATTTCTAGTGCAGTATTGCAGTTCAGTTTTCATGTTTCATGTTTGCATGTCTTGGCGCTGCAGTGTGCTGCCTTTTTTACTTGACTGTATATGAGTTGGTTACTCTAGGTTCAGCACCTGTTCACACTTAGTCTATGTATGGATGTGACGGTCAGTTTTTTCTAATATATTATTTAGCCTTCTGACTGAGCACTCCGCCTCCTAGCCTCAGGTGTTTTAATTACAGCAGGTCCAGTACCCCTCCACAGAGAGAGAGAATATGAGTCTAGGAAGAGGTTTTTCACAGGTACCCATTCACATGGAGACGTTTATTCTCAGCGAGGTAGGCAAGCGTAGGACCTGATATAAGAGAGATGCCGTAAAGGGGCTATCAGGTACACATAAAATTGGCCATTTTTATGCGCTAAACGCTCTCATTTTTCATATTTCTAGTGCAGTATTGCAGTTCAGTTTTCATGTTTCATGTTTGCATGTCTTGGCGCTGCAGTGTGCTGCCTTTTTTACTTGACTGTATATGAGTTGGTTACTCTAGGTTCAGCACCTGTTCACACTTAGTCTATGTATGGATGTGACGGTCAGTTTTTTCTAATATATTATTTAGCCTTCTGACTGAGCACTCCGCCTCCTAGCCTCAGGTGTTTTAATTACAGCAGGTCCAGTACCCCTCCACAGAGAGAGAGAATATGAGTCTAGGAAGAGGTTTTTCACAGGTACCCATTCACATGGAGACGTTTATTCTCAGCGAGGTAGGCAAGCGTAGGACCTGATATAAGAGAGATGCCGTAAAGGGGCTATCAGGTACACATAAAATTGGCCATTTTTATGCGCTAAACGCTCTCATTTTTCATATTTCTAGTGCAGTATTGCAGTTCAGTTTTCATGTTTCATGTTTGCATGTCTTGGCGCTGCAGTGTGCTGCCTTTTTTACTTGACTGTATATGAGTTGGTTACTCTAGGTTCAGCACCTGTTCACACTTAGTCTATGTATGGATGTGACGGTCAGTTTTTTCTAATATATTATTTAGCCTTCTGACTGAGCACTCCGCCTCCTAGCCTCAGGTGTTTTAATTACAGCAGGTCCAGTACCCCTCCACAGAGAGAGAGAATATGAGTCTAGGAAGAGGTTTTTCACAGGTACCCATTCACATGGAGACGTTTATTCTCAGCGAGGTAGGCAAGCGTAGGACCTGATATAAGAGAGATGCCGTAAAGGGGCTATCAGGTACACATAAAATTGGCCATTTTTATGCGCTAAACGCTCTCATTTTTCATATTTCTAGTGCAGTATTGCAGTTCAGTTTTCATGTTTCATGTTTGCATGTCTTGGCGCTGCAGTGTGCTGCCTTTTTTACTTGACTGTATATGAGTTGGTTACTCTAGGTTCAGCACCTGTTCACACTTAGTCTATGTATGGATGTGACGGTCAGTTTTTTCTAATATATTATTTAGCCTTCTGACTGAGCACTCCGCCTCCTAGCCTCAGGTGTTTTAATTACAGCAGGTCCAGTACCCCTCCACAGAGAGAGAGAATATGAGTCTAGGAAGAGGTTTTTCACAGGTACCCATTCACATGGAGACGTTTATTCTCAGCGAGGTAGGCAAGCGTAGGACCTGATATAAGAGAGATGCCGTAAAGGGGCTATCAGGTACACATAAAATTGGCCATTTTTATGCGCTAAACGCTCTCATTTTTCATATTTCTAGTGCAGTATTGCAGTTCAGTTTTCATGTTTCATGTTTGCATGTCTTGGCGCTGCAGTGTGCTGCCTTTTTTACTTGGGGCCTATGTTGTCTGCCTTCTCGGTCGGCTCTCTGGCTGAGACATATCCTGTGACCACCCGGAGACAAGCTCGAGTTGCGGAGGTGGAATCACACTCAGAGGAGGCCCAGGTAAGACACCCCAGCCCTACACGTATTCCCATAGCCAGACACATTTTTTGGGCCACCCCAGCTGAATTTAAGAAGGAGTTACTTGAGGATCCTTCATTGGCGGTATATCGTGGGAAGGCACAGGAGGGGATAGGGGTACTGGAATGGGAGCAGTTTGTATGGCAGCAGGGACTCCTCTACCGGGTTACCGAGCAGCACCACACAGGGACGAGCCCCACTATAAAATGACAGCTGGTAGTTCCTAAGAAGTACAGGCAGGAGTTACTGCAAATCTCTCATGACATACCTTTGGCTGGGCACTTCGGGATCTGTCGCACCAGGCATCGTCTGGCACAAAACTTCTTTTGGCCAGGGGTAACCTATGATGTTCGTCAATACTGCCAGACCTGTGAGAATTGCCAGCGCATTGGCAAGAGAGGAGATCGCTGCCAGGCCAAATTACGCCCCCTCCCCATTGTGGAGGAGCCATTTAGCCAAGTAACGGTCGATCTGATAGGGCCGTTAGCCAAACCCAGTCCGTCAGGGAAAAGGTATATATTGACAGTGGTAGATTATGCCACACAGTATCCAGAGGCGGTTGCGTTACCTAACATATTGGCAGAGACGGTGGCGGCTGCCCTGCTACAGGTTTTCTCATGGGTTGGATTTCCCCGGGAGATTATCTTGGACCAGGGTACCCAGTTTACAGCAGAAGTGACCAACCAACTGTGGAAGCTGTGTGGCGTACAGTCCATTAGGAGCGCCCCGTACCACCCGAAAACCAATGGGTTGTGTGAACGCTTTAACGGAACGTTGAAACAACTCATTGGGACTTTTACCAGGACCTATAGGGACTGGGAAAAATTCTTGCCACACCTCCTGTTTGCCTATCGGGAAGTACCCCAAGAATACACAGGGTTCTCCCCATTTGAACTGGTATACGGGAGGCGGGTAAGGGGAACCCTAGACTTAGTGCTAGAACACTGGGAAGGGGAGGGCACCATAGAGGGGGTACCTATTGTACCCTATGTGCTGGAATTCCGGGACCACCTGCAGGAGCTGACCCAGGCTGTACGTGGGAATCTGCAGGTGGCTCAACGGCGCCAGCGCGTATGGTATGATCGGAGGGCCAGAGAACGCACCTTTGAGATAGGACAGAAGGTCCTGGTGTTAGAACCCACTAGGCAGAACAAGTTCCAAGCTGCATGGCAGGGGCCCTACCAGGTAGTGGGGAAAATAGCCGACACCACCTATAATGTCGCCGATTGTGACGACCCCAGGGTTATCCGCATGTTCCACGTGAACATGCTGAAGCCCTACCGGGAGCGCCCTGAAGAGGTAGTGGCCATCTGTGCACCTGAAGCAAAGGATTTAGCCGGACTCCCCTTGCCTGATGTCTTAGGGGAGAGGACTCAGTCTAAAACATGGGACCAGGTACACTGGGGTGAAGACCTAGGCCCCCGGGAGAGACAGCAGGCAGAGGCGTTGTTGAGGCAGCGACAGAGGATGTTTTTAGGGAGACCTGGGTACACCCACCTGGCACAACACAAGGTTGAGACCCAGGATCAGACCCCCCTGAGACAACCCCCCTTCCGCGTCCCTGAGTCTGTACGAGAAGGGATGCGACAAGAGATATGAGAGATGTTGCGCTTAGGGGTCATTGAAGAATCAGATAGTCCCTGGGCATCCCCCGTAGTGTTAGTGCCCAAGAAGGATGGGACTACACGGTTTTGTGTAGACTATCGCAGGCTCAATGAGAAAACAGTGACGGATGCGTATCCCATGCCGCGCGTGGAAGAGCTGTTAGACCGGCTGCCGGGGGCAAAGTATTTGACCACCATTGATCTATGCAAAGGCTACTGGCAGATTCCCCTTAGTCCTGACGCTATTCCCAAGTCAGCATTTGTCAACCGTTCGGCTTATTCCAGTTTCGAGTTATGCCATTCGGGATGAAGAATGCCCTGGCGACCTTCCAGAGGCTGGCTGACCGGCTTCTGGATGGTCTCCAGGACTATGCTTGTGCCTACCTGGATGACATCGCCATCTACAGGGCGACATGGGAAGAGCATCTAAATCACCTAGAGACAGTATTAGACAGGATCCACAAGGTCGAAATCACCCTGAACCCAAACAAGTGTCACGTTGGCAAAGCGGAGGTTCAGTATGTAGGACATTGGGTGGGAAGTGGGAAACAGCGACCAGAACCAGCCAAGATTGAGGCCATAGCCAAATGGCCCACCCCATGCATGAAAACCCAGGTCATGGCGTTTCTAGGGACAGCAGGGTATTGCAGGAAATTCGTCCCCAATTACAGCCCCTCACTGATCTGACCCATAAGAACCAACCCCGCCAGGTAACCTGGACCCCAGAGTGTGAGGAAGCCTTCCACCAGCTAAAGGACGCCCTCACCAATACCCCTGTATTGGCCGCACCCGATCCAACTAAACGTTTCCTTGTTCACCCTGACGCTTCTATGTTTGGATTGGGGGCAGTACTGAGCCAAGTCGGGCCGGACGACCAAGAACACCCGGTAGCTTACCTGAGTCGGAAACTACTGCCCCGTGAAGTAAGCTATGCGGCCATCGAGAAGGAGTGCCTGGCAGTAGTATGGGCACTCAAAAAGTTGCAACCATATTTGTATGGACGACAGTTTTCCCTCCTAACAGACCATAATCCCCTAGTGTGGCTTAATCAGGTCTCCGGAGACAACGCCAGATTACTGCGGTGGAGTTTAGCCCTACAACCTCTGGACTTCACCATCCACTACAGACCCGGCAAACAAAACGGTAACGCTGATGGAGTAAGCCGACAAACGGAACTTGTACCAACCCCATAAACTTCGGTCAACCCCAAACCGATGCGTTAAGGATCAGACTGTGTATGCCGATCGCATCACTGAAAGGGGGAGCCATGTTACGGAACCCCCCAGCACCCAGAATATGTTGTGCAGTCATATGTATAATAGGTTCCATGTGAGATTCATGTCCCTAATGCATCAGCCCACAGGCTGCGCCCCTGGGCAGAGGGTACAAGATATTCTCCTTCTGACCTCCCCCACCTTTGTAATTCCCACAGTAAATATCAGCAGGCTCCGGCTATTGCAATGTATGTCTGGCCTGCCACTTTTGAATTGGCCTGCCCTCTGTATCTGTTGTGAGATATATTCTGTGTCCTGTGAGTAAAGAGTTGTCACACTGGAAATACGTGGAAAAGCAGTGATATTTTATATGCGCCCATGTAATGAAGCCATTCCAGTCAGCATCCTTCATTCAGAATCCAGCCAAAGCAGAGTGGACCTCCTGAAACACGGGGTGGTACTGAAAGAGGTACTCCAGCACAGCAGACCCCGTTACAGTGACACCATTCTAAAAACTGCATCCATCAAGGTACTCAAAGCCACATTTAAGAAGTTTATTAACCCTTCATGTGCTTCACAGGAATTTTTGGAATGTTTAAAAAAAAAATGAACATTTAACTTTTTTTCACAAAAAATTTACTTCAGATCCAATTTGTTTTATTTTACCAATGGTAATAGAGAAATTGGACCCCAAAAGTTGTTGCACAATTTGTCCTGAGTACGCCGATACCCCATATGTGGGGTAAACCACTGTTTGGGCGCATGGCGGAAGGGAAGGAGCACCGTTTGACTTTTCAATGCAAAATTTGCTGGAATTGAGATCGGACGCCACGTCGCGTTTGGAGAGCCCCTGATGTACCTAAACAGTGGAAACTGCCCACAAATGACACCATTTTGGAAAGAAGACCCCCTAAGGAAATTATCTAGGTGTGTGGTGAGCACTTTGAACCCCCAAGAGCGTCACAGAAGTTTATAATGTAGAGCTGTAAAAATAAAAAATCATATTTTTTTTGCAAAAATGATCTTTTCGCCCCAAATTTTTTATTTTTCCAAGGGTAACAGGAGAAATAGGACCACAAAAGTAGTTGTGCAATTTGTCCTGAGTATGCTGATACCCCATATGTGGGGGCCAACCACTGTTTAGGCGCATGGCAGAGCTCGGAAGGTAAGGAGCACCGTTTTACTTTTTCAACACAGAATTGGCTGGAATTGAGCTCTTGATGTACCTAAACAGTGGAAACCCCCCACAAGTGACCCCATTTTGGAACCTAGACCACTAAAGGAACTTATCTAGTGTGGTGAGCAGTTTGAACCCCCAATTGTTTCACTAAAGTTTATAATGTAGAGCCGTAAAAATTAAAAAAAATCATTTTTTTCTCACAAAAATGATCTTTTAGCCCACAATCTTTTATTTTGCCAAGGCTATCCAGAGAAATTGGACCCAAAAAGTTGTTGTACAATTTTTCCTAAGTACGCTGATACCCCATATGTGGGGGAACCACCGTTTGGGCGCATGGCAGAGCTCGGAAGGGAAGGAGCGCTGTTTTGGAATGCATACTTTGATGGAAAGATCTGCAGGCATCACGTTGCGTTTGCAGAGCTCCTGATGTACCTAAACAGTGAAAACCCCCACAAGTGATGCCATATTGGAAATTAGACCACCCAAGGAACTTATCTAGATGTGTGGTGAGCAGTTTGAACCCCCAATTGTTTCACTAAAGTTTATAATGTAGAGCAGTGAAAATTAAAAAATCATTTTTTTCCACAAAAATTATCTTTTAGCCTGCAATTTTTAATTTTGCCAAGGGTATCCAGAAAAATTGGACCCTAAAAGTTGTTGTGCAATTTGTCTGAGTACGCTGATACCCCATATGTGGGGGGACCACCATTTGGGCACATGGTAGAGCTCGGAAGGGAAGGAGCACTGTTTTGGAATGCAGACCTTGATAGAATGGTCTGAGGGCGTCACGTTGCGTTTGCAGAGCTTCTGCTGTACCTAAACAGTAGAAACCGCCACAAGTGACCCCATATTGGAAACTAGACCCCCCAAGGAACTTATCTAGATGTGTTGTGAGAACTTTGAAACCCCAAATGTTTCACTAAAATTTATAACTCAGAGCCGTGGAAATAAAAAATCCTTTTTTTTCCACAAAAATAATTTTTAGCCCCCCGATTTTTATTTTCACAAGGGTAACATGAGAAATTGGACCACAAAAGTTGTTGCCCAATTAGTCCTGAGTACGCTGATAGCCCTTATGTCGGGGTAAACCACTGTTTGGGTGCACGACAGAGCTTCGAAGGGAAAGAGCACCGTTTTACTTTTTCTACACAGAATTGGCTGGAATTGAGATCGGACGCCCCTGATGCCTAAACAGTGGAAACTCCCCAATTCTAACTCCAACCCCATGTTTTGGCGCTTTTACACAATAAAAACTATTTTATATAAAAAAATAATTGTTTTTGCATCACTTTATTCTGAGAGCTATAACTTTTTTATTGTTTTGCTAATGGAGCTGTATGGCAGCTTTTTTTTGCGGTACAAGATGATGTTTTCAGCTGTACTTTTTTTATTTATATCTGTTTTTTTATCGTGTTTTGTTGCACTTTTTGTTCGGCGATATGATGATAAAGCATTGTTTTTTGCCTCTTTTTTTTTTTTACGGTGTTCACTGAAGGGGTAAGCTAGTGGGATAGTTTTATAGAGCAGGTCGTTACGGACGCGGCGATACCAAATATGTGTACTTTTTTTTTTATTTACATAAATAAATGGTTTTATTGGAAAAATATTTATTTTTATTTTCCTTTCTAGCAAATATTTCAGTTTCACTTTTTGTATTGAAGAACTGAAATAAATAAACTTTTTGATGATGTTCTAGTTTAGTAAAAAGCACTAGCATTTGTATACTAATCATCTAGGTTTACACTACTTGCTAAATTATGCAAAACCACTCACATTTTGGCCTGAATTTAGAAAATAGAGTTGGGTAGGTATGTAAGTACTACCTACAAAAAATTTAAGATTTTCCTTGTTGATCACTGTGCATAAGCAATATTTTTCTAACCAGATTATCATATCAACCATTCATTGATTAGATAAAGATATCAGTATGTCTATGACTCTTTTTAGTAAATTAACCAATTATTTTTTATCAAAATTAGGTATATATTTTTTTATCATGGGAAGCTAACAGATTTTACCTTTTGTCAGTGGTAATAGAGATGGTGTCAGCTATTGCATATGTTATAGCAAATCATATATCACCTTCATATTTTATTAAATCTTAAGAATGTTGGATTGATTATGGTATTGGAGGCCCCACGTAGTATATAGCAATGTGGGCACCATATCCCTGTTAAAAAAGGAATTAAAATAAAAAATAGTTATATACTCACCTTCCGGCGGCCCCTGGATCCAGCCCAGGCCTTTAGCGAAGCTTCTCGCGATGCTCCGTTCCCAGTAATGCCATGCGGCTATAACCCGTGATGATGTAGCAGTCTACGTCATCTGGGGTCATTGCCGCAATGCATTCTTGGGACCGGAGCGTCGCAAGGAGCGGGAAAGGCTGCTGTGGACGCCGGAAGGTGAGAATATAATGATTTTTTTTATTATTATTTTTACATTATATGTTTTTACTATTGATGCTGCATAGGCAGCATCAATAGTAAAAAGTTGGTCACACTTTCAGGGTTAATGGCAGCGTTAACAGACTGCATTACATCGCGTTATGCCATGGTGTAAAGCGGTCTGTTTAAAGGACTTCTAAAACGCTATGTGGATGCTGACTGGAGGGGAGTATGGAGGGGGCACTGACTGGAGGGGAGTAGGGAGGGGCCAATTCGCGTCCGGACTGTGCCTGTCGTTGATTGGTCGCGCCCAGTCGTCCGTGACCAATCAGCAACGTGGGATTTCCATGACAGACAAACAGACAAACAGAAAAACAGACGGAAGTGTACCTTAGACAATTATATATATAGATAGGTGTAACTGAATAGTGGACTTTGCTTGAGTCTGTACATTATAACACTCGGCTTAAAGAGAACCTGTCAGCAGGTTTGAGACCCATAAACTACAGGCATAGCCATAATGGCATTATGATGTTGATTAATATACCTACCACCCAGTGGCTGTTAATTACACACCTTGTGAATTTTTCATAAAATAACATCTTCTGTTCTTTTGTTTGCTTTGGGGCATGCTGTGGGGGCAGGGTCTTCTTCTGGTTCTTCCTGTTCTCCGTCCCCCCACCAGCCTCTTCTGCTTCTTGTGCAGGTCAGTTAATAAGTGAAAGGCCTCATTTAAAATTCCACTGAACTGAACTGAAATCTCGATCTGTTCATGTGCCGCCTCCGGCACCATTTTATTGAGGCCCTGCACGCAGGACGTCGGCTCCCACTGTGCACACACTGGAGTTTTAAAAAGGACGCAGGTCACTGACTAATGAGTGACCTGCATAAAAAGCAGAGAAGGCTGATGGGAGTGTGGAAAATGAGAAGAATACCCTGCCCCATGTCCCACCCCAAAAAACACAAGGAACCATTTTATGAAAACTCCATAAGGTGAGTATTAAACAGCCACTGCATATATCCCTGCACATCAGGTATCATATTAATCAGCAACACAGTGCCATTATGGCCATGCCTTTAGTTTATAGATCTAAATCTTGCTAACTAGTTCTCTTTAACCCCCGTTTCCCCCCAGCCTGCTTTTACCTCATTGACCAGGCCAAATTTTACAATTCTGACCAGTGTCACTTTATGAGGTAATAACTTTGGAACGCTTCAACGGATCCCAGTGATTTTAAGATTTTTTTTCGTGACATATTGTATTTTATGTTAGTGGTAAATTAGGTAGATATATTTTGCATTTATTTGTGAAAATATTGTAATTTTGGAGAAAATTTTGCAATTTTCAAACTTAATTTTTACATTTTATTACCACATGTATACTTTACATCAGCATCATTTCTCAACATAATTTTTTTTTGTTAAGGAGTTAGAAGGGTTCAGAGTTTATCAGCAATTTCTCATTTCCAACAAAATGTACAAAACAAATTTATTTAGGGACCACATCACATTTGAAGTGACTTTGACACTGTGACAGAAAATATCCAAAAGTGACATCATTTTAAAAACTGCACTCAAAACCACATTCAAAGAGAGATTTCAATCTGTGCATATGTGGTCATTTTCTGGAAGCCCACCGCCGGAAAATCAATGGACGCTGCTCTTGCCTTGGACATTTTTTTGAAGCCCAGGGCCCACTGCCTTGCACCATCGGGACACCCCTTCCTTCCAGTACGAAGCCCGCAGCTTTGGACCACTCCTGCTGCTCCCGACCCTGCCTCTTGTGACCCTGCTCCACTGCTGCCATTCCCCCAGTAAGCTACTATAAATTCAGACTACAAGATGGAAAAATGTTTAGAATTGAGAGTCCTCAGTGGTTGATACCTTTTAATGGCTAACAATTAATGGTATCAACTAGAGTTGAGCCACTTTTACTATTTTAGGATCGAGTCGGGTTTCGCGAAAGTCGGGTCGGGTGAAATCGGCCGATTATTGCGAAAAGTCGGGGGCCGACTGAAACACGAAACCCAATGTCAATGGGGAATCAAAGTCGGCAGAGAGTGGAGGACAGGAAAACACCTACAGTGCCTATTTTAATGTCATCAATTCTTATTACTGAAGCTTGTCAATCTGTATTTACTTTATAATAATAGTTAGGAATGGAAAATTGGGGGTCATTTGGCTAAAGTTGGGGGGGGGGGTAGGGCTGGTTCAAGTTTTTCGTGGGCCCAGGAAATGCGGACTACGTCACGGCGGTGGAGCAGGGAGAGGTAAGTATTTCAACTTTGCAAGTGCTGTGATCCTGAGCAAGCAGGGGGGGGGGGGCACTCGTTCGCATTGGCACTGGCACAGGGCCCCTCAAAGTACAGCGGTGTGTTTGACGGCGGGGGCGCCTCCCACCGGCGGAGACACTTTTGCGTACTATGAGGGGCCCTGTGCCAGTGACATTGCCAACGAGTATGCCCCCCACCTGATGAGGGAACCTGCACTTTCATCTGCACCTTCCTCTTTGTCCCCGTGTAAGGTTGTATAGTATGCGGGAAGGGGAACATGACTCTCAGCAGGGTCAGATTCTGGCTGTGTAGAGTGCAAGGGGGATATAGTGGTCTGGGTCAATGTACCAGCAGACTCATCTAGCAGTGGCTGGGCAATGGGCAGGATGACAAGGAAACACAGATATAGGCCCAAATAATAAAGTGGGCTAAATGCAGTTCAAAATTGGTAACAGGAGTAAACTGGCAGCATAGCTTTGTTCAGTGGAGGACAATTGTAAGGAGTGGCAGACACAGTTAGTAGGCCCAAAAAAGTACGTAGGCTAAATGCAGTTCAAAATTGGTAACAGGAGTACACTGGTGGCATAGCTTTGTTCAGCGGCGGACAATTGTAAGGAGTGGCAGACACAGTTAGTAGCCCAAAAAAGTATTTAGGCTAAATGCAGTTCAAAATTGGTAACAGGAGTGAACTGGTGGCATCGCTTTGTTCAGCGGAGGACAACTGTAAGGAGTAGCAGACACAGTTGGTAGGGCCAAGTAATAAAGTGGGCCAAATGCAGTTTAATATGTGATATAGGCTGAAAATTGAAGCTCAGCTTTGTTCAGTGGAGGAGAACAACAAGCAGCGGCAGTCACCATTAGTAGGCCCAACCAAACAAGTAGGCCAAATGCAGTTTAATATGTGATATAGGCTGAAAATTGAAGCTCAGCTTTGTTCAGTGGAGGAGAACAACAAGCAGCGGCAGACACCATTAGTAGGCCCAACCAAACAAGTAGGCCAAATGCAGTTTAATATGTGATATAGGCTGAAAATTGAAGCTCAGCTTTGTTCAGTGGAGGAGAACAACAAGCAGCGGCAGACACCATTAGTAGGCCCAACCAAACAAGTAGGCCAAATGCAGTTTAATATGTGATATAGGCTGAAAATTGAAGCTCAGCTTTGTTCAGTGGAGGAGAACAACAAGGAGCGGCAGACACTGTTAGTAGGCCCAACCAAACAAGTAGGCCAAATGCAGTTTAATATTTGATATAGGCTGAAAATTGAAGCTCAGCTTTGTTCAGTGGAGGAGAAAAGCAAGGAGCGGCAGACACCGTTAGCAGGCCCAACCAAACAAGTAGGCCAAATGCAGTTTAATATGTGATATAGGCTGAAAATTGAAGCTCAGCTTTGCTCAGTGGAGGAGAACAACAAGGAGCGGCAGACACTGTTAGTAGGCCCAACCAAACAAGTAGGCCAAATGCAGATTAATATTTGATATAGGCTGAAAATTGAAGCTCAGCTTTGTTCAGTGGAGGATAAAAGCAAGTAGCGGCAGACACCGTTAGTAGGCCCAACCAAGCAAGTAGGCCAAATGCAGTTTAATATTTGATATAGGCTGAAAATTGAAGCTCAGCTTTGTTCAGTGGAGGAGAAAAGCAAGGAGCGGCAGACACCGTTAGTAGACCCAACCAAACAAGTAGGCCAAATGCAGTTTAAAATTGGTTACAGGGGTACACAGGCGGCATAGCTTTGCTCAGCGGAGGACAACTGTAAGGAGTGACAGACACATGTAGTAGGCCTAAAATAAAAAAGTAGGCTCAATGCAGTTCAAAATGGGTTACAGGAGTGTACTGGCGGCATAGCGTTGTTCAGCGGAGGACAATTGTAAGGAGTGGCGCAGACAGATTTAGTAGGCCTAAAATAAAAAAGTTGGCTCAATGCAGTTTAAAATTGGTTACAGGGGTACACAGGCAGCATAGCGTTGTTCAGCGGAGGACGATTGTAATGAGTGGCGCAGACAGGCTTATTAGGCCTAAAATAAAAAAGTAGGCTCAATGCAGTTTAAAATTGGTTACAGGGGTACACAGGCGGCATAGCGCTGTTCAGCGGAGTACGATTGTAAGGAGTGGCGCAGACAGACTTAGTAGGCCTAAAATAAAAAAGTAGGCTCAATGCAGTTTAAAATTGGTTACAGGGGTACACAGGCGGCATAGCGTTGTTCAGCGGAGGACAATTGTAAGGAGTGGCGCAGAGAGACTTAGTAGGCCTAAAATAAAAAAGTAGGCTCAATGCAGTTTAAAATTGGTTACAGGGGTACACAGGCAGCATAGCGTTGTTCAGCGGAGGATGATTGTAATGAGTGGCCAGACAGAATTAGTAGGCCTAAAATAAAAAAGTAGGCTCAATGCAGTTTAAAATTGGTTACAGGGGTACACAGGCGGCATAGCGTTGTTCAGCGGAGGACAACTGTAAGGAGTGGCTGACACAGTTAGTAGGCCAAAATAATAAAGTGAGGTAAATGTCTGCCAAAAATTTTTTCAAAAATAAACAGGTGGCATAGCTACGTACAGGGGTGGGCTCCTCTGCTGAGTAGCAGACAGTGGTAGTTGGCGCAAAGTATTAAATGGTCTGAATGGAGGCCAGGGCCCCTGTATATTTTAACTATCATCTATCATTTCAACAATTTGTATTGGCAGTGCCATTGAAGGATTTATCAGCACAGACTACACTGTGGTGGAGCAGGGAGAGGTAAGTATTGCAAGTGGTAGAGCACTGTTCGACCAGGGGGGGAACACTCTCTCGTGGGCAGCGGTACTGGCACAGGGCCCCTCATATTACGACGGTGTGTCTGACGTTGGGTGTGCACCACCACCGTCAGAGACAATTCATTGTACTATGAGGGACCCTGTGCCAGTGCCGTCGCCCAAGAGTGGGCACACCCACCTGTCCAGGCAAACGGCACTCGCACGGGTGCTTGCGCTAGGTGGTGACCACGGCCCTGTGGGGGGAGTCATCCCATTTAGGGAGGTAAAAAATGGCCTATGGTGGACATTCAGCAGCTGCAAATGGAGGAATTGGAGCAGTCAGTAAGAGGAGGCCAAAAGCAAGACATTTTTCAGGCAAGCTACGTGTCAGCAGGGGAAGGTGGGGCAAAATAATTAGAAATCCATGATTGGTTCATTTTAATGAAGGTTAGATCATCAACATTTTGGGTAGCCAGATGAGTCCTTTTTTCGGTCAGTATTGAACCAGCAACACTGAAGACTCTTTCTGATAGCACACTAGCAGCTGGGCAAGCGAACTCCTGTAATGCATATTCTGCCAATTCAGGCCAGGTGTCTATTTTAGATGCCCAGTAATCAAAGGGGAATGACGTGTGGGGGAGAACATCGATAAGGGAGGAAAAATAGTTCGTAACCATACTGGACAAATGTTGTCTCCTGTCACTTTGAATTGATGCAGCAGTACCTGTCGTGTCTGCGGTCATTGCGAAATCACTCCACAACCTGGTGATAAAACCCCTCTGTCCAACGCCACTTCTGATTTGTGCACCTCTAACACCTCTGCCATGTTGACCCCTGCAGCTCGTGTGAGAACCATCACGGCCGCTGTGTGCTGGGAATGCCTGAACCAAACGGTCTACAAGAGTTGCTTGTTTGGTAGCCAATATTTGCTCAAGGTTCTCATGTGGCATGATATTTTGTAATTTCCCTTTGTAGCATGGATCCAGGAGGCAGGCCAACCAGTAATCGTCATCGGTCATTATTTTTATAATGCGGGGGTCCCTTTTAAGGATACACAAGGCATAATCAGCCATGTTGGCCAATGTTCCAGGTGTCAATTCACTGCTTGTGCTGGGTTGAGGAGCACTTTCTTGCAAACCAACATCACTTGTCTCCCGCAAAAACCCTGTACCTGACCTTGCAGCGCCACTAGTTTCTATTGCCCCCTGAGAAACATCCTCCTCCTTTCATAAATATTCATCCCCATCCTCCTCCTCCTCCTCTTCGTCCGCCACCTCGTCCAGGAGAGTTCCCTGAGCAGACAATGGCTGACTGTCATCAAGGCTTCCCTCATCCTCGGCTGCAGATGCCTGCTCCTTAATGTGCGTCAAACTTTGCATCAGCAGACGCATTAGTGGGATGCTAATGCTTATGATGGCGTCGTCTGCACTTACCAGCCGTGTGCATTCCTCAAAACACTGAAGGACTTGACAGAGGTCTTGTAGCTTTGACCACTGCACACCTGACAACTCCATGTCTGCCATCCAACTGCCTGTATGTGTATCCTCCCACAAATACATTACAGCACGCCTCTGTTCGCAAAGCCTCTGAAGCATGTGCAGTGTGGAGTTCCACCTTGTTGCAACGTCGATTATTAGGCGGTGCTGGGGAAGCTTCAGCGATCACTGATGGTTCTGCATACGGCTGGAGTGTACAGGCGACCGGCGGATGTGCGAGCAAAGTCTTTGCACCTTCAGGAGAAGGGCTGGTAACCCCGGATAACTTTTCAGGAAGCACTGCACCACCAGGTTCAAGGTGTGAGCCAGGCAAGGTATGTGTTTCAGTTGTGAAAGGGCTATGGCAGCCATAAAATTCCTTCCGTTATCACTGACTACCTTGCCTGCCTCAAGATGTACACTGCCCAGCCATGACTGAGTTTCTTGCTGCAAGTACTCTGCCAGTAATTCCGTGGTGTGTCTGTTGTCGCCCAAACACTTCATTTCCAACACAGCCTGCTGACGCTTTCCACTAGCTGTGTCAGGACTCTGAACATTTTTTACCTTTTGTGCATTACTGCCTTTATCCAAGATGGCGCCTTTGGTCTCATGTGCACTGTCTTCCTGCTATAAAACTCCACCCCAGTCTTCAGTCTGTGCTAGAGTATTCTGCCTTGCATCCAGCTCCTGACCTCTGATTACTCCCTGGCTATATACCTGCTCCTGTGAACCTGTGTGGTGATCCTGCTACTCTGCTCTGAATTCCTGCTGCATACACCAGTTTCCAGTAATCCTCCTTCATCTTCTGCTAGTGTTTACTTCCATCTGCATTTGCTGGACATGTAAGATGTTGCTGCGCTGCAAAAACTTGAGACTATTACCCAGGCCTCCCTGGTTGTGCTAAGACTAGAACAAGGACTTATTCGTGTCAAGTATCCTCAAGAATAACTGTGCTTCATAGACTTTCTGCTTGATTGCATTTTCCTCTGAAGTTTCCTATAGACTGCTAAGCTGCGTTTAATATTTACACCAAGTGTTGTGGACTTGAGTTTCTCTCTGCACCTGTTTGAATCACCGTGTGATAATATAGACTTTACCACTTATAAAACTGTGTCCTTTAGTTGTCTTGTTCCACGCAAAGAGTCTCCTGAGTTATCCCCTAGAATTATTGCAAGCTGTTCCATAATGGGACACCTCATGTGCAACACTGCCAGCTGCAGATGGAGTGGTAGGGCGACTGCGCTCTGTGGACGAGCTTTCGCTTCTGGAGGAGGAGGAGGAGGGGTGTCGAACGCCTGCTGCCAACTGTTTCCTAGACCGTGGGCTAGGAAGAACTGTCCCACTATGGCTGTCCCCTGTGGACCCTGCATCCACCACATTAACCCAGTGTGCCGTGATGGACACGTAACGTCCCTGGCCATGCCTACTGGTCCATGCATCTGTTGTGAGGTGCACCTTTCTACTGACTGATTGCCTGAGTGCATGGACAATGTGGTCTTTGACATGCTGGTGGAGGGCTGGGATGGCTTTTCTCGCAAAGAAGTGTCAACTGGGTAGGTCATAGTGTGGTACTGCGTAGACCATCAGGGCTTTGAAAGCTTCGCTTTCAACCAACCGGTAGGGCATCATCTCTAACGAGATTAGTCTAGCAATGTGTGCATTTAAACCCTGTGTACGCGGATGAGAGGATGAGTACTTCCTTTTCCTAATGAGAGTCTCTTGTAGGGTGAGCTGGACTGGAGAGCTGCATATGGTGGAACTAGCGGGGGTGGTGGTGGTGGACATGGCAGATTGAGAGAGGGTTGGTGATGGTCTTCTTGATGTTGGCCTACATACAGTGTTTCCTACCAAGAACCTGGTAATTCCCTGACTGCCTTGGCCTTGCGACGATACCTCCACATTTGCTGCAGGTGGTGTCCTAAACGGTGGGCTTACAGTGAGGGAAGCAATGTAGCGTTGCTGACTACCTTCATTCTGAGCGGGTGCACCAATGGTACGGGACGTTTGGTAGTTAGTCGAGGCTTGCAAGTGCATGCTGGTTAATTGTCTAAGCATGCACATTGTATTTAAATTTAGGGGATTCTTCCCTCTGCTAAAGGTCTTTGAGCATTTCTTACAGATAACTTTACACTGATCATTCGGATCTTGGTTAAAAAATTGCCACACTGCACTCTTCCTACTATCGAATACCTTTTCAGGCATTGCACGCTGTGCTACTTTCACCGGATGGCCACGCAGTCCTAAAACTGTTTTTTGTTTTAGACACACGTTTTTGACCTGATACGGGCCTGCCAGATGAAAGCTGTTGCGATGTTGATGCCTGCTGGGGATCATCCTCCTCCGCTTCAGAGCTACTGCCAGCGCCACCCTGTTCTCCCAATGACTGCCAGTCTGGGTCAACAACTGGGTCATCTATCACCTCCTCTTCAATGTCCTGTGCACCTTCCTCTGTGTCACCGTGTAAGGTGCTATAGCGTTCGGGACGGGGCACCATAGTCTCATCAGGGTCAGATTCTGGCTCAGTACACTGCAAGGGCAATGTAGTGATCTGAGTCAATGGAACAGCATAATAATCTAGCTGTGGCTGTGCATCTGTGCACTCCATGTCCGATTCATCTTGTAATGGGCTGTTAACTATTTCCCTTTCAAAACCTTGGCACGGTATGTGTAAAGAGCTCCATGGAGCAAACTGTAGTGTCGCCTGCCGCATCCTTCACTTGTGCTTTGGGTGAAGGACACAAGGAAGTGACTTGTTCCTGACCAGCAGCATCCACTGACGACTCACTGCTTTTATATTTCGAACATTCTGAAGAGGAGGCGAAAGAGCTAGAGGCTGAGTCAGCAATGAAAGCCAAAACTTGTTCCTGCTGCTCCGGCTTTAAAAGCGGTTTTCCTACTTCCAGATAAGGGAGCCTTCGAGGCCTTGTGTAGCCAGACGATGACGCTGTCTGAACAACTCGAGCCTTAGGTGCTATTTTGCTTTTCCCACTACCACCAGATGCTCCACTACCACCACCACCACCATCATTACCAGCTGGCAATGACCGCCCATTGCCTCTTCCACCAGACTTCCTCATTTTTGGGAAAATTTAACTAAACTAACAACCATCATATGGTACTGTAAAACAAGGTAGAAGGTGTATATAAACTTGTTGGCAATTTAAATCTCCCTTTTTTGTGTGGGAGACTGCTGCAAAAATCAGGCCCACTGTATTACACTACACAATGTAAGTGGCAGAAAGTGGCTGGCAGATATATGACAAACAGAACTGACGCAGATCCACTTAGTGGCAATTTAAATCTCCCTTTATTATGTGGGAGACTGCTGCAAAAACCAGGCCCACTGTATTACACTACACAATGCAAGGGGCAGAAAGTGGCTGGCAGATATACAACAAACAGAACTGATGCAGATCCACTTAGGGGCAATTTAAATATCCCTTTATTATGTGGGAGACTGCTGCAAAAACCAGGCCCACTGTATTACACTACACAATGTAAGTGGCAGAAAGTGGCTGGCAGATATACGACAAACAGAGCTGATGCAGATCCACTTAGTGGCAATTTAAATCTCCCTTTATTATGTGGGAGACTGCTGCAAAAACCAGGCCCACTGTATTACACTACACAATGTAAGTGGCAGAAAGTGGCTGGCAGATATACAACAAACAGAACTGATGCAGATCCACTTAGGGGCAATTTAAATATCCCTTTATTATGTGGGAGACTGCTGCAAAAACCAGGCCCACTGTATTACACTACACAATGTAAGTGGCAGAAAGTGGCTGGCAGATATACGACAAACAGAGCTGATGCAGATCCACTTAGTGGCAATTTAAATCTCTCTTTTTTGTGTGGGAGACTGCTGCAAAAATCAGGCCCACTGTATTACACTACACAATGTAAGTGGCAGAAAGTGGCTGGCAGATATATGACAAACAGAACTGACGCAGATCCACTTAGGGGCAATTTAAATCTCCCTTTATTATGTGGGAGACTGCTGCAAAAATCAGGCCCACTGTATTACACTACACATTGTAAGTGGCAGAACGTGGCTGGCAGATATGCGACAAACAGAACTGCCGCAGATCCACTTAGGGGCAATTTAAATCTCCCTTTATTATGTGGGAGACTGCTGCAAAAACGAATCCCACTGTATTACACTACACAATGTAAGTGGCAGAACGTGGCTGGCAGATATACGACAAACAGAGCTGATGCAGATCCACTTAGGGGCAATTTAAATCTCCCTTTATTATGTGGGAGACTGCTGCAAAAACCAGGCCCACTGTATTACACTACACAATGTAAGTGGCAGAAAGTGGCTGGCAGATATACGACAAACAGAACTGATGCAGATCCACTTAGGGGCAATTTAAATCTCCCTTTATTATGTGGGAGACTGCTGCAAAAACCAGGCCCACTGTATTACACTACACAATGTAAGTAGCAGAACGTGGCTGGAAGATATATATATATAAAAAAAGGGACTGTACTACAATAACAATCTCCCTACAATAATCTCAGGACAAGTATGGCAGCCAGCAATAAAAAGGACTGCTGCACACAAAAGTGTGGACAAATAAACAATAGAACTGTGCAGAAAGGAGCAACAGGATTTTTGCTTTTAAAAAAGCAGTTGGTTTGCACAGCGGTGTACAAACAGCAATGCAGCTATCAGGGAGCCTTATAAGGCAGCCTAATAAGCTACAGAGCTGATGCACAGAAATCTAGCCTCCACTGTCCCTGCAAAAAAAAGGTGGTGTTGGACAGTGGAAATCACTACAGCACAAGCGGTTTGGGGGTTAATCTTCCCTCCCTAATGATATCCCTGCTTCTGACGAAGCTGCAGCAACCTCTCCCTATGCTCAGATCGGCAGAAGTAAGATGGCGGTCTGTGTACACGCCCCTTTATAGCCCCTGTGTCACCGCAGAAAGCAAGCCAATCACTGTCATGCCCTTCTCTAAGATGGTGAGGACCCATACCTATGTCATCATGCTGCCCACACTCTGCATCCTCCTTCATTGGCTGAGAAATGGCGCTGAAAGCGTCATAAGAAACGCGACTTTGGTGCGAGGATCGCCGACAGCTTGGCCGGTCCCATACTGGGATCGGGTCAGCTTTCATGAAACCCGACTTTGCCGAAAGTCAGCGATTTTTCAATTTGTCCGATCCGTTTCGCTCAACCCTAGTATCAACCACTGAGGACTCTCAATTCTAAACATTTTTCTATCTACTGGCTAACATGGTACCAAGATATACACTCCCTGGCCACTTTATTAGGTACACCTGTCCAACTTCTTGTTAACACTTAATTTCTAATCAGCCAATCACATGGCGGCAACTCAGTGCATTTAGGCATGTAGACATGGTCAAGACAATCTCCTGCAGTTCAAACCGAGCATCAGTATGGGAAAGAAAGGTGATTTGAGTGCCTTTGAACGTGGCATGGTTGTTGGTGCCAGAAGGGCTGGTCTGAGTATTTCAGAAACTGCTGATCTACTGGGATTTTCACGCACAACCATCTCTAGGGTTTACAGAGAATGGTCCGAAAAAGAAAAAAAATCCAGTGAGCGGCAGTTCTGTGGGCGGAAATGCCTTGTTGATGCCAGAGGTCAGAGGAGAATGGGCAGACTGGTTCGAGCTGATAGAAAGGCAACAGTGACTCAAATTGCCACCCGTTACAACCAAGGTAGGCCTAAGAGCATCTCTGAACGCACAGTGCGTCGAACTTTGAGGCAGATGGGCTACAGCAGCAGAAGACCACACCGGGTACCACTCCTTTCAGCTAAGAACAGGAAACTGAGGCTACAATTTGCACAAGCTCATCGAAATTGGACAGTAGAAGATTGGAAAAACGTTGCTTGGTCTGATGAGTCTCGATTTCTGCTGCGACATTCGGATGGTAGGGTCAGAATTTGGCGTAAACAACATGAAATCTTTGGGATGTGGTGGAACGGGAGATTCGCATCAGGGATGTGCAGCCGACAAATCTGCGGCAACTGTGTGATGCCATCATGTCAATATGGACCAAAATCTCTGAGGAATGCTTCCAGCACCTTGTTGAATCTATGCCACGAAGAATTGAGGCAGTTCTGAAGGCAAAAGGGGTCCAACCCGTTACTAGCATGGTGTACCTAATAAAGTGGCCAGTGAGTGTATATCTTTCCTGACTACAAGATGGACACCCATTATCTTAAAAAAAATGTTTTTGTTATTTGTCCCCAAAATTATAGTCCGCAAAATACGGTAATTTATGGAGGTACTCTGAAACTTGCAAAGCCTAACGGACAATGCAATAACTGTCAAAAACTAGTAGGAAGAAGGATTCTGATACACCCTGTAATAGAAATAAAGGAGGGCCTCATACACATTCTGTTAAGATTGCTAGGTAGTGGGACTGTTAGAATCATAAAGCCTATGCACTAGGGCTATGAGCAGATCCTCAGAAAACATTTTTTTCCCATTTTTAAGGAGTGGGACTCCTTTACGGTAAAGCCTATGCACTAAGTGCAAGGGCTGCCAAAAATTAGAATGGAGGCCTGCAATACACCCTGGAAGAAATGTAGAGGGGGCCTCAGAATTGGGACTTCCAGACTGTAAAAGCATATGCACTAATGTCAAGTGCTGAGAAACTTTTACCTATATATATATATATATATATATATATATATATATATATATATATATATATATATATATTTGTAGAGGTTGGCCTCATATACATTCTGTAAAAACTATGAAGGAGGGCATCATACACACCCTGGAAAAATTAAGAGCGAAGGACGCATGATGGCCCTCTAAACATTTGGAGCGAGGGCCACCTGATAACACTCTAAAAGTTTGGCATGAGGGCCGCATGATGACCCTCTAAAAATTATTACCGAGGGCCTCCGGGTGACCCTTTAAAAATTATGAGTTAGGGTTGCATGATGACCCTCTAAAAATTATTTTAAAAAACTTAGAGGGCTCAATTATTTTCTGTGTTATATAGATGTTGTTTCCTAGAAGCAGCAGTGTTAGGGCAGGTGTACTCTCATGCGAGAGAATCAGACTAATTATGCAAATGACAGATACACTGATCTAACTCTGATCAGAGTTAAAAGAAGTCACCTAACCGTTCTTCAGGTGGCTTCAGCTTCAATACTGCTCACTATTGATACATAAAAATAAGACTTAAAAAATACGCTTTAGGATAAAACACCTATAAACGCCGGGTACACATACCCTAGTAGAAGAAGTTCTAAATGAAAGACTATTATCTGTAAGGACCATATTCAAACATATGGCACATATTGAGATTCTATATAAGAAACATAATATAAAACTGGAAGTACAGTATGTTATGTGTTCTCTACCATTCTGATATTTGATGGTCATTTGTATAGAAATACCCATCTTACGGATGGCAGACTCATCTTGTAATATTTTGGCTTAGGTATTCCTTTCCTCCCTCTGGAAAAATGTTGTTTGAGGGGAAACGTCTCAAGCTAAATAAACACATGTAGAATGTGTGCGTTGTGGTAGCAATGAAATTTCCATTGGAAGCCCTCCAGGCCACTTTGACCGGTTTATGTGGAAGAACAAGAGGAAAAAGAAAAATTATGCCTAATAGTCTGCAAATTAATAAAGCTAGAGAGGAAAAGGCAGAGGAAAGTCACTTGACATTTTGCATACTCCTGTTAGTACTTCAGTATTTGAAACGACTTAAAAACAAGCAACATAATATTTATCTGTCGTCTCCTCAACTAGGAAATACTACATTGTCATCTGGTTATTGTAATAATATACTGACTAGCATTTAGGCTTGCCTGATTGTAGAATTAAAGTCACTGGAAACTTTGCAGACAAGAGATGTGTGGTTTGAGATAAAAAGTATTCGAAATGTCTTGTCCTGGCCAACATGGAGGTGTGAATTACACATAGTACGGTACGTATTCCACCCACTCTGTTAGATATACTGCACAGATAAGAAAACAAGATGTCGTCTTCTTTGGTACGCAACAAGAGAATAGTTATAGAAGGGGGAAATGACTGAGGAGGGCCACTGCCCAACACACCAGTACTATAAATGGCACATTTTGCAATGGAGCCAAGAAGCTTCAAGGTGCATCACTGGTAGGTAGGCAGGTTGGTTGGGACTGGGGAGTATAGTTTTTGGGTGGCTACAGTGTTTGTTTTGTTTTACTAAAAATTAACACAGTCAGCAGGTTTATATGCAGTGATATGCAAATTGTCTCTTCAGAGAGGAAGAGAACTAGAACTCTAGTGCCACCTATTGGAAGTAGCAATCCTAACAGTCAATGTTGACCCTTTAACGAGCCTTGTCACATGACTTAGGATAAGAGCCAAACCAGATCTCAATTTGATCTGCTTTGGCTCTTATCCTAAGTCATGTGACAAGGCTCGTTAAAGGGTCGACATTGACTGTTAGGATTGCTACTTCCATTAGGTGGCACTAGAGTTCTAGTCCTCTTTCTCTCTGAAGAGACAATTTGCATATTTCCCAGAGCAGCATTGTGGCTTTAAGTCTCCTCACCTTGACATGCTTAACATGTCACTCTCCGTGAGGAGAAATGATACTTCTTGGATCCCTTCGCAAAGATAGAAATTGTCAAACATTGCAACCAAATTGTAGGATCAATTGTTCAAAGCAAAGGGAACTATAAAAAAGACAGTAACTGCTGGCTGTAGGACAATCCCCCTGTAATGTCCCTTTCTTCATGCTGACATATGCAATGATGTCATAGACCTGTAATGTTTAATTCTAAAGTTTAACCCCTTACCCCGGAGCTTTTTTCGGCTTTTGTTTTTCGCTCCCCTCCTTCCCATAGCCATAACTTTTTTATTTTTCCTTTAATATGGCCAAGCAAGGGCTTATTTTTTGCGGGACGAGTTGTACTTTTGAAAGGCACCATTGGTTTTACCATGTTGTGTACTAGAAACAGGAAAAATATTCCAAGTGCCGTGAAATTGGCTTTTTTGCTAGGTTCACTAAATCAATGCTAAAACTGACCTGCCAATATGATTCTCCAGGTCATTGCGAGTTCATAGACACCAAACATGTCTAGGTTCTTTTTTTATCTAAGTGGTGAAAAAAGTCCAAACTTTGCTAAAAAAAAAAAAAATTTGGGGTTGGGTGAGGGCTTTCTTTTTGCATGCCGAGCTGACATTTTTAATGATACCATTTTGGTGCAGATATGTTTTTTTCATCACCCGTTATTGCATTTTAATGCAATGTCGAGGCAACCAAAAAAAGTAATTCTGGCATTTTGATTTTTTTTAACGCTACGCCTTTTAGCGATCAGGTTAATCCTTTTTTTTTTTTGATAGATCGGGCGATTCTGAACTTGTCGATTCCAAATATGTTTATGTTTGATTTTATTTTTATTATTTTAGTTTGAAAGGAGTCTCCTCATGACTCCACCGCGATCAGGTCTATTAAGGTTTTTCAAGACCAAAAATTTGTAAAGACCAAGTTTGTCTTTGATGCATAGCGATAAAAATTTTAGCTCCGGATGAGACCTGACGAGCCTCAACTTTGACATTAGTAATGTCATTCAAATGTTCTATAATGTGAATCGTTAGTTTGCTGAAGGTACAACCAGTGTATAGCTTATTGCAAATAGTTTATTTGATGGCCTATATTACATTTTCAGTACTATAGTTAATACATTGTTTAATATTAGAATTTTGACTATTATTATCATTACATTGTATTGTAAAGTATTACATTGAAGTGCACGGTTGCATGTTTTGTAACGTTGCGCTTCACAACAGACAAAAACTTTAAAACTGAGCCATGTCTGGTTAGAGGAGTGGGAATGGAAAAACTAGGTGAGAGAATATTGTCTAATGATGTGGCGTTTCTTGTGACTACTCCACAACCGGATCGCAAAATGGAAGCAAAATTATCATCTTCCAACAATACAGGTAAATATTTCTGTATGATTTATCTAATGATAGTAAATTGTGGACTATACTGAGTAGTAAGAACTGTTTTATCAAATTTAACTGTATTAACCCCTTTCTAATCTCGGACGGGATAATACGTCCGAGGTCAGATCCCACGCTTTGATGCAGGGCTCCGGCGGTGAGCCTGCATCAAAGCCGGAACATATCACCTGTTTTGAACAGCTGACATGTGCCCGCAATAGCGGTGGGTGGAATCGCGATCCACCAGCTGCTATTAACTAGTTAAATGCCGCTGTCAAACGCTGACAGCGGCATTTAACTAACGCTTCCGGCCATCGGGCCGGAAATGCGCGCATCGCTGACCCCGTCATGTGATCGGGGGTCAGCGATACGTCGGCATGACAACCAGAGGTCTATTGAAGACCTCTATGGATGTTGATGCCGGATTGCTGTGAGCGCCCCCCTGTGGTTTGCGCTCATAGCAATGCAGTAATTCTACTACATAGGAGTGATCTGAGCATCGCTCCTATGTAGTAGAGACGACCAGGCTATGCCAGCTTCTAGCCTCCCATGGAGGCTATTGAAGCATGGCAAAAGTTAAAAAAAATGTTTTAAAAAATATGAAAAAAATAAAAAAATAAAAGTTAAAATCACCCCCCTTTCACCCCATTCAAAATAAAACAATATAAAAAATCAAATATACACATATTTGGTATCGCCGCATTCAGAATCGCCCGATCTATCAATTAAAAAAAGGATTAACCTGATCAGTAAACAGCGTAGCGAGAAAAAAATTCGAAACGCCAGAGTTACATTTTTTTGGTCAGCGCAACATTGCATTAAAATGCAATAACGGGCCATCAAAAGAATATATCTGCACCAAAATGGTATCATTAAAAATATCAGCTCAGCATGCAAAAAATAAGTCCTGACCCAACCCCAGATCACGAAAAATGGAGGCGCTATGGGTATAGGAAAATTTGCGCAATTTTTTTTTTAGCAAAGTTTGGAATTTTTTTTGTACCACTTAGATAAAAAATAACCTAGACATGTTTGGTGTCTATGAACTCATAATGACCTGGAGAATCAAAATGGCTGGTTAGTTTTAGCATTTAGTGAACCTAGCAAAAAAGCTAAACAAAAAACAAGCGTTGGTTGCACTTTTTTTGCAATTTCACCGCACTTGGAATTTTGCTCCTATTTTCTAGTACATGACATGCTAAAACCAATGATGTCACATTCAATAGTTTAGTTTTTTGGGTATATACAGAAGGATCACTGCTGCTCCTTTTAGCTTGAATTTATTCACCTACAGGTATTGCCTTAGCAATATTTTTGATGACTGCTCTTGACATGCATATTTATATTACCAGCAAGTGGTTTCCGAAACATAGAGGTAGAAATGAAACAACCAGAAGAGCTGGAAAGTTTCAGATCTAGAAAGGAAATATTTGGTGAGTTATGATTAACTGTAAATTGTTGATTGAAATTATTAGAATTGATGGATTGATTGGATTGTGACTTGTAAGATCACTACTCCCGACAGGTGGCGCTATAGAGTTCAAGTCCTCTTTATCTGTGAAGAGGCAATTTGCATATTAAATTTCCCAGGGGAGCATTGCACAGCGAATAAGCCTCCTTACCTTGACACGCCAGAGCTGGAATGTCACTCTCCACAAGAAGAAACCTTACCCCTTAGACCCCAGTCCAGAGCCTCTCATCTTGCCGAATTAGTTCTCATACTTTGCACTGAGAAGGGCCAACAGCCCAAAACACTGTGTCTACAAATTGAGATTCTGATTTGTCTTTTATCCTAAGTCCTTTTGCTAGACTCGTTAAAGGGTTGATTGTTACTTGTAGGATCGTTACTTCTGACATGTGGCACTATAGATTTCAAATCCTCTTTCTCTCCGAAGAGGCAAATTGCATATAGAATTGTTGTATTCATTAAAAAGTGTTATGACACATACATTGCTGCACAATATAAAAGGAGCATGTCGTCGATGTATCTGCCCAACCATACTATATGTGAATTAAATAGATTTTGTGTCGAAAACAAGGACAACTCCTCAAAATATGCCATCACCAGATTGGAATGGAGGGTGAGAATTTGGCCCTCATGGAAACTCCCCTATGCTGTAAATAAAAAGAACTGTCAAATAGGAACAAATTGTGCATCATGCACTATAGAGTTCAAATCCTCTCTCTCTCTGAAGAGGCAATTTGCATATAGAATTGTTGTATTCATTAAAAAGTGTTATGACACATACATTGCTGCACAATATAAAAGGAGCATGTCGTCGATGTATCTGCCCAACCATACTATATGTGAATTAAATAGATTTTGTGTCGAAAACAAGGACAACTCCTCAAAATATGCCATCACCAGATTGGAATGGAGGGTGAGAATTTGGCCCTCATGGAAACTCCCCTATGCTGTAAATAAAAAGAACTGTCAAATAGGAACAAATTGTGCATCATGAGAAAAATCGCAATCTGCACAATGTAATCCTATAAAATTTGGGTTTAATGGCATTACTTTGCAAGATGAAAAATAAAAGCTTCGAATGCCACATGATGTGGGATTAAAGTATACAATGAGATCACGTCATAACTGATCCATGTATATTTATTTGACCATCTAAAATTTGATAATTGATCAAGAATCTCACTAAAATCCCTGATGTAGCCAGGGGATCTTTGTGCCAAGGGTTGAAGGAGGGAGTCCAGCCACTCACTCAGATGTTCATTTGCAGATCCGATGCCAGTGATAATTAATCTTGTAGGTGGGAAATTTGTCCCTTTATGCACTTTAGAGAGATCATGGAGTATTGGAATAGCAGGGGATTTAATAACAAGATATTCTGTTTGTTTCTTGGTCAAGACTCCTCATGCAAAACCTTCATTAATCAATTTAAGAGACATTTCAGAAAAATCATGTAAAGGATTAAAAGACAACTTGGTGTAAGTGGTGAAATCATTAAGCATATTATTAATTTGCAATCTATAGGCCGCAATGTCTATAATCACCACCACACCACCTTTGATCGACATTTTCACAAGTATATCCTTCACATGTAGTAATTCATATAATGCGTTCATTAATGAAGATGTAAGATTAGATTTAGAAAACTTCTTGTGAGTACTATTGTAGAATTTTTAGTTCTGTCTCCACTGAGTCTTGAAACATGTCCATACAATCTACACGGGATTGGATCAGGTTAAAATATGGGTTTTTGAATTGAAATCTGAAGCTTGATTAACATCTTGTCAGTTTGATGAGCTGTTGTCCAAATCCTCCAGGCATAAAACAGACATTTCTTCTAGGAAATTGAAAGTGCGGTTTGTGTTGGAAAAAGCACAATGACTGTTGATTACTTGATCGGCATCACTATTCCAAAAATGTCTTTTAGTAGTAAGAATGCAGATGAAACTGTTAATGTCCAGAATGGTTGAAAATAAATCAAAATACAGTATATGTCAGGAATAAAGTTTAGACCATAAGAAAGAATTTTAATTTGTTCAGATCTGTGAACGCAGGTGATGATAAATTAAGGACATTAGTTTCTTGACTTAAAATTGAAGGTTCCTCCTGTGTCGTGAGATCATTCCCTACGTTTTTCTGTGTTTCATTCCACCATGTCTCTTGCATTTGTTATAAAAATGTCTGTCCTTGGGAGATTTGAATGCTTTGTAATAGCGAAAGCTAAGCTTGTAGTTATCAGAATCAGAATCACTAGAAATGCAATCTGATATGTAAGGGTCGAAAAAGCTGAAACTAACGGATGGAATGTGATGATGTCTCCTTTTCCTGATAATAGATTTAGGAGTTCGGACAGCTGGATTGTTTCTGTTCCAATCATACATATGCTGTGCTGAATAGTCAATATCGTCTCTGTTTAATTTGCGCTTTTTGATGTTAATAATATTATCCTCGTGTTTAGAGACAGATTCCTGTACTTTTTTTATGTCCTGCACATAACCAGGCTAGCTGTTCACCTTGGGCAGTGAGCTCAGGAAAGCTAACTAGACGGGATGTGTATTGGAGCTAAAGAGCGAGACAGGACAGAATCCCTATCTGAGAAGAGTCTGCACAAGCCATATGCAGACAACCTCAAGTATCAGTGGTTGTTATGGACAATAGCTGTTTTGCTTGACCGAGCTGGGGCTAACCCAGCCATGAATAAGATAAGTAGCCAGGGTCTGTCCTGTTTATTTAGCACCTGGACAAGGCTGAAGATTTATGTTTATGACTTTGTTTTGGTGCTGTGCAACATGTGAAAAGCAATAAAAGCTGCACACCTTGGGACCAAAGCTGCATTGCCTATGTGAAGGCTACCTAAGGCTAAATGCCTAATGCCTACCAAAGAGAGTGATTCCCCACAATACATATGTATATACACACACACTGCACATATATACACATGAATATACACACACACTGCACATATAGTACATAGAATCATAGAATGGTAGAGTTGGAAAGGACCTCCTGGGTCATCTGGTCCAACCCCTGCTCAAAGCAGGATTCACTAAACCATCTCAGACAGATGTCTGTCCAGCCTCTATTTGAAAACTTCCATGGAAGGAGAACTCACCACCTCTCGTGGCAGCCTGTTCCACTCATTGATCACCCTAACTGTCAAAAAGTTTTTTCTAATAGCTGTCTACAAATATCTCACAGACCTTGAGATATTTGTAGACAGCTATTAAGTCTACTCTCAGTCTTCTTTTTTGCAAGCTAAACATTCCCAAATCCTGTAACCGTTCCTCATAGGACATGGTTTGCAGATCGGTCACCATTCTGGTTTGCTCTTCTCTGAACTTGCTCCAGTTTGTTGATGTCTTTTTAAAATGTGGTGCCCAAAACTGGACACAGTATTCCAGATGAGGTCTATGTTCAGTTTATGATCTATTAGTATGCCAGCCTTGTCTCCTCTTCAGTTCCTTTAGACTGCTGCAGTTAAAGTACCTTTGGTGACATCATGGTCACAGTACCGTGATGTCACCAAAGGTCATTAGGCAGTCTCATCTTTGGAATAGAAACACTGGGGCCCCATAAAAGACTGAGTCCTCTGTGCAATAGCCCAGTTTGTCTCCCTCACCTCCTAGCACTGTCCATGATTGTAACTATGGCTTTTTTTTGGTGTTGGGATTATATTTAAAGTGTACTCCAAAACTCCTGTAAAATCATGCTAGGCTTTATTTTCGGTGTAGGTCTTATTTTTGTGTAAACTTAGTATTTACTAACTTTATAAATTGGCATAGCATTTGAGACAAAGCCAGTATCATCAGGTGTTTTGCTAGGACAAAGTCTTTGGCATGTATTTGAGTATACAAAATGAAGTAGAACTGACCTTGCTAAATTAAGCATTCACGCCTTGTATTATCAATGCTTTAATGTAGTCATCTCCAGTGCTACCATATATTACTTCTATTATATTAACATGCTGTACATATTTTTTTACTTGGTGTTATTTCCATTAATCCCTTCCCGACATGTGCCATACATGTACAGCACTGCGGGAGCTCCATTCCTGCAAAGTGCAGCACATAATGCGCGCAGCAATTGCAGGGGATCATGCTGAGCACTGCCGCAATCAGGTGCGGGTGTCAGCTCTGTGTGAAAGCTGACACCCTGCAGCAACTCCCAAGATCAGTGCTAGCAAGAGTGACAGTGACATCTAGGAGAGATCGTACAGGGAGGGGGCTCCCTGTGTGCTTCTATCAGGACAACACAATGCAATCACGCTGTCCTGATGGTCTCCATGGAGACCCCCGGCCGCAAGATAGCCGTGGGATCCTTCAGGGAAGGTGGCTTCTCAGTGGCTGCTCAGAGCAGGAGCTGATACACCTCCTTACCTGCCTGTCAGACGTTGATCTGATGCTTTGCAATGCAGCAGCATTGGAGAGTATCATATCAACGATATGTCACAATACAGTGGTGTCCCATCATGGGACAATGTAAAACAGTAAAACAAAATTATTAAAAAGTGTAAAAATAATTTAAGAAATCCACAAATAAAGAACAAAAAAGAAAAAAATATTATTCCAACAAATACATTATTTCCGTAAAAAAAAAAAGAGTAAACATATTTGGTATCTCTGTGTCCACAAAGACCCGCTCTATAAAACTGTCCCACTGGTTAACCCCTTCAGAGAAGACTGTAAAAAAAACCGAGGCAAAAAACAATGCTTTATCATCATACTGCCAAACAAAAATTGGAATAAAACGCAATAAAAAGACAAATGTAAATAAAGATTGTACCGCTGAAAACATCATCTTGTCCCACAAAAAACAAGCCATCACACAGCTCAATCAGCGGAAAAATAAAGTTATAGCTCTCAGAGTAAAGTGATGCAAAAAAAGAATTATTTTTTCTATAGAATAGTCTTTATTGTGTAAAAATGGCAAAACATTAAAAAAAATATATATGGGGTATCGATGTTATCATACTGACCCAAAGAATAAAGCTTCCTTACCAATTTTATCACACATGAAACGGTATTAAAAATAAAAAATGAAAATCCTGAATTGCTGGTTTTTGCTCATTCTCCCAAAAATCGGAATAGAAAGCGATCAAAAAATGTCATGTGTCCAAAAATGGTACCAGTAAAAATATCAACTCGTCCTGCAAAAAACAAACCATCACATGACTCTGTCGGTTGAAATATGGAAAAACTATAGCAGTCTAAATATGGGGATGCAAAAACTAATTTTTGCAATAAAAAGCATGTGACAGAAGCCAAACATAAAAACCCGATATAAATCTGGTATCGCTGTAATTGAACCGATCCGAAGAAGAAATTCCCCATATCACTTATACGGCACGAGGAATGGCGTAAAAAAAAAAAAAAATTCTTCGCCTGCTCTTGATATTTTCATTTCGCCTCCCAAAGATTGCAGTAAGGCTCAATGCACATTTATCCTGCACTCTACACTGAGCGAATACACCAGGGTTTCTGTGTAAATCTCTGAAATACGTGATACAGACGGAACCCCCGGTGGAAGATTCCCTATAATGAGACAGAAGGAGGCACTGTTGACCCGGTAGTGTCTGTCTATTTAGGCGAATATAAAAGTGCGATCGACGACAGTTTTGTGCATTTCTGAAAAGAAGTACAAATCTGAACAGAGGCAAGATGGAGTTCACAGTAACTCTGCTGCCCCATTATAGTGAATGGATCCCTAGGGGGTTTCATCTGTCACGGCACTTGGAGATTTAGATGGAAACCCCAATATAAGTGCTCAGTATGTAGCAACAGATAAATGTGATCCTAAATGTTATGTAAAATGTTCCCGAATAAAAGCTTCAACTCTATCCACAAAAAAATATGCAAGACACCACTCAGGTACATCATCTTTTAACGAAAATATAGCGGACTTCCATGTTATTGGTAGCACAAATGCTTCGGAAAAGTGAAATGGCTTCTCGCCCCCCAAAAGAAATTCCACAAATGCTGGGCTCCTAAATTCAGATGCCCCCTCCCTTCTGAACCCTAGTGTGTCTAAACCACGTTTAGTGCCCACATGTTTGGCATTTCTGTAGTGATGAGCACTTGCCTAATTTACAGGTGCGTGTCTCCAGAAGTATGAACTGAGCATAATGTACTGGTCACTACAACATACTGGTCACTACAATGTCGGTTTACAATTTTCACTCAGCAACATCCACTACTGTTTATTTCTGGAAAAACACCCATGGAGTCAAAATCATCACTGCACCTGTAGATAAATTCCCAAAGGGTTTATAAATTCCAAAATGGGGTCACTTGAGGGTGGATTTTGCTTTTCTAGCACTTAGGGGCTCTTGATATGGAATCCTCAAACTATTCTAGGAAAATCTGCTATCCAGGAAGCAAATAGCACTCTGTCCCTCAATAGTCTCGCCTAATGGCTAAGCAGTACTGTAAATCCACATATGGGTAATTTCTACATTCAGCAGAAATTGTGGAACAAATTTTGGTGCCATTTTTACCCATTTCCAAGTGTGAAAATGTAAAACTTGGGGCTAACACACAATCTTGGTGGTAAAAAATGTAAATTATTTTTTCTTCATTGCCCAGTGGAATAAAATTTGCGAAACGTCTGTGGTGTCAATATAAATCACTGCAAACCTAGATGAATTCATTGAGAGGTTTAGTTTGTAAAATAGGTTCATTTAGGGGGATTCTGCTATCCCGGCACTCCAATATAACATGTCACCCTCAAACCAGTGCAGCAAAATCTGCGCTGTAATATGGCGCTCCTTCCCTTCTGAGCTTTGCACTGTGCCTCAAAAATAGTTTTCAACCACATATGGGGTATCGGTGAACTCCGAAGAAATTGCTTAATAAATTGTGTGGTGCAATTTCCCCTATTACCCTTATGAAAATGCAACATTTGCAGCTAAAGATCATTTTTGTGGGAAAATGCAATTTTTTTTATTTTCACGGCTCAACGTTATAATCTTTTGTGAAGCACCTGGGGGTTCAAGGTGCTCACTACACATCTAGATAAGTTCCCTAAGGGGTCTAGTTTCCGTAATGGTGTCACTTGTGGGTGTTTTCCACTTTTTAGGCACATCAGGGGCTCTCCAAACTCAACATGGCGTCAGCGAATTATGCCAGTAAATATTACATTCAAAAAAATTAAACGGCGCTCCATCCCTTCCGAGCCCTGCTGTACGCCAAAAAAGTGGTTTTCCCCATATATGGGGTATCGGCATGCTCAAGAGAAATTGCTCAACAAATATATTTTCCATTGTCTCCTGTTACCTTGGTGCCATTTTCCGATACCCGTAGCGTCTCCATTTTTCGTGATCTGGGGCTGTGTGAGGGCTTATTTTTTGCGTGCCAAGCTGTTGTTTTAAGTGATACCATTTTGGTGCAGATACATTCTTTTGATCGCCCGTTATTGCATTTTAATGCAATGTCGCGACGACCAAAAAAACGTAATTTTGGCGTTTCAAATTTTTTTCTCGCTACGCCGTTTAGCGATCAGGTTAATCCTATTTTTTATTGATAGATCGGGCGATTTTGAGCGCAGCGATACCAAACATGTACTGTATATATTTGATTTGATTTTTATTGTTTTATTTTGAATGGGGCAAAAGGGGGGTGATTTAAACTTTTATATTTTTTTATGTATTTCATATTTTTTTAAACACTTTTTTTTTACTTTTGCCATGCTTCAATAGCCTCCATGGGAGGCTAGAAGCTGGCATGGCCTGATCGGCTCTGCTACACAGCATCGATCATCAGATCGATCCTATGTAGCTTAATTACAGGCTTGCTATGAGAACCGACCACAGGGTGGCGCTCACAGCAAGCCGGCATCAGTAACTATAGAGGTCTCAAGGACCTCTATGGTTAGTATCCTGATGCATCGCTGACCCCCGATCATGTGACGGGGGTCGGCGATGAGCGCATCTCCAGCCGCGTGGCTGGAAGCGGTAGTTAAATGCCGCTGTCAGCATTTGACAGCGGCATTTAACTAGTTAATAGCGGCAGGTGGATTGTGATTGCACTTGCCGCTATTGTGCGCACATGTCAGCTGTTCAAAACAGCTGACATGTCCTGGCTTTGATGCGGGCTCACCGCCGGAGCACGTATCAAAGCAGGGGATCTGACCTCGGACGTACTATCCTGTCCGAGGTCAGAAAGGGATTAAAAGTCGCTGGTCAAATTTTAACCCTTATAACCTCCTAACTAAAAAAAACGATGTTTCAAAAATTGTGCTGATGTAAAGTAGATATGTGGGAAATGTTATTTATTAACTATTTTGTGTGACATTACTCTCTGTTTAAGGGCATAAAAATTTAAAGTTTTTCAAATTGCAACATTTTTGCAAATTTTCGCCGAATTCCCGATTTTTCCGCAAATAAATGTAAGTCATATCAAATACATTTTACCACTATCATGAAGTACAATAAGTCGTGAAAAAACAATCTCAGAATCAGTGGGACCCATTGAAGTGTTCCAAAGTTATGACCTCATAAAGTGAATTGGCCTGGTCAAGAAGGTGAAAACAGGCTTCGAGTTGAAGGGGTTAATATATGGTATATTTGGATATATCAATCATTTCATTAAATGCATGTGAGCAGGAATATTTTGTATATTCATGCAGACAGCTGAAATATGCATTTATGCATAATTTCATTTCAGTAATTCAGGTCTAAATTGGAATATATTAAATTCCTGTATTTGCATTCACAAGATATTTCCTGTTTTCTATATTGAGTGTTCTACAGACAGGCACCTGACAGCTCTGAATACATTATTTCCTAATGGATTATCCATATTAGTGAGAAATATTAATGCTTATCGGCTTCCTATCCTTACACTCTCTTGGCAGTTGATGGTAATAAACCCCATGCGGATGGGATTCTATGACTTCTACAGGACATGATGCCATGGACACCGGAACGTGTGATATATTTACGGGTCACAGCTGGGCAAATGTAGAACTGCCTGTGTTATAAAATAAACCTATTCCTATTAAAAACACGTGTGTCGTTTTTTCCTTCTAGACACAATAAATTAGGCAATGTAGACACAAGAAGTCTGCCGTCCAGATAGCTTATTAGTGGATGTTGTCTTGGTGACATAAACCCTGTGACTGCTGACAATTTTCCTATTTACGCTCAGAAGGGTTCTTGCTCATGTTTTCTTCACATCAACTTAATTACTTTTGAGACTTAATTGATCCAATTAGTAGTCACCACGAAACTGTCCGCAGTAAACAGAAATTACTTTATCAATGGAGAGGTTTGTGTCACCAAGAAAAAGTGTTTTTGTAAGGTTTCTAGGTGTGAAGTCTCAATATTATCAATCATCCTATAGCAGCGGTAAGGACAGGTTAAT
The DNA here is from genome assembly GCF_051348905.1 of Ranitomeya variabilis. Taxonomy (NCBI): domain Eukaryota; kingdom Metazoa; phylum Chordata; class Amphibia; order Anura; family Dendrobatidae; genus Ranitomeya; species Ranitomeya variabilis. The sequence goes on along the minus strand of NC_135236.1, from coordinate 131,668,650 downwards.
ACAAATGGGAACAATGACATGGCAGCACCAGCAGCCCAACGGGAGTTAAAAGGAGGAGAATAAATAATGGATCCAGTATATGAATCAGAACCAGGCTGACTCATCTGTATTAAGTCGCTAATCCCCAGATCATCCATATGGCTCTGTTTTTTACTGACACTGCTCCTTTCTGGCAATACACTCTGTGCTCTCTGTGATCTCCCCAGCCTGGCCTTCTTCACATTGCCAAGAAAGTTACCAAACACCATTTGTAACAGGATCTACTGTATTGGATCATGGCTCTTTATGGGACTATACTTCTTAGAAACTTGATGAAGTGTTTTTGAGAATAATAAAGTTTACGCTTCTATGTATGTCTCTGCTTGGCTTTAATTGGCAACCATTGATGGCAGGGCTTATTAAGAAAAAAATACTATAGCCTATACAAAATAATCCAGACATTTCCTAGTAAGCAAGAAATCATGTATAAAGGCGAGTGTGAGTACAACAAAGTCCCATGGTGGACATTCAACCCATCTGACAGCCGTGTAATGAGAAAGTGATTTATTGGCATGCCTGTACACATGACATTAACTTTCAATTAATACTACATAACATACATTTTCTGTTTAATGTATTTTCATTCCAATTGTCATAAGGCTCCTGTTTTTAACCCACAGATGGGTATGCAGAGACAACCTTGTGTTTGAATTCTTAGATTTGATGCAATAGACAGATGTGAAAAACCCATGGAGACATAGACTTTGGCAGATACTCAAGAAAACTAAATCAAATTAATGTTCACCCCCAATTGAGGAAAAGTACTTAATTACCCTTTCCTGCAGAGATAAATGTCTTATTCTCCACATCCCATTGTGACCAGATACTGGCTGCAAACCAAGTAAGCAGCAGTGACATGAGGAGAAACCGAGTTAAGCCTACTCCTTTCTGTTTACAAGCATGAGGCAAAACTCCCCAGAACATAATGCTGAAGTCATAAATCTTGTGATTTATTCTGTACAAGATTGTCACCTGTTAGGAACATGTATGCCATGAAAAATAAATGGAAAATTGTGAGATGGAAACAATTTTCTTATTCCCACGTGCTAAGGATAACAGCAGGGGGAGTCGTGCAGATTCCACCACTGCCACCAGTTTGTCGAGGAGAACACTGGAGAGATCAAGCTGATCCCACAGCTGTCACCAGTTTGTCAAGGATAACAGCAGGGAGATCCCACAGATCCCACCGATGCCACCAATTTGTCAGGGGACACAACTCCACTGCTCCAATCATCAGGACAGTTACGCAATTGACTGATGAGTGATGGTGAGGTTGCTTCTACTCTGGGGCCAGTTATTGGGTAACTCACAGTAAGCATATGGTATGCACACCCACGATCCCAACACATGTAATATATATATATATATATATATATATACATGTATATATACTGTATATACCCCAGTATGGTCACTGAAAACTCCACAATAACAAAAGGAACTATTAGCTGCCACCAATCATTTATACAGGATGATAGGACACCAGTTACAGGTAGCATATGGTTTCATGGGTGTGGAGGAATAGAGCTATTACATTTTTTATATTTTATCTGGAAAGGTAGGCAGTGTTTATAAAAGATGTTACAAAATGGTAACAAAACAAAACGGTATATACAATTACATAAAATTAAAAGTGAATAATGAAAGAGAAGTACTAAACCTGATGCTGCAGGAATCGTTCTGTTTTTTATGGACGAAAGAGCTCCGATTAGGAAAATGGAACACTCTCACAGAGAACTGTGTCTTACAGAAAAAATGAACAATGACAGAAATCCAACTTCTAATTTTATTAGATCAAGGTTACGACCACATACGTCCCCTTGGTGAGCTCATATGGAGCTGGTTGTGGGATGTACTAGGTCTTTTAGATATTTATGAGATTTCAAACTTTCAGTATATCTTTGCCTCTGGAGATCTTAGGAGGTAGATATTGTCATCTTGTTTCCTATCGCGATTTTACTTTTCTATATAGATGAAACATGACATCGATAGCATCATCCACTGGACCGATATTAAGTTGGAGGAGTTAGAATGGCCTTACAGTGATGTGACTGAATGTGTTTTGTTCGTTCCTTCAGTACGATGCTGAAAATATATCTCCTATAAATAGTGGATTGGTGCAAACCACTACTCCTAAATGTACTAAAATTGACTCCTGAATGTCTGCGATCATTGCTTTGAACAGAGGAAGCTCTTGCCTTGGGAGTGTGCTTCTCCACCTCTGAGTAAACGAATGTAAGTCTTCATGGCTGGTTCTCAAAGTAGATCTCTGCTATAATTACATTTTCACAATCTTAATGGAGGTTGAAGTGTCAGCTCTTTCTTACTTCCCCAGTTATAATTACTCCCATATGTTCAATGTGATGGTGATATGTCTTCTCTCTGAAAATGTCTTTATGGATTTTAATTTTCCTCTATGACACGACTTATCATGACCATGTATTGATTATAAAATGATAAACGTCTGATAGAATGCCTATGTTGGTCACCTGTAGAAATGAGCGATTATTTCAATGTTCGCTTCGGATTATGATTGCCGAATTTGCAATATTCTCTGATTTATTCGTCGAATATTCTCCGAACTTAGCCAAACACCATTTAAGTCAATGGGAGGCAAAAACAAACACATGCACAACACTATCTAATGGCCCGAAAAGCTGCCAAAGCACATCAAATGAGGGACAGATACCAGAAAAGTGGCATCAATTCACCAACGGTACAAACTGTAGCATTGCACTGCAGCAATCAGCCATGTACGAGATATCGTGGTCTGGACCAGAATTTACAGCTGTCAACTGAACATCATAGTAAGACGAGGAGGGTGAGGAATCACTGTAGGCCTGCTGTGCTGGGAGCCCTGATATCACATACAACAGCTCAACCTGCTTTCATGCTGAGCCACACTCAGGTGGCACAAATATCAGTTTTGTAAACTACCATTGTCAGAAAAATCTAATGATAGTAGTAACATGGGTAGTTGACTCCAATGAAGTGGAGGCCTGACGGTCTCGGAGGCCTACTGCTAAAGGCAACACACATGAAGGAGACCCAAGCAGGAGTCTACACATTTTCAAAAATTAGTGGCAGGTGGCAGACAGCAGCAAAGTGGCATCAATTGCAAACGAGTAGAACTAGTATAGCGGGGACCCGGGGGCGGACACTGACAGCTTGGGGCCCCTGTGCAATAAATGTGTCTGGGCCCCCTTCCTTTTATGGCAACAACGCTATATATATATATATAGCCACACACACATACATGTGTATATATTACATAGTTTCCTTTATTATGTTTATTACTGTCCCTTTTTATACAGTGCCCTCTCTTGTTATGTACTGGACCGTCCCTTACATATTGGATTATATAGAGCCCATCAGCAGTCATTTTACATCTAAAGAGAGAGGGCGCAGTGAATAACAAAATTAACAAGAATACACTATGTTAGAGATAAGACTGTGCATAACAGTAGAGGAAGCTATATAATAAAGTAAGGCACCATATGTACTGTAACTAGAGAGGATGGAACGAAATAATAAAAGAGGAAACTATGTAACTAAGGATGGTGTTATGCATAATGAGATAGTACACTGTATACTAAGGGACTGTGTTATACATAGTAAGTACGTACACTCTTTACTAAGGGATAGGGTTGAGCGACTTTTGCTTTTTTAGGATCGAGTCGGGTCTTGTGAAACCCAACTGTCTCGAAAGTCGGATCGTGTGAAATCGGCCGATTATTGTGAAAAGTCGGGGGCCAACCGAAACACGAAACCCAATGCAGGTCAACGGGGATATTATCTTTTTTTTTTTTTTCTCTCTCTCTCTTTCTCTCTCTCTCTCTCTCTCTCCTCCGTCCCTGCAAAGTTTGTGTTTCACTGTGCAAATCGCTATGTCCCAAACGTTAAGATGGCGGTTTTACCCCCTGTGACGCCGCACAAAGCAAGCCGGAACCTATGTCATCACGCTGCCCACACTCCTTCATTGGCTGAAAAAATGGCGGGGAAAGCGTCATATGAAACGCGACTTTGGCGCGAAGATCGCCGACTGCATGGCCGATCCCACAGTGGGATCGGGTCGGGTTTCATGAAACCCGACTTTGCTGAAAGTCGGCGACTTTTGAAAATGTCCGATCCGTTTCGCTCAACCCTACTAAGGGACTGTGTTAGACATAAAAAGCGATGATAATGTCTTCCTCCACCTCCCCCTGTTCCTAAGTCCATTATAAGTCCCCCTTCCTCCCATCTCAATCCCCCACACCCCTCATTGTCCTCCTCCCCCTGCATCCCATTATTGTCCTTTCCCCCACCCCATCATTGCACTCTTCACCTCCTCCATCATTGCTTTCTCCCCCACCACCCCATCATTGCCCATTCCACCACCTCTATCATTTCCTCCTCCCAACCACCCCACCATTGTCTTTTTCCACCACTCCCATCATTGCCCATTCCACCACCTCCATCATTTCCTACTCCCCCGCCATCCCCATCATTGCCCATTCCACCACCTCCATCATTTCCTCCTCCCCAACACCTCCATCACATCTGTGCCCTCTCCCCCACCTACACACACAGCACCATTCACCTCTCTGCACATTCCCCTGCATCGTTACAATGCACGCACGCACACCCACACACCACCACTCGTCTCTACACACACAAGCAACACACGTACATACAAAAAACACACACACACAGCACCACTCACCTCTCCGTACCTCTCACCTCTCCACATGCTCTCCCATCGCCGGCAGCTTCCTCTCTCTGGCACAGCTGGCTGCTGAATGATGACGTCATACAGCGGTGCTGCTGTCCATGTGAAAGAGACAGGAAGCACGGGCAGGAAGCAGGACAGATTGCTGCAGCTCCACTCCAATGCTATTTTCTCTTGTAGGCAGCAGAGCTGCAGGGTTCTCTCCCTGTCCGCCGTACATGGGGGCAATCTGGCCAGGGGCCCCCTGGAGCCTCAGGGCCAGATAACCAGGCCAGATTGCCCTCATTATTAGCCACCCTGGAGGGGCCCCCCTCCACCTCCAGGCCCTAGTGCAGCCACACAGGCTGCACATGGGGTATAACATATATATATATATTTTTGCATATGTGATTGTTATATCTGTCTACATATTGATTTTCTCAATAGGACATATTGTGATTTTAATCCTCTTTTTCAATAAAATATTTTTGCATTGTCATTTGTTTATTATATTTATTGCTATTTGTGTGTGTAATCATGATTTGATCATTTATGAAATAAAAAATATAGAAAAATATTTTTTAGTCTTTTGGATACTTTTGTTGGGTAATATGCACATGGAGTATGTCTGCCCATGCGGGGACTGACACCTCTTCCACTTCAGCTAAACCAGCAGATGTAGACTGTAACGGGCAAGGTGGTAGAACCACTGTGCTGTATCCCTTGAAAACCTGAAGGGACTTAACTACAAGGCCTACCAAATCCCAACTCATATAAGTGGCAGCAGGCAAAAACTGCGACCCAAGGAGGGACAAGGAGGTCGTACCAGGTGCAACTCTAGGGCTGGCCTATAGAAGGTGGCAGCTGACCCCCTACAGTGGGTAGGCTGCTAAGGCCCAAAGGAGGGATGAAGAATGCAGGCAGGCACTGTAGGGACACTGGAACCATGGGTGCAGATGGGATAGGCTGAGGAACAGAAAAGCCGGACCGGATATTAGACAGATGGGCACTGGCAGGTGCAACCTGGACTGGCTGATGGTCAAAAGAGCACAGAAAAGTACGAGCAGACAGGCACAGACAGGAATGAGCAGATGGCTACAAGGTAGACTAGCAGACAGGTGGACCTGGGGACCTGACAACTAGCAAGCATGCAAGGCAAACTAACACTGTAGCTCAGGCACCTCCATATTGGAGAAGCCTTGAATAGAATATGTCACCCGCTATAGGCTGGGAATATCTTAGGTTGACGTGGGCGGTCCCTTTAAGAGGGAGGGTGTACACGAGCCCTAAGCATGGTGCCCAGGCCTACAACTGAACCTTGGAGGACACCAACACATAGGGGGTGAAATAAGGAGGTAGTGTGTGAGTGGGAGACACTAAATGTCCTATCTCTTAGGTACGAGGAGATCCAACAAAGGGCCAAGTCTGTAATGGTAATAGATCAGAAAGTCTGTAGTAAAAGGGAATGGTTCACTGTGTTAAAGGCAGATGCCAGGTCCAGGAGAAGGAGGAGGACAAACTTGTGTCACTTTCATTTGCTGGTTAGTAGGTCGTTGGTGACTTTAGTCAGGGCAGTTTCTGAAGCTAGATTGTAAGTGGTCAAGGGGGAGCAAGAGGAGTGGTAGGAGGACAGGTCAAAATGGACGTATTGCTCAATTAGTTTGGAGGCATAGAGGAGAAATGATATGGATTGATAACTAGACAAAGAGGATGGGTCATGGGTGGGCTTTTTGAGGATGGGTGTAATCGAGGTATGTTTAAATCATGAGGGAAGACACCAGTTGTTAGTGACAGATTGAAAAGGGGGGATTAGGCTTGGGATGAAGACTGTGGTAAGATTTAGAATGAGGTGGGACGTTATTGTGTCAAGTTCACAGGTGGTGAGGCAATGTCTTCAGCTGAAATTAGAAGAGAGGGAGGGGGAGATGGTGGATGGAGGAGAGAATTAAAAGTACTGAATAGCTGTTCAGGGTTGTGAGACAAGTATGATATGAGGGATGAGAAGTTGCTTTGTTCTGCTGCAATGAGCAATTGCGCAGCATTTTTATAACTTCTGTTCTTGACTACTCCACTCCCTTTCCTTGTAGATGCAGGCCAGAAAGAACATGTGCTCCAGTAGATGGCAAGTGATGCATCAAGTGACCTCTGCTCCTCTTCCTCTACCTTAACATCACACACAGTACAGTCCTCAGTGGTGGCACTCCAATTACCTTTGTTTTCCCCAACGTCAAAACTCTCCAACTGCCCAACTGTCTGTTGGGAACCACAGATGGCTGAGTCTGCGGATCTATTCACACATTGTATGCCATGGGCATCAGAAGTGTCCTCCAAAGATTCACAGAGTCAAGAGGAGGAAATCTTCTGCACCGATGGCCAAATTGTTTCTCAGTTTGATCCAGGGCTGGGTGAAGTTGGGTCCGATCATAATCCAAAGTCTCATCAACAGATGTTAACCCCGTTGGATGAAAGTGATCCATTTGTGATGAGATTCAGATACTTGAGGTGCCCGTGGACTGTACTGTGCTGAAAGGGCAGAAGAGGAGGAGTGTCACGCTCACACCCTGACTGATGGGCGTGAGCCAAGGGGGTTTGTGGCCCCACTGTGCCACGAACCAGACTACCCTGGAAGGGGCGTGACCATGACAGCTGCCTTGGTTTTCACTGGAGCCTCTGATGGTGAGGTCAGGCTTGTGCAGCAGGCAGCTACCATGTGCTACTCCAGGGTGGTTGTTGTGAATTTGGATTCTGGGCTCCCCCGGTGGCTACTGGTGGAATTGAACTGGTGTCTTCATCTTCTCTGTTCACCTGTTCCCATCAAGATGTGGGAGTCGCTATATAACCTTGCTGCTCTGTTAGTTGCTTGCCGGTCAACAATGTTATCAGAAGCCTCTCTGTGCTTGTTCCTGCTCCTAGACAACTACTAGATAAGTTGGACTCTTGTCCATGTTTGTTTTTGCATTTTGTTCCAGTTCACAGCTGTAGTTTCGTTACTGTGTCTGGAAAGCTCTTGTGAACGGGAATTGCCACTCTGGTGTTATGAGTTAATGCCAGAGTTTTAAAGTAATTTCTGGATGGTGTTTTTTGATAGGGTTTTCAGCTGACCATGAAAGTGTCCTTTCTGTCTTCTGCTATGTAGTAAGTGGACCTCAAATTTGCTAAACCTATTTTCATACTACGTTTGTTATTTCATCTCAACTCACCGCCAATACATGTGGGGGGCCTCTGTCTCCTTTCGGGGTATTTCTCTAGAGGTGAGCTAGGACTAATATTTTCCTCTGCTAGCTTTATTTAGTCCTCCGGCTGGGCTGGGCATCTAGAATCAACGTAGGCATGCTACCCGGCCACTGCTAGTTGTGCGTTAGGTTTAGTTCATGGTCAGCTCAGTTCCCATCTTCCAAGAGCTAGTTCCTATATATGCTTATGCTATGTTCTCTTGCCATTGAGATCATGACAGTTTGACCGGCCCGCAAAGTGTTAATTGTTTGGGCTGAAGCAGGAGGAAAAGAAGTGTTGAAGGGAAATTTTTTTTTTTTTTTTTCCCCCCCCTCAGAGTTTTGCTGCCTAGCCCTTAATTGCTGTCTAGCTGCTTCTTACCTCCTCTTAACCCTTGAATGGCTCTGTGTCCACCTGTTTGTAATGGATCTTCAGAGTGTAACTGCAGGTTTGAATAATCTCGCCACGAAGGTACAAAATTTGCAAGATTTTGTTTGTCATGCACCTGTATCTGAGCCGAGAATTCCTTTGCCGGAATTTTTCTCGGGGAATAGATCCGGGTTTCAGAATTTTCGAAATAATTGCAAATTATTTTTGTCTCTGAAATCTCGCTCTGCCGGAGACCCTGCACAGCAGGTCAGGATTGTGATTTCCTTGCTCCGGGGCGACCCTCAAGACTGGGCTTTTTCATTGACACCAGGGGATCCTGCGTTGCTCAATGTGGATGCGTTTTTTCTGGCCTTGGGGTTGCTTTATGACGAACCTCATTTGGAGCTTCAGGCAGAAAAAACTTTGATGTCCCTATCTCAGGGGCAAGATGAAGCGGAAATTTACTGCCAAAGATTCCGTAAATGGTCTGTGCTTACTCAGTGGAATGAGTGCGCCCTGGCGGCGACTTTCAGAGAGGGTCTCTCTGATGCCATTAAGGATGTTATGGTGGGGTTCCCTGTGCCTGCGGGTCTGAATGAGTCCATGACAATGGCTATTCAGATCGATAGGCGTTTGCGGGAGCGCAAACCAGTGCACCATCTGGCGGTGTCCACTGAGAAGTCGCCAGAGAGTATGCAGTGTGATAGAATTCTGTCCCGAAGCGAGCGGCAGAATTTTAGACGGAGAAATGGGTTGTGTTTCTATTGTGGTGATTCTACTCATGTTATATCAGCATGCTCTAAGCGCACTAAAAAGCTTGGTAAATCTGTTTCCATTTGCACCTCACCGTCTAAATTTATTCTATCTGTGACCCTGATTTGCTCTTTGTCATCTATTACCACGGACGCCTATGTCGACTCTGGCGCCGCTTTGAGTCTTATGGATTGGTCCTTTGCCAAACGCTGTGGGTATGATTTAGAGCCTTTGGAGACTCCTATTCCTCTGAAGGGGATTGACTCCACCCCATTGGCTAATAATAAACCACAATACTGGACACAAGTAACTATGCGTATTAATCCGGATCACCAGGAGATTATTCGCTTTCTGGTGCTGTATAATCTACATGATGATTTGGTGCTAGGATTGCCTTGGCTGCAATCTCACAACCCAGTCCTCGACTGGAGAGCTATGTCTGTGTTGAGCTGGGGATGTAAGGGGGCTCATGGGGATGTACCTGTGGTTTCCATTTCATCATCCATTCCCTCTGAAATTCCTGAGTTCCTGTCTGACTATCGTGACGTCTTTGAAGAATCCAAGCTTGGTTCGTTACCTCCGCACCGAGAGTGCGATTGTGCCATAGATTTAATCCCGGGTAGTAAATACCCAAAGGGTCGTTTATTTAATCTGTCTGTGCCTGAACATGCTGCTATGCGAGAATATATAAAGGAGTCCTTGGAAAAGGGACATATTCGTCCATCGTCATCTCCCTTAGGAGCCGGTTTTTTCTTTGTGTCAAAAAAAGACGGCTCTTTGAGACCATGTATTGATTATCGGCTTTTGAATAAAATCACTGTTAAATATCAATACCCATTGCCGTTGCTGACTGATTTGTTTGCTCGCATAAAGGGGGCTAAGTGGTTCTCTAAGATTGACCTTCGTGGGGCGTATAATTTGGTGCGAATCAGGCAGGGGGATGAGTGGAAAACCGCATTTAATACGCCCGAGGGCCACTTTGAGTATTTAGTGATGCCTTTTGGTCTTTCTAATGCTCCGTCAGTTTTCCAGTCCTTTATGCATGATATTTTTCGCGATTATTTGGATAAATTTATGATTGTGTATCTGGATGATATTCTGATTTTTTCGGATGACTGGGACTCTCATGTCCAGCAAGTCAGGAGGGTTTTTCAGGTTTTGCGGTCTAATTCTTTGTGTGTGAAGGGTTCTAAGTGTGTTTTTGGGGTACAGAGGATTTCCTTTTTGGGATATATTTTTTCCCCCTCTTCCATTGAAATGGATCCTGTCAAGGTTCAAGCTATTTGTGATTGGACGCAGCCCTCTTCTCTTAAGAGTCTTCAGAAATTTTTGGGCTTTGCTAACTTTTATCGTCGATTTATTGCTGGTTTTTCGGATATTGCTAAGCCATTGACCGATTTGACTAAGAAGGGTGCTGATGTTGCTGATTGGTCCCCTGATGCTGTGGAGGCCTTTCGGGAGCTTAAGCGCCGTTTTTCCTCTGCCCCTGTGTTGCGTCAGCCTGATGTTGCTCTACCTTTTCAGGTTGAGGTCGACGCTTCTGAGATCGGAGCTGGGGCAGTGTTGTCGCAGAAAAGTTCTGACTGCTCCGTGATGAGGCCTTGTGCCTTCTTTTCCCGTAAATTTTCGCCCGCTGAGCGGAATTATGATGTTGGGAATCGGGAGCTTTTGGCCATGAAGTGGGCTTTTGAGGAGTGGCGCCATTGGCTTGAGGGGGCCAGACATCAGGTGGTGGTATTGACTGACCACAAAAATTTGATTTATCTTGAGACCGCCAGGCGCCTGAATCCTAGACAGGCGCGCTGGTCATTATTTTTCTCTCGGTTTAATTTTGTGGTGTCATACCTACCGGGTTCTAAGAATGTTAAGGCGGATGCCCTTTCTAGGAGTTTTGAGCCTGACTCGCCTGGTAACTCTGAGCCCACAGGTATCCTTAAGGATGGAGTGGTATTGTCAGCCGTTTCTCCAGACCTGCGGCGGGCCTTGCAGGAGTTTCAGGCGGAGAGACCTGATCGTTGCCCACCTGATAAACTGTTTGTTCCTGATGATTGGACCAGTAGAGTCATCTCTGAGGTTCATTCTTCTGCGTTGGCAGGTCATCCTGGCATTTTTGGTACCAGGGATTTGGTGGCAAGGTCCTTCTGGTGGCCTTCCCTGTCACGAGATGTGCGAGGCTTTGTGCAGTCTTGTGACGTTTGTGCTCGGGCCAAGCCTTGTTGTTCTCGGGCTAGTGGATTATTGTTGCCCTTGCCTATTCCTAAGAGGCCTTGGACGCACATCTCGATGGATTTTATTTCAGATCTGCCTGTTTCTCAGAAGATGTCTGTCATCTGGGTGGTGTGTGACCGTTTTTCTAAGATGGTCCATTTGGTTCCTCTGCCCAAGTTACCTTCTTCTTCCGAGTTGGTTCCTCTGTTTTTTCAAAATGTTGTTCGTTTGCATGGTATTCCTGAGAATATCGTTTCTGACAGAGGGACCCAATTCGTGTCTAGATTTTGGCGGGCATTCTGTGCTAGGATGGGCATAGATTTATCTTTTTCGTCCGCTTTCCATCCTCAGACGAATGGCCAGACCGAGCGGATTAATCAGACCCTGGAGACATATCTGAGGTGTTTTGTGTCTGCTGACCAGGATGATTGGGTTGCTTTTTTGCCATTGGCGGAGTTCGCTCTCAATAATCGGGCCAGCTCTGCCACTTTGGTGTCCCCGTTTTTCTGTAATTCGGGGTTTCATCCTCGATTTTCCTCTGGTCAGGTGGAATCTTCGGATTGTCCTGGAGTGGATGCTGTGGTGGAGAGATTGCATCAGATCTGGGGGCAGGTGGTGGACAATTTGAGGTTGTCCCAGGAGAAGACTCAGCTTTTTGCCAACCGCCACCGTCGTGTTGGTCCTCGGCTTTCTGTTGGGGATTTGGTGTGGTTGTCTTCTCGTTTTGTCCCTATGAGGGTCTCTTCTCCTAAGTTTAAGCCTCGGTTTATCGGCCCGTATAAGATATTGGAGATTCTTAACCCTGTTTCCTTCCGTTTGGACCTCCCTGCATCCTTTTCTATTCATAACGTTTTTCATCGGTCATTATTGCGCAGGTATGAGGTACCGGTTGTGCCTTCCGTTGAGCTTCCTGCTCCGGTGTTGGTTGAGGGTGAGTTGGAGTACGTTGTGGAGAAAATTTTGGACTCTCGTGTTTCCAGACGGAGACTCCAGTATCTGGTCAAGTGGAAGGGATACGGCCAGGAGGATAATTCTTGGGTGAATGCATCTGATGTTCATGCCTCCGATCTGGTTCGTGCCTTTCATAGGGCCCATCCTGATCGCCCTGGTGGTTCTGGTGAGGGTTCGGTGCCCCCTCCTTGAGGGGGGGGTACTGTTGTGAATTTGGATTCTGGGCTCCCCCGGTGGCTACTGGTGGAATTGAACTGGTGTCTTCATCTTCTCTGTTCACCTGTTCCCATCAAGATGTGGGAGTCGCTATATAACCTTGCTGCTCTGTTAGTTGCTTGCCGGTCAACAATGTTATCAGAAGCCTCTCTGTGCTTGTTCCTGCTCCTAGACAACTACTAGATAAGTTGGACTCTTGTCCATGTTTGTTTTTGCATTTTGTTCCAGTTCACAGCTGTAGTTTCGTTACTGTGTCTGGAAAGCTCTTGTGAACGGGAATTGCCACTCTGGTGTTATGAGTTAATGCCAGAGTTTTAAAGTAATTTCTGGATGGTGTTTTTTGATAGGGTTTTCAGCTGACCATGAAAGTGTCCTTTCTGTCTTCTGCTATGTAGTAAGTGGACCTCAAATTTGCTAAACCTATTTTCATACTACGTTTGTTATTTCATCTCAACTCACCGCCAATACATGTGGGGGGCCTCTGTCTCCTTTCGGGGTATTTCTCTAGAGGTGAGCTAGGACTAATATTTTCCTCTGCTAGCTTTATTTAGTCCTCCGGCTGGGCTGGGCATCTAGAATCAACGTAGGCATGCTACCCGGCCACTGCTAGTTGTGCGTTAGGTTTAGTTCATGGTCAGCTCAGTTCCCATCTTCCAAGAGCTAGTTCCTATATATGCTTATGCTATGTTCTCTTGCCATTGAGATCATGACAGGTGGTGTCTGGCTGTGGCTGCTGATCCCACTTGGAGAATAGGAACACTAGGACAGGTGTGGGCATCAGGCAGGACTAGCAGGTGAGCATGGATGAAACTCAGACGAGTAGGCTGGCACGGCTGAGACACAAGGCTGGCAGAGACAGGACTGGCAGGAACGGCAGAGACACAGGGCTGGCAGGAACGGCAGAGACACAGGGCTGGCAGGAATGGCAGAGACACAGGGCTGGCAGGCACGGCAGAGACAGAGGGCTGGCAGGAATGGCAGAGACACAGGGCTGGCAGGCACGGTAGAGACACAGGGCTGGCAGGAACGGCAGTGACACAGGGCTGGTTGGTGTGGTGTATGAAAGAACAAGGGACCTGTTCACACAGGAGGTGCAGGTACAGATATGTAGTATGAAGGAACAGGTAGGGACCTGTTCACACAGGAGGTGCAGGTAAGAAAACAAACAGGAAGGAAAGGAGTATGAAGGAACAGGTAGGGACCTGTTCACACAGAAGATGCAGGTACGGAACCAAGCAGGAAGGAATGGAGTGTGAAGGAACAGGTTGGGACCTGTTCACACTGGAGAGAACTGCAAGACTGCGGATAGGAGCGGTAGAGCAGCAGGAGATGGAGCAGCAACAGAAGCTAAGCAGAGCAGAACCGCAAGGAATGCGGAGAGAAGCTGGAGCAAGAGGTCTCTGCAGCAGCAGAGCAGAGTAGAACGGAGCAGAACCGCAGGAGTGTGGAGCAGAGGCAAAGCTGCAAGAGAGCGAAGCCCAGGCAAAGTCACAAGGGTTCAGAGCAGGCAGAGCCGCAAGAGTGCAGAGCATAAGCAGACTGAGAACACAAGGAAAGGCACAGCAAGGGAAGGAAGACACAGACAAGGAGACAGAGATAGGATTAAGTACAGACAAGGTAATGGAACAAGACAAGGTAGAAGAACAAAGACACAGGGACCAGGATATACAGCCTCCTGGAGGGCAGACAAACAAGATCAAGGCAAGGCAAGGAGAAAAGCCTCTAGAGAGGGAGTAACCCAGAGCAAGGCCTGGCAACTCAGAGGAAAAACACAAACTGAGTTAACACATTGCACAGGTCCAGTCCACTGGGTGGAGCTGCACTAAATACTGGAGGCCTCTTGGTAATTGGTCAGGAACAGATTAGACAGGTGCACCTGATTCCTATAAGAACCAGAGAGTTCAGGCGCCGCCCCCGTATGCACACAGCCAGGAAGCATGCAGAGAGCAGAGGCACAGAATGTGGAGCTGGCAAGAAACAGAAACCACATCATAACCTGGAGCAGTGGGTAAAATAGTGTGAGAGATGAGAGGCCATGTCGTGATGCCAGCAGAGTTGTTACAAGGAGGATGAAAAATGAGGTAGTAGATCACACTCGGTGTCAACCCAGAGGCATGCAGCTGAGTAGCTCAGCAGAGGAGGAGGAGGATGACAAGGAGGTTATGTAGGCAGAGAGTTATGCAACGACGACAATCAATGCATCCTGGGCCCTATGTATAGCAATGGACAGCAGCGTTCATAGTTCTGCAGTTCCCTAGCTTGGGCCTTTTTTTGAGATTGGCAAAAATCTAAAAAATCACGTTATCTGTCAATTTTTTATAGAAAACAACATAGTAGAGTTTTAAAAAATTAAATAATTTGAGTACTAAATGCATGAACTGGCACATGTGCGATCAACATGTGTTAATCTGGAAATGTTACTGTGTCAAAATGCAGACTAGCGGGCTTTGCCAACCAACGTCCAATCCATCAACCGAATCTTCTGATTGTTCCTTCTCCCTCATCGTGGCAAGTATTGTCACACAGGTCTCCGGTCGCAGAAACTCCACTTGTTTACCCACTACAGTTGGGGTGACTGAGAGCCTGTCAGCTGATACGGAAGTGGACATGCCTGCTGTTTTTGACTGATCTTACATACCAAGCACACCCCATCTTTCTCAATCCACTGTAACATTTCCGCCTGCACCTCTCTCACAGTCCAGTAGCTTGTCGTGTTCACCCTACTCCCCCCTGTGTCAGCACAGCAGCGAGCCCTCGGCTGTGCAGTTGTTCTCACGTAAAAGATTATTTCCTCCTAAACAAGGCAAAGCTAAGAGCTTGAACTTCACCATCTTCAATCGACAAATAATAATAACCTTTATTTATATATCGCAAACATATTCCACATAACTTTACAAGTCAGCAGTTCATATAAAACAGTCAAACGTTAACAAGTTTAAGATAATCAAACAATATAAGCAAAAATAATGAAAACCCTGCACTTCAAAGATTATAATATATAATGAAGTGGGGGTGATACGAATTGCAGGCCCTTATTTACAATGATGGTCCAACCACCTTGAGGAAATGGGGTTAGATAAATGCTGCATGAGGCTTTTGGGTACGGGTGTGTGTGGTGGCGAATTATGTTCAGAGAAGTAGAGAATAGGCTATATACACTCACCGGCCACTTTATTAGGTACACCTGTCCAACTTCTTGTTAACACTTAATTTCTAATCAGCCAATCACATGGCGGCAACACAGTGCATTTAGGCATGTAGACATGGTCAAGACAATCTCCTGCAGTTCAAACCGAGCATCAGTATGGGGAAGAAAGGTGATTTGAGTGCCTTTGAACGTGGCATGGTTGTTGGTGCCAGAAGGGCTGGTCTGAGTATTTCAGAAACTGCTGATCTACTGGGATTTTCACGCACAACCATCTCTAGGGTTTACAGAGAATGGTCCGAAAAAGAAAAAAAATCCAGTGAGCAGCAGTTCTGTGGGTGGAAATGCCTTGTTGATGCCAGAGGTCAGAGGAGAATGGGCAGACTGGTTCGAGCTGATAGAAAGGCAACAGTGACTCAAATCGCCACCCGTTACAACCAAGGTAGGCCTAAGAGCATCTCTGAACGCACAGTGCGTCGAACTTTGAGGCAGATGGGCTACAGCAGCAGAAGACCACACCGGGTACCACTCCTTTCAGCTAAGAACAGGAAACTGAGGCTACAATTTGCACAAGCTCATCGAAATTGGACAGTAGAAGATTGGAAAAACGTTGCTTGGTCTGATGAGTCTCGATATCTGCTGCGACATTCGGATGGTAGGGTCAGAATTTGGCGTAAACAACATGAAATCTTTGGGATGTGGTGGAACGGGAGATTCGCATCAGGGATGTGCAGCCGACAAATCTGCGGCAACTGTGTGATGCCATCATGTCAATATGGACCAAAATCTCTGAGGAATGCTTCCAGCACCTTGTTGAATCTATGCCACGAAGAATTGAGGCAGTTCTGAAGGCAAAAGGGGGTCCAACCCGTTACTAGCATGGTGTACCTAATAAAGTGGCCAGTGAGTGTATATATATATATATATATGTATATATATATATAAGGGTATGTTTCCACCTTCAGGATGGCCGGCGGTTTGGACGGAGCGGCAAACCCACTCCGCCCTAAGCCCCGCCCCCTTATGTGACGCGATGATGCCGGATGCGTTCATTGCACACATCCGGCATCATTGCACCCCACACATAGGGCCCTGTGATATACCTTGCGGCGGCGCAGCGTCGCCGCAAGGTATACGGACATGCTGCGATCTAAAAAGATGCGCAGCATGTCCGGAATCGCAGGGCCGCCGGGTGCGTGTTACCACGCATAGTGGAGACGGGATTTGATAAAATCCCCTCCTCTATGCTGTAACATCTGGACGCTGCGTGTTTGACGCTGCGGCTCTGCACAGCGTCAAACATGCAGCGTTTCCTGCATGTGGACACATACCCTAAGAGATCTTGATTAGGAAACGTGATAGGTTGCCCTAAACAGATTTGTTTTTAGGGAGCGTCTAAAAATGTCTAAGTTGTGATTATACTCCTAATTTCATGGGGGACAAAGGGTAAGAGGTGATTTATCTAGGTAGGAGATTGAACTGAGCCGGACAAAGACCAGATCAGGGGTGTTACCGTCTTTGTGTGTCTCAGAGGTTGAAAGTAGTGAAAGGTCACGAGAAGTTGCTAGAGATAGAAACTGGTATGCCGTTGGGGAGGTGGGGTTATTGAAGTCTCTCAGGATAAGGGTTGTAACTTGGCAATTCTGAGGACATGAAATGTGGCGGCAACTCTTAAAAGTGGTCAAGGAAGTGGGTGGGTGATCCTGGGGGACAGTATATGACTGCTACTCAGAGGGAGAGGAGATGGAACACACTGATGGTGTGAACCTCAAAAGAGGAATGGCATCCAATCGGACTGTATTTATTTGGTTAAAAACAGGATTGTTGTTGGCAGTGAGGAGTGTATGGTTATCGTGGAGTTAGTGAGCATACGGTGGGATTTACATATATTCCATGTGTTCTAATCCGAAGCTACATAGATAAACCATACACTATTACTTTCAGAGAACAAATTTTTGTGAACAGCCTGCGGCCACCTCATAAGATCATCGCCCAATTGTGTCATTGTCTGGACGATAGAGGCCAGCTGAGAGCTATTCACTACAAGATCACAGCGCTTGTTTCTGTTCACAAAGCTTGATAAAGACCAGCTTTTGGTCGAAACGTTGCTGTTTACACTATTGCTTAATAAAGCGTCGCTTGAAGATTTCTACACCTGGGTGGAGCGCTGTTCATTTTTGTATTGGAAGCGCTTGTTTCTGTATGACTCATGGCCTGTGATCTCGTGATTATTGCATGGCCATTCCAATCTGCTGGCCAGTGAAATGCAGCCTTTTGGCCTTATGGATACAGATGGTTTCCGAAAGCTGATGTCCGTCACAGTCCCCCAATACCAGTTTCCCAGTCACCATTGCTCCTCTAAGAAAGATGTGCCTGTGATATAGCAGCAAGTCGCAGACAACATCACCCATTCCCTGAAAAACTCTATGTCTGCAAAGGTGCATTTCAACATTGACACCTGGACAAGCAAGCATGGACAGGGGAGTTACATCTCGATTACTGGGCACTAAGTGGTGGCTGTGGGGGCAGTCGGGGAAGGGGCTTCTACACAAGTCTTGCAATTCCCAAGGCTTGCAGGGTATTTGGGGATAGAAAAATAAACCACTACATACCATAAGATGTGTAACTACACTACTAGACAACAGGGGTTGGAGAACTAAACTACTAAACAGCTAGGGTTGTAGAATGAAACCAGTACACTGCAAAATATGGATAACTAAACTGATAGACAACAGGGGTTAGAGAGCTAAACTACTAAACAGCTTTGATTGCAGAAGGAAAGAAATACACACCAAAACATGGAGAACTATACTAATAGACAAGGGTTGGAGAACTAAACTATTAAACAGCTTGAGTTGGAGGACACACCAAAGGATTGAGAATTAAAGCAGTAGACAGCAAGGTGTCACTAGACACCAAGTCTTGGAATCCCCAGGGTTTGCAGAACAAACCTCTGCATGTAACATTTCCTTCAGTGCTTCTGCCTCCTCCACCTCCGCAAGGGCCTCCACCTGCGCCCTCAACCCCCACCTTAATGAAACACACGTTCAAACACTGCAGAGAGAATCCCCCCACCTCTGTACTGTGCAGCCAGGGCTCACCGCAATCACGCAGTGTTTACATTAATATGCCTTGGAGATCGCAGTCATACAGATCAACAGTTGTGGGCAGCTATCCATGCCGAGTTAGAGCAATGGCTTTCTACACTCAACCTGGAGCCAAGGATGGCCATGTGTGAAAACGGTGCAAATCTGGTGACAGCCCTACGCTGGGCCAACCTTATACATGTGCCTTGCATGGCTCGCATCCTCAACCTAATGGTACAGCAATTCCTCCACCACTATCCCAGCCTGGATGTGCTGCTGTAGATGCTACTGTCTTTGTGTGCTCACTTCCACCATTCCACTTCAGTAGGTATAGAGATCCTTCAGACTACCGGTCAACCGGTTGATATGCGATGCGACCACAGCGTGGAATTCAATTCTGCACATGTTGCAGCGACCTTGGCAGCAGTGCTGAGACCTGGTGCAGAATAACATTTTTCATAGCCTGGCACAACTCAGTGCAGATGTTGTGCAATTCTCACTTGCGTAGTAGATGCAGATGAAGGACCTGTGCACCCTTCTGCACTTTTTGTTAATGGCTACTAAGATGGTTAGTGGTGACAATGTCGCCATCAGCATCACTATTACTGTCATTTACATGATGGAGCACACTTTAAGTAGTCTGAGTGAGGAGGTGGTGGTGTTGGTCCCGGGAGAAGAGGAGGAAGCAGAGGAGTATACCTTTAGGGTTAACAATATCTACACATATGGTCAAAATTGTTGGTACCCCTCGATTAATGACAGAAAAAACCACAATGGTCACAGAAATAACTTGAATCTGACAAAAGTAATAATAAATAAAAGATCCATGAAAATGAACAAATTAAAGTCAGACATTGCATTTCAACCATGATTCCACAGAATAAAAAAAATAAATAAATAAAACTCATGAAATAGACCTGGACAGAAATGATGGTGCCCCTGAAAATATTGTGACAAAAAAGGGACATGTTAAATAAAGGTGTGTCCACTAACTAGCATAACAGGTGTTCTTGGAATCAGTGAGTGGCCTGTAAATAGGGCTACAGATACTCACTGTGCTGTTTGGTGACATGGTGTGTATCACACTCAACATGGACCAGAGGAAATGAAGGAAAGAGTTGTCTCAGGAGAGTGGAAAGAAAATTATAGACAAGCATGTTAAAGGTAAAAGTTATAAGACCATCTCCAAGCAGTTTGATGTTTCTGTGAATACAGTTGCACATATTATTCAGAAATTTAAGATCCATGGGACTGTAGCCAACCTCCCTGGACGTGGCCGCAGGAGGAAAATTGATGACAAATCAAAGAGACAGATAATATGAATTGTAGCAAAAGAGCCCAGAAAAACTTCTAAACAGATTAAAGGTGAACTTCAAGCTCAAGGAACATCAGTGTCAGATTGCACCATCACACCATTGTTGAAAAAATCATAAAAAAGCCAAACTTGAATTTGCCAAGCTACATGTTGACAAGCCGCAAAGCTTCTGGCAGAATGTCCTATGGACAGATGAGACAAAAATTGATCTTTTTGGCAAGGCACATCAGATCTATGTTCACAGATGGAAAAATGAAGCATATCAAGAAAAGAATACTGTCCTTACTGTAAAACATGGAGGAGGCTCTGTCATGTTCTGGGGCTGCTTTGCTGCATTTGGCACAGGGTGTCTAGAATCTGTGCAGGGTACAAAGAAATCTCAAGACTTTCAAAGGATTCTAGAGAGAAATGTGATACCCAGTGTCAGAAAGCTTCGTCTCATTCGCAGGTCATGGGTCTTGCAACAGGATAATGACCCAAAACACACAGCTAAAAACACCCAAGTATGGCTAACAGGAAAATATTGGAGTATTCTGAAGTGGCCTTCTATGAGCCCTGGCCTAAATCCTATTGAGCATCTTTGGAAAGAGCTGAAACGTGCCGCCTGGAAAAATCAACCTTCAAACACGAGACAACTGGAGAAGCTTGCTCTTGAGGAGTGGGCCAAAATACCTGTCGAGAGGTGCAGAAGTCTCATTGACAGTTACAGGAATCGTTTGATTGCAGTGATTGCCTCAAAAGGTTATGCAACAAAATATTAAGTTAAGGGTACTATCATTTCTGTCCAGGTCTATGTTATGAGTTTTATTTTTTTTTAATTTTGTGGAAGCATGGTTGAAAAGCAATGTCATTTGTTCATTTTCATAGATTTTTTTATTTATTATTACTTTTGTCAGGTTCAAGTTATTTCTGTGACCTTTGTGGGTTTTTCTGTCATTAAACGAGGGGTACCAACAATTTTGACCACGTGTGTATAAGTTCAGGTCTGTCATCTCACAGATGTTTGCTATGGGAGGAACAAATGGAGAAGGACCATGAAAAAAACAGGAAGGGAGAAGTGATGGACATGCAACAGTTAGGAGATGAATTGACGACGATAATGATTCCCTCTATGTTGTCTGTGGTTCTCAGGAGGGGATGGAGGAAGAAAGCTTGAGTGTTATCCCGCCAACAACTCACTGTGGAGTTGGACCTCATGAAAGAGACCGGCAAATAAGCACCTCCTTGCAGCACTTATCTGCAACATGATTGTTATTGTTACCCGTATCGCTATGATTTGAAATAGCGCTGACTACTGAGTTGCCAGTGTGTTCTATCCATAATACGAAAGTAATTTTTGCCAGTTGCTCCCCCCCCGGAAAGGGACGTGCCCATGCTGCAGTATCAAAACATTCTGGAAGACAATCCTGACAGTGTTTTTTCCAAAGACAGCAGTGAGGCGCACAGTTTGCATCACAGTGATGGCCTTCCAACCACAGAAATGTACATTTGTCAATGCAAAAACAATAGCAGCCTTGCAGCCTTGTAGTCATGTGTTCCAACCCCACCAAGGACAGCATCTGCAAAGAGTTTGTATGTTCTACCCGTGTTTGCGAGGGTTTACTCCCAGTAATTATTTTTCTACCCACACTACGAAGACATTCAATTAGTAAATTTAGATTGTGAGTCCCAATGGTGACAGTGCCTGTAATGTCTGTAAATGTATGCAAAGCGAATGTTGAATTATTGGCGCTATGATGATAGTAACAGAAGAAAGAAAAGTTTAAGTGTGTGTATGGAGGAAGACAAGGCTGCGGGTACCTGTATTGAGCTGGGTCCGGAACTGTCGAGGCTGCGTCCCATGTTGCCTGGGGGAAGGAATAGGGGACTGGACAGGTCACAAGACCCGGGAAGAGGGGGCGTGTTTAAGCCAAAAACAGAGGAAAAATCGCGAGAAGCAACAGTTAGTTTCCCGCCATCAGGGAATGCGCAGCAGGATGAGAAGCGCGCTCCGCACCCGAAGACCTGGCACTGCGGCATACAGCAGCCATCACCTCCGGATAACGTCAGCGGGACAGTGCGTGTATAGAGCACTGTGCGCCCAGAAGCAGTTAAGGCTGCACACGTGCAAAGAAGTGTGGGCCGATTGCAGGACATTAGGCCGCCGTACCATATGCCAGACAGCATGCCTGAGCTCACGCTTGATTCTGGGATTGGTGCAGCTCTTATTGCTTTGGCTGCACAGGCTCATGGACTAGGGGCTCAACAGGTAAAACTGTAGACCGCCCATTGCCGCCAGAAGCTGGATCGCCATCTGTGGGACCCCATCTGTGGACACTACTCCGGCCGCTGCCAGTACTACAACCCTATTGAATTTTAGGTTTTGTGGATGCACAAAGCTTTACCCAAAGTAAAGCCTTTTAGGTTGCAAATGATTTATTCTATTACATAGTACGGAAAGCACACATGATTACTAAAACTTTTGAAAATGACTCATATGTTATAAAGAAAATATTCAATACAGCTATTCTAATCCATCATTTGTCAATGTAATAATGAATGATTCACTCACTACTTTACCTGCAAAAATTGCTTTGACTTCTAAGATGGTCGACCGTAATGAAATTTGGGCTGTACAAACATTGGTTCATGAGAAGTGAGAGTGCAATGGACCTCAGTGACAGCGATGTGAAGCATCTTCATGTCAGGGGGTGGTCGATGACTCCCACGCCCCTCTGTTACTGTTTTATTATGCTGTCATAATAATATGTTATTTATTGTTTGGCCATTGGATGGCATCAATGTGTTACTGTAAATACCACTGTGCCTACATGTCCCGTTAATACAGGGGATAGTTAGTCAGTTAGGCCGGCCCTGATGGGGATGGTTTGAAACTGAGGAATGACTGGGAGATTTGGCATCCATTTTAGTTAGTGAGTAGGGTTGAGCGAAACGGATCGTTCATTTTCATAAGTCGCCGACTTTTGGCAAAGTCGGCGTCTCATGAAACCGAGCCGATCCCTGTGTGGGGTCTGCCATGCGGTACGCGACTTTCGCGCCAAAGTCGCGTTTCAATGACGCTAAAAGCGCCATTTCTCAGCCAATGAAGGTGGACGCAGAGTGTGGGCAGCGTGATGACATAGTTCTCAGTCCCCACCATCTTAGAGAAGGGCATTGCAGTGATTGGCTTGCTTTCTGCGGCGTCACAGGGGCTATAAAGGGGCGTTCCCGCCGACCGCCATCTTACTGCTGCTGATCTGAGCGTAGGGAGAGGTTGCTGCAGCTTCTTCGGAAGCAGGAATAGTGATAGGCAGGGTACATAAAGCTACAAACCGCTTGTGCTGTAGCGATTTCCACTGTCCAACACCACCTTTTGATTGCAGGGACAGTGGAAGCTACTTTTTTTTTTCCTCAGCGCTGTAGCTCATTGGGCTGCACTAGAAGCCTCCCTGACCCTGATAGCTGCGTTGCTGTGCCTGTGTGTGTACGACGCTGTGCAAACCAACTGCTTTTTTCAAAGCACAAATCCTGTTTTTCCTTCCTTTCTGCACAGCTATCTTGTGTGTTTGTCCACACTTTTGTGTGCAGCAGTCCTTTTTATAGCTGCCTGCCATACTTTTCTGAGATAACTGCAGGGAGATAAATATTGGCAAGTCTGCCTCCGTGCCATTGCTGTGTGTGGCATCTGTCTCTCATTGTGTGGCACCGAAAACACTGTGTAATACTTGGCCATTTTTTTTTTTTTTTTGGGTACATTCTCCCTTTTCCCCAAAAAAAATTAGTGGGAGATAAATATTGGCAAGTCTGCCTCCGTGCCATTGCTGTGTGTGGCATCTGTCTGTCATTGTGTGGCACCGAAAACACTGTGTAATACTTGGCCATTTTTTTTTTTTGGGGGGGTACATTCTCCCTTTTCCAAAAAAAAATTAGTGGGAGATAAATATTGGCAAGTCTGCCTCCGTGCCATTGCTGTGTGTGGCATCTGTCTCTCATTGTGTGGCACCGAAAACACTGTGTAATACTTGGCCATTTTTTGGGGGGGGGGGTACATTCTCCCTTTTCCAAAAAAAAAATTAGTGGGAGATAAATATTGGCAAGTCTGCCTCCGTGCCATTGCTGTGTGTGGTATCTGTCTCTCATTGTGTGTCACCGAAAACACTGTGTAATACTTAGCCATTTTTTTTTTTTTTTGCTAAATTCTCCCTTTTCCCCCCAAAAAAATTAGTGGGAGATAAATATTGGCAAGTCTGCCTCCGTGCCATTGCTGTGTGTGGCATCTGTCTGTCATTGTGTGGCACCGAAAACAGTGTAATACTTGGCCATTTTTTTTTTTTGGGGGGGAACATTCTCCCTTTTCCAAAAAAAAAATTAGTGGGAGATAAATATTGGCAAGTCTGCCTCCGTGCCATTGCTGCGTGTGGTATCTGTCTCTCATTGTGTGCCACCGAAAACACTGTGTAATACTTGGCCCTTTTTTTTTTTTTTTTGCTAAATTCTCCCTTTTCCAAAAAAAAAATGAGTGGGAGATAAATATTGGCAAGTCTGCCTCCGTGCCATTGCTGTGTGTGGCATCTGTCTGTCATTGTGTGGCACCGAAAACACTGTGTAATACTTGGCCATTTTTTTTTTTGGGGGGGGTACATTCTCCCTTTTCCCAAAAAAAAATTAGTGGGAGATAAATATTGGCAAGTCTGCCTCCGTGCCATTGCTGTGTGTGGCATCTGTCTCTCATTGTGTGGCACCGAAAACACTGTGTAATACTTGGCCATTTTTTTTTTTGGGGGGGGTACATTCTCCCTTTTCCCAAAAAAAAATTAGTGGGAGATAAATATTGGCAAGTCTGCCTCCGTGCCATTGCTGTGTGTGGTATCTGTCTCTCATTGTGTGCCACCGAAAACACTGTGTAATACTTGGCCCTTTTTTTTTTTTTTCTAAATTCTCCCTTTTCCAAAAAAAAAATTAGTGGGAGATGAATATTGGCAAGTCTGCCTCCGTGCCATTGCTGTGTGTGGCATCTGTCTGTCATTGTGTGGCACCGAAAACACTGTGTAATACTTGGCCATTTTTTTTTGGGGGGGGGGTACATTCTCCCTTTTCCAAAAAAAAAATTAGTGGGAGATAAATATTGGCAGGTCTGCCTCCGTGCCATTGCTGTGTGTGGTATCTGTCTCTCATTGTGTGCCACCGAAAACACTGTGTAATACTTGGCCATTTTTTTTTTTTTCTAAATTCTCCCTTTTCCAAAAAAAAAATTAGTGGGAGATAAATATTGGCAAGTCTGCCTCCTTTGCTGTGTGTGGCATCTGTCTGTCATTGTGTAGCACCGAAAACACTGTGTAATACTTGGCCGTTTTTTTTTTTTTGCTAAATTCTCCCTTTTCCAAAAAAAAAATTAGTGGGAGATAAATATTGGCAAGTCTGCCTCCGTGCCATTGCTGTGTGTGGCATCTGTCTCTCATTGTGTGGCACCGAAAACACTGTGTAATACTTGGCCATTTTTTTTTTTTAGGGTAAATTCTCCCAGAAAAAAAAAAAAAAAATAGTGGGAGATTAAGATTGGCATTTCTGCTTGAGTGCTGGTCCTG
Source organism: Ranitomeya variabilis (assembly GCF_051348905.1). Taxonomy (NCBI): domain Eukaryota; kingdom Metazoa; phylum Chordata; class Amphibia; order Anura; family Dendrobatidae; genus Ranitomeya; species Ranitomeya variabilis. The sequence continues at coordinate 131,643,104 of NC_135236.1, read as the reverse complement.
TGTGTGCCATCTGTCTCAAATTGTTGGGGCACAGAAAACCTAGTGTGTAACATTGGGCCTGATTTTCCTTTCAGTGTCAGGCACCTATAAAGGTATATATAAATCCTACAGAAGTTTGAGTTCACCTGATAAGTTGTTTTACAGTAACAAATAGCGTTACTTTGGTTACGTTTTGCAAACAATGAGGAAGTCTAGTGGAAGAGGTCGTGGCCGTGGGCGGTCATTGTCAGCTGGTAATGATGGTAGTGGTGGTGGAGCATCAGGTGGTCGTGGTAAAAGCAGTACAGCACCTAAGTCTCGAGTTGTTGAGCCAGGTTCGTTGTCTGGCTACACAAGGCCTCGAACGCTCTCTTTTCTGGGAGTAGGAAAACCACTTTTGAAGCCGGAGCAGGAGGAACAAGTATTGGCTTTCATTGCTGCCTCTGCCTCTAACTCTTTCGCCTCCTCCTCGGAAAGTGCCAAATGTCAGAGCAGTGCATCGTCAGTGGATGCTCCCGGTCAGGAACAAGTCGCTTCCTTGTGTCCTTCACTAAAAACAACAGTGAAGGATGCGTCAGTCGACACAACAGGTTACTCCATGGAGCTCTTTACACATACCGTTCCTGGGTTACACAGTGAAACAGTTAACAGGCTATGCCCATTCGAAGTTGAATCGGACATGGAGTGCACAGATGCACAGCCACAGCCAGATTACTATGCTGTTCCTTTGACTCAGACCAGAACATTGCCCTCGCAGTGTACTGAGGCAGAATCAAAACCAGCGGAGACTATGGTGCTCCGTCACGAATGCAATACCACCGGCTTACACGGTGACACAGACGAAGTTGCACACAACATAGAAGAGGAGGTCATAGATGACCCAGTTGTGGACTCCGATTGGCAGCCATTGGGGGAACAGGGTGCAGGCGGCAGTAGTTCTGAAGCGGAGGAGGAGGAGCCGCAGCAGGCATCAACATCACAACAGGTTCCATCTACCGGGCCCGTATCTGGCCAAAAACGCGTGGCAAAACCTAAACCAGTTGGAGGACAGCGTGGCCATCCGGTTAAAGAAGCTCAGTCTGCAATGCCTGAAAAGGTATCCGATAGTAGAAAGAGTGCAGTCTGGCATTTTTTTAAACAACATCCAAATGATCAGCGCAAAGTCATCTGTCAAAAATGTTCAACTACCTTAAGCAGAGGTCAGAATCCTAAAAGTCTAAATACAAGTTGCATGCATAGACATTTATCCACCATGCATTTGCAAGCCTGGACTAACTACCAAACGTCCCTAAAGGTTGCAGCACCCTCGGCCAATGAAGCTAGTCAGCAACGCTACATCCCTTCCCTCCCTGTAAGCCGACCATTTCCCACACCACCTGCAGTATCTGTGCAGCTTTCGTCGCCAGGCCAAAGCAGTCAGGGAATCACCAGGTTAGTAGTAGGAAACACTGCATGTAGGGCACTGGCAAGAATACCATCTCCAACCCTCTCTCACTCACCCATGTCCACCGGCACCACTGCTAGTTCCACGATCTCCAGCTCTCCAGTCCAGCTCACCCTACATGAGACTCTTGTTAGGAAAAGGAAGTACTCATCCTCGCATCCGCGTACACAGGGTTTGAACGCCCACATTGCTAGACTAATCTCATTAGAGATGATGCCCTACCGGTTAGTTGAAAGCGAAGCTTTCAAAGCGCTGATGGACTACGCTGTACCACGCTACGAGCTACCCAGTCGGCACTTCTTTTCTAGAAAAGCCATCCCAGCCCTCCAACAGCATGTTAAAGACCGCATCGTCCATGCACTCAGGCAGTCTGTGACTACAAAGGTGCACCTGACAACAGATGCATGGACCAGTAGGCATGGCCAGGGACGCTACGTGTCCATCACGGCACACTGGGTGAATGTGGTGGATGCAGGCTCCACAGGGGACAGCAATATTGGGACAGTTCTGCCTAGCCCACGGTCAAGCAAAGAGTTGGCTGTAGGCGTTCGCCCCCCCTTCTCCTCTTCCTCCTCCTCCTGCAGAAGCGAGAGCTCGTCCACAGACCGCAGTCGCACATCCACTCCATCCGCAGCTGCCACTGTTGCACACCAGGTGTGCCATTATGGGACAGCTAGTGGCAAGCGTCAGCAGGCTGTATTGGCAATGAAGTGTTTGGGCGACAACAGACACACCGCGGAAGTTCTGTCCGAGTTCTTGCAGAAAGAAACTCAGTCATGGCTGGGCACTGTACATCTTGAGGCAGGCAAGGTAGTGAGTGATAACGGAAGGAATTTCATGGCTGCCATAGCCCTTTCCCAACTGAAACACATTCCTTGCCTGGCTCACACCTTAAACCTGGTGGTGCAGTGCTTCCTGAAAAGTTATCCGGGGTTACCTGACCTGCTCCTCAAAGTGCGCAGACTTTGCTCGCATATCCGCCGTTCGCCTGTACACTCCAGCCGTATGCAGAACTATCAGCGTTCTTTGAACCTTCCTCAGCATCGCCTAATCATCGACGTTGCAACAAGGTGGAACTCCACACTGCACATGCTTCAGAGAGTGTGCGAACAGAGGCGTGCTGTTATGTATTTGTGGGAGGATACACGGGCAGGCAGTTGGATGGCAGACATGGAGTTGTCAGGTGTGCAGTGGTCGAAGCTACAAGACCTGTGTCAAGTCCTTCAGTGTTTTGAGGAATGCACACGGCTGGTTAGTGCAGACAATGCAATAATAAGCATGAGCATCCCCCTAATGCGTCTGCTTATGCAAAGTTTGACGCACATAAAGGAGCAGGCGTCTGCAGCCGAGGAAGAGGAAAGCCTTGATGACAGTCAGCCATTGTCTGGTCAGGGCCGTGTAGAGGACGCGGTAGCGGGCGAAGAGGAGGAGGAGGACGAGGAGGATGATGGGGATGAGTACTTTTTTAATGAGGAAGCTTCTCCTGGGCCAACAGAAATTAGTGGCGTTGCAAGGCCGGGTTCTGTTTTTGTAAGGGAGACAAGTGACGTAGATTTGCCTGTAACTGCCCCTCAAACCAGCACAACCGCAGATTTGCCAACTGGAACTTTGGCCCACATGGCGGATTATGCCTTACGTATCCTCAAAAACGACCCACGCATTATTAAAATGATGAGCGATGACGATTACTGGTTGGCCTGCATCCTTGACCCTCGCTATAAAGGCAAATTGCAAAATATTATGCCACATGAGAACCTCGAACAAATATTAGCAACCAAACAAGCTACTCTTGTAGACCGTTTGATTCAGGCATTCCCAGCACACAGCGCCGGTGATGGTTCTCACACGAGCTGCAGGGGGCTACAGGGCAGAGGTGTTAGAGGTGCACAGATCAGAAGTGGCGTTGGACAGAGGGGTTTTCTGACCAGGTTGTGGAGTGATTTCGCAATGACCGCAGACAGGACAGGTACTGCAGCATCTATTCAAAGTGACAGGAGACAACATTTGTCCAGTATGGTTGCTAACTATTTTTCAGCCCTTATTGATGTTCTCCCTCAACCGTCATTCCCATTTGATTACTGGGCATCCAAATTAGACACCTGGCCTGAATTGGCAGAATATGCGTTGCAGGAGCTTGCTTGCCCAGCAGCTAGTGTGCTATCAGAAAGAGTATTCAGTGCTGCTGGTTCAATATTAACCGAAAAAAGGACTCGTCTGGCTACCCAAAATGTGGATGATCTCACCTTCATTAAAATGAACCACTCCTGGATTTCAAATTATTTTGCCCCACCTTTCCCGGCTGACACCTAGCTTTCCTATAAAAAGGTCTTGCTTGTGGACTGGTCTTACTGAGTGTTAAAATCTCTTAATTTGCAGCAGCTGTTTGACCAGCATACGACATGTTTACACATCCCCCAATGGGAAAACTCCCCCCACGGGGCCGTTGTCTCACTCTCGACACTTGGCGCAAGCACCCGTTAGTTACAGTGCTGTTTGTCAGAAGAGGTGGGTGTGCTCGCTTTTGGTCGACGGCACTGCCACTGGGTCCCTCATAGTACAATGTAGTGTCTCTGGCGGTGGTGGTGCGCACCCAACGTCAGACACACCGTTGTAACATGAGGGGCCCTGGGGCGGTACCGCCGGCCACAAGAGAGTCCCCCCCCAGCTCTGAAACTGTGCTCTACCACGTGCCAAATTATCTCGCACAGCTCCACCAATGTTTAGTCTATGCGCTGACATCATTCAATGCCTGGCACTGACAATCAATACCAATTTGTTGACATCTATGATAGTTACAGTAGTCTGGGTCAGTGTCCTATATTGACACCAGTAAATACTAATTTACTGCCAAATTACTTTGTCATAAACTCTGCAGATGAGCCCACCCCTGTACCTAAGCATGCCACCCTTTTTTTTATTTATAGTGGTTTTGCGAGACATTAACATCTATTTATTTTTTGGGAGTAATAACTGTGTCAGACACTTCTTGCAATACTCCTCTACTGACCACAATGCTGCCTGCCTGTGTATCCATGTAACCGATGTAAAACTGCCATGCCTGCCTATTGTTTGTTATTTTAGGCCTTTGATAGCCTGTCTGCGGCCCCTACCTGCAATACTCCTCCACTGACCACAATGCTGCCTGGAGTGCCTGCCTGTGTATCCATGTAACCGATTTTAAACTGCCATGCCTGCCTATTGTTTGTTATTTTAGGCCTTTGATAGCCTGTCTGCGGCCCCTACCTGCAATACTCCTCCACTGACCACAATGCTGCCTGCCTGTGTATCCATGTAACCGATTTAAAACTGCCATGCCTGCCTATTGTTTGTTATTTTAGGCCTTTGATAGCCTGTCTGCGGCCCCTACCTGCAATACTCCTCCACTGACCACAATGCTGCCTGGAGTGCCTGCCTGTGTATCCATGTAACCGATTTTAAACTGCCATGCCTGCCTATTGTTTGTTATTTTAGGCCTTTGATAGCCTGTCTGCGGCCCCTACCTGCAATACTCCTCCACTGACCACAATGCTGCCTGCCTGTGTATCCATGTAACCGATTTAAAACTGCCATGCCTGCCTATTGTTTGTTATTTTAGGCCTTTGATAGCCTGTCTGCGGCCCCTACCTGCAATACTCCTCCACTGACCACAATGCTGCCTGGAGTGCCTGCCTGTGTATCCATGTAACCGATTTTAAACTGCCATGCCTGCCTATTGTTTGTTATTTTAGGCCTTTGATAGCCTGTCTGCGGCCCCTACCTGCAATACTCCTCCACTGACCACAATGCTGCCTGCCTGTGTATCCATGTAACCGATTTAAAACTGCCATGCCTGCCTATTGTTTGTTATTTTAGGCCTTTGATAGCCTGTCTGCGGCCCCTACTTGCAATACTCCTCCACTGACCACAATGCTGCCTGGAGTGCCTGCCTGTGTATCCATGTAACCGATTTTAAACTGCCATGCCTGCCTATTGTTTGTTATTTTAGGCCTTTGATAGCCTGTCTGCGGCCCCTACTTGCAATACTCCTCCACTGACCACAATGCTGCCTGGAGTGCCTGCCTGTGTATCCATGTAACCGATTTTAAACTGCCATGCCTGCCTATTGTTTGTTATTTTAGGCCTTTGATAGCCTGTCTGCGGCCCCTACTTGCAATACTCCTCCACTGACCACAATGCTGCTTGGAGTGCCTGCCTGTGTATCCATGTAACCGATTTTAAACTGCCATGAGCCTATTGTTTGTTATTTTAGGCCTTTGATAGCCTGTCTGCGGCCCCTACCTGCAATACTCCTCCACTGACCACAATGCTGCCTGCCTGTGTATCCATGTAACCGATTTAAAACTGCCATGCCTGCTTATTGTTTGTTATTTTAGGCCTTTGATAGCCTGTCTGCGGCCCCTACTTGCAATACTCCTCCACTGACCACAATGCTGCTTGGAGTGCCTGCCTGTGTATCCATGTAACCGATTTAAAACTGCCATGCCTGCCTATTGTTTGTTATTTTAGGCCTTTGATAGCCTGTCTGCGGCCCCTACTTGCAATACTCCTCCACTGACCACAATGCTGCCTGGAGTGCCTGCCTGTGTATCCATGTATCTGATTTAAAACTGCCATGCCTGCCTATTGTTTGTTATTTTAGGCCTTTGATAGCCTGTCTGCGGCCCCTACTTGCAATACTCCTCCACTGACCACAATGCTGCCTGGAGTGCCTGCCTGTGTATCCATGTAACCGATTTTAAACTGCCATGCCTGCCTATTGTTTGTTATTTTAGGCCTTTGATAGCCTGTCTGCGGCCCCTACTTGCAATACTCCTCCACTGACCACAATGCTGCCTGGAGTGCCTGCCTGTGTATCCATGTAACCGATTTTAAACTGCCATGCCTGCCTATTGTTTGTTATTTTAGGCCTTTGATAGCCTGTCTGCGGCCCCTACCTGCAATACTCCTCCACTGACCACAATGCTGCCTGCCTGTGTATCCATGTAACCGATTTAAAACTGCCATGCCTGCCTATTGTTTGTTATTTTAGGCCTTTGATAGCTTGTCTGCGGCCCCTACTTGCAATACTCCTCCACTGACCACAATGCTGCCTGGAGTGCCTGCCTGTGTATCCATGTAACCGATTTTAAACTGCCATGCCTGCCTATTGTTTGTTATTTTAGGCCTTTGATAGCCTGTCTGCAGCCCCTACTTGCAATACTCCTCCACTGACCACAATGCTGCCTGGAGTACCTGCCTGTGTATCCATGTAACCGATTTAAAACTGTCATGCCTGCCTATTGTTTGTTATTTTAGGCCTTTGTTAGCCTGTCTGCGGCCCCTACTTGCAATACTCCTCCACTGACCACACCAATGCTGCCCGTGTACCCCTGGAACCTATTTAAAAGTTCATAGAGCCTAGTTATATATTTTATATACTATTAATAAGGCCATGATGGACTACGCTGTACCACGCTACAAGCTAACCAATCGACACTTCTTTTGCGAGAAAAGCCATCCCAACCCTCCACCAGCATGTAAAAGACCGCATTGTCCATGCACTCTGGCAATCTGTGAGTACAAAGGTGCACCTGACAACAGACGCATGGACCTGTAGGCATGGCCACGGAAGATTACGTGTCCATTAAGGCGCAATGGGTTAATGTGGTGGATGCATGGTCCACAGGGGACAGCCTACTAAGTCTGTCTGCAGTCCCTAATTCAAATTATCCTCCACTGTCTAAATCGGAGCTTCCACCTTCTGGCTTTCGGCCTATAGTATCAGAAATTAAACTGCATTTGGCATTCAACTTTGGTTACGGCCTACTAACGGTGTCTGCCTCTCCCTGGTGTTTGTCCTCAACTGAATAAAGCTGAGCTTCAACCTTCTGGCTCTCATTAAGTGCTGTGTTTTTAAAAATTGGTGGTTAGGGCCTACTAATGGTGTCTGCCCCTGCCTGGTGTTTGTCCTCAACTGAATAAAGCTGAGCTTCAACCTTCTGGCTCTCATTAAGTGCTGTGTTTTTAAAAATTGGTGGTTAGGGCCTACTAACGGTGTCTGCCCCTCCCTGGTGTTTGCCCTCAACTGAATAAAGCTGAGCTTCCACCTTCTGGCTTTCGGCCTATAGTATCAGAAATTAAACTGCATTTGGCCTTCAACTTTGGTTACGGCCTACTAACGGTGTCTGCCCCTCCCTGGTGTTTGTCCTCAACTGAATAAAGCTGAGCTTCAACCTTCTGGCTCTCATTAAGTGCTGTGTTTTTAAAAATTGGTGGTTAGGGCCTACTAACGGTGTCTGCCCCTCCCTGGTGTTTGCCCTCAACTGAATAAAGCTGAGCTTCAGTCTTAGGCTTTTGGCCTAAAGTATCAGATATTAAACTGCATTTGCCCTATTAGTGTGTTTGGGCCCTTAAAACAGTGTCTGCTGCTCCTGGGTTTGCTACTCCACTGAACAAAGCAATGCTGCCTGTTTAGTCCTGTTACCAATTTTGAACTGCATGTAGCCTACTTTATTCTTTGGCCCTATATCTGTTTCCTCCTCATCCTGCCCATTGCCCAGCCACTGCTAGATGAGTCTGCTGGTACATTGACCTAGACCACTACATTCCCCTTGCACTCTACACAGCCAGAATCTGACCCTGCTGAAAGTAAGGTTCCCCTTCCCGCATGTTATACCACCTTACACAGGGACAAAGAGGAAGGTGCAGATGAAAGTGCAGGTTCCTTCATCAGGTGGGGGGGGCATACTCGTTGGCGACGTCACTGGCACAGGGCCCCTCAGAGTATGCAAAAGTGTCGCTGCTGGTGGGAGGCCCCCCCGCCGTGCAAACACACCGCTGTACTTTGAGGGGCCCTGTGCCAGTGCCAATGCGAACAAGTGTGCCCCCCTGCTTGCTCAGGATCACAGCACTTGCAACATTGAAATACTTACCTTTCCCTGCTCCACCGCCATGACGTAGTCCACGATTCCTGGGCCCACTAAAACCTTGAACCAGCCCTACCCCCCACAAATTTGCCAAATGACCCCCAAGTTCCATTGAACAACTATTATTATAAAGTTAATTAAGATTGACAAGCTTCAGAAACAAGAATGGATGTTTTTGGCATTAAAATGGGCACTGTAGGTGTTTTCCTGGCCTCCACTCACTGCCGACTATGCTTCCCCATTGACTTGCATTGGGTTTCGTGTTTCGGTCGATCCCCGACTTTTAGCGATAATCGGCCGACTGCACTCGACTCGACTCTGGACAAAGTCGGGTTTCACAAAACCCGACTCGATCTTTAAAAAATGAAAGTCGCTCAACCCTATTAGTGAGTCTCCGAGAAGACAGTAGTGAGAGAAGAGAAGAGTGTGTGTGGCAAATACAGGAGAAGAGGAGCAACAAGGACAAACAGCGCAGACCTACCTGTAAAGGCCAATTTGGGGACTCCACAAGGTGTCGGGACTAGAACAGCTTTATCAACAAGGTGGGTCCAGGAAAGTCAGGTAGCAGGAACAGTAGGGTAGTAGAAGGAGCTCCCTCATATCCAGATTCCAAGAAAATTGAGAATCCCTTAGAGATAAAACACTGCAATCATATCTATTGCAAAGACTGTGTCTGATTCCATCACCATTGGAAAAGTGCCATTGTCTGTGTATGCAGAAGATGGAAAATATATCTCATGTCATTCACCGTTTTTGAGCGTGTTTATAGGTACAAAGGACTTTTCATTTTCAAGTTGCTTTGGCTATCTCATTCTGAAAACTGAAAGATTTGATGGTGGATCAGAAGAGAGTATAAAAATGACTGTCACAGAAACTCTGCCTCCCCCCCCCCCCCCGGGATTTGCATAATCCCCATTTCTGTAGAGGACCAGGGTGAAGAAGAAGTAGATAATGTGCCCCTTGATCATGACTACCACCCTGCCCCCTGTTACACTTGCACAGAGTGGTCTCACCGACTTTTCGCCCTGTCAGTTGTCTCCATTACAAGATAAGTTTGCTGCATGCCTTTCTGTGCTTCGGTAGTTTGTGTGGTGCTTGGATTTCACTCCTGCCAAATTCCTTCTTCATTTTTTAACAATGCACAGACATAGTTTGGAGGAGCGTGTTTTCATTGTAAATACTTATTGGAAAACTGATTCCTTAAAGAGATGCCAAAGTCAGCTTCTAAATAAGTTTAGAGATCGAAATCCACCATCCAAACCGTGCAATCTGTCACTGATGAATAAGCTAGAACGTACAGGAACATGACTGGATAGGCATAATGAAGGATGTTTGAAAATGTCTGATGATGAAACAATTAAGGATAAGAAAAAGCGACTTCCGGCATCTCCACGTAAATTTAAATTGTTGCACAGGCTTTCCTGGGAGTCAGGCATTTCATATTCCACATGTCAACAAGAGGGCAAGAAAGGTCTCGTTCGCCTGTACAGAGTCACTGTCATTCAGGAATTGAAAGTGCCCGATCCAGAGAAAATACACCATATTCCAAATTATTATGCAAATTATATTTTTCTCGGATTTTCCTAAATGGTCGGTGCAAATGACAATCTAATAAAAGTAATCACCCGTTAGAGTATACATCAAATTTTATTGAAGAAACCTCCCAATGATAACAGTATAATCTCCAAAATGAATAAAAACTTAAAATGCACTGTTCCAAATTATTAGGCACAGTAGAATTTCCAAACATTTGGTATGTTTTCAAGAACTGAAAATGCTCATTTGTTGAATTTGCAGCATTAGGAGGTCACATTCACCAAACAAAAAAGCTATTTCACTCCAAAACATCCTAACAGGCCAAGTTACATGTTAACATAGGAACCCTTCTATGATATCACCTTCACAATTCTTGCATCCATTGAACTTGTGAGTTTTTGGAGAGTTTCTGCTTGTATTTCTTTGTACGAAGTCAGAATAGCCTCCCAGAGCTGTTGTTTTGATGTAAACTGCTTCCCACCCTCATAAATCTTTTGCTTGATGATACTCCAAAGGTTCTCTATAGGGTTGAGGTCAGGGGAAGATGGTGGCCACACCATGAGTTTATCTCCTTTTAGGCCCATAGCAGCCAATGACTCAGAGGTATTCTTTGCAGCATGAGATGGTGCATTGTCATGCATGAAGATGATTTTGCTCCTGAAGACATATTTCTACTTTTTATACCATGGAAGAAAGTTGTTAGTCAGAAACTCTATATACTTTGCAGAGGTCATTTTCACACCTTCAGAAACCTTAACGGGCCCTATCAGCTGTTTCCCCATGATTCTGGACCAAAACATGATCCCTCCATCTCCTTGCTGACGTCACTGCCTTGTTGGGACATGGTGGCCATCCACCACTCCATCCATCTGGACCATCCAGGGTTGCTCGACACTCATCAGTAAACAAGACTGTTTTAAAATTAGTCTTCAAGTATGTCTGGGCCCACTGCAACCATTTCTGCTTGTGAACACTGTTTAGGGGTGGCCGAATAGTAGGTTTATGAACCACAGCAAGCCTTTGAATGATCCTTCACCTTGAGGTTTGAGGGACTCCAGAGGCACCAGCAGCTTAAAATATCTGTTTGCTGGTTTGTAATGGCTTTTTAGCAGCTGCTCTCTTAATCCGATGAACTTGCCTGGCAGAATCCTTCCTCATTCTGCCTTTATCAGCACGAATATGTCTGTGCTCAGTATCAGCCACAAATCTCTTAACAGTATGATGATCACGCTTAAGTTTTCGGGAAATATCTAATGTTTTCATCCCTTGACTTTTCGGCAGCAGAGAGATCCTTTTTCTTTCCCATGTTACTTGAAAACTGTGGCCTGCTTAATAATGTAGAACATCATTTATAAGTAGTCCTTTAATTAGAATCACTTGGGAAACTAATTATCACATACGTTTAAGATTGATTTCAGTGATCCATTGAGCCCTGAGACACAATACCATCCATGAGCTTATTTGAAAAACAAAACAAATCTTTATGACACTTAGATCCAATTTCATAATAATTTGGAACACGGTGTAATTTGTTATTGTCAGTGTTTCCAGACCTTAATTGCTGAAGAAGAAAACATATTGGACTATAGCTGGTACACTAACAAAGCCTGGTTTCACCTATATAGCTATCTAAATTCACAAGCCACACATATTTGGGCTTCTGATGACCTGCACATGTTTCATGATATGCCACCTGATCCAGAAAAAGTTGGTGTTTGGTGTGACATTTCCAGGTGGCACATAACACTGGCCAACAGTGAAAATGTGTCTGAAATGAAAATAGCTGGTTTGTAATAATTTTAGCATCCTAAAAACGAATATGTTACTTAAAAATCATTATTAGCTCTTGTTGCTGAGATACATGTCATCCCTTCACCCCCGGAGCTTTTTCCGTTTTTCCGTTTTCGTTTTTCGCTCCCCTCCTTCCCAGAGCCATAACTTTTTTATTTTTCCGTCAATTTGGCCATGTGAGGGCTTATTTTTTGCGGGACGAGTTGTACTTTTGAACGACATCATTGGTTTTACCATGTCGTGTACTAGAAAACGGGAAAAAAATTCCAAGTGCAGTGAAATTGCAAAAAAAGTGCAATCCCACACTTGTTTTTTGCTTGCCTATTTTGCTAGGTTCACTAAATGCTAAAACTGACCTGCCATTATGATTCTCCAGGTCATTACGAGTTCATAGACACCTAACATGACTAGGTTATTTTTCACCTAAGTGGTGAAAAAAAATTCCAAACTTTGCAAAAAACAAAACAAAACAAAATTGCGCCATTTTCCGATACCCGTAGCGTCTCCATTTTTCGTGATCTGGGGTCGGGTGAGGGTTTATTTTTTGCGTGCCGAGCTGGCGTTTTTAATGATAGCATTTTGGTGCAGATACGTTCTTTTGATCGCCCGTTATTGCATTTTAATGCAATGTCGTGGCGACCAAAAAAACGTAATTCTGGCGTTCCGATTTTTTTTCTCGTTACGCCGTTTTGCGATAAGGTTAATGCTTTTTTTTATTGCTAGATCGGGCGATTCTGAACGCGGCGATACCAAATATGTGTAGGTTGGGGGTTTTTTTTATTGATTTATTTTGATTGGGGCGAAAGGGGGGTGATTTAAACTTTTATGTTTTTTTTATTTTTTTCACATTTTTAAAAACTTTTTTTTTTTTACTTTTGCCATGCTTCTATAGCCTCCATGGGAGGCTAGAAGCAGGCACAGCCCGATCGGCTCTGCTATGCAGCAGCGATCATAAGATCGCTGTTACACAGCAGAATTGCAGGTGTGCTGTGAGCGCCGACCACAGGGGGGCGCTCACAGCCACCGGCAATCAGTAACCATAGAGGTCTCCAAGACCTCTATGGTTACCTTCCTGATGCATCGCCGACCCCCGATCATGTGACGGGGGTCGGCGATGCGCTCATATCCGGCCGCACGGTAGTTAAATGCCGCTGTCTGTGTTTGACAGCGGCATTTAACTAGTTAATAGCGGCGGGTGATCGCGATTTCACCCGCCGCTATTGCGCGCACATGTCAGCTGTAAAAAACAGCTGACATGTCGCGACTTTGATGTGCGCTCACCGCCGGAGCGCACATCAAAGCGGGGGTCCCGACATGTGACATACTATACCGTCACATGTCGGGAAGGGGTTAAGATTATTATGCAGGAAAATAGGGAAATTTTGAATTTTCAACAAATGTGTATTGGTAAACCTGATTACAGACCTGTTGAACCAATGTCAGCCATTTTATTCATTGTGTCTGCATAGTTTGTACTAATTGAAGTCTCTTTCTCTTGTTGCAGTAATTTTGTGGAGAGAATTTACACTTTGAAAATGCCTCGTAAATGTGCAAATATTGTTAACAATTTTTGTTACGTGTGTGGTTATGTGACATTTGCCAACCAAAGAAGACCAATTACTCCACTTGTGAAGACTGCTTACCATCATTACTTTGGTGTAAAGGTTGGTGATCAGGAGAAGCCCTGGGCTCCACACATTTGCTGCAATAGTTGTTCAGTAAATCTGGTTGCATGGTTGAAGAATAAAGGACGTTCTATGCGTTTTGGTGTGCCAATGATTTGGAGGGAGCCAAGAAATCATGTAGACGACTGCTATTTCTGCATGGTTGCTCCTCTTCAGCATGGCATGTCAAGAAAAAAGAAGGGGACTATTGAGTACCCTAACATCCCCTCGGCTATAAGACCAGTCCCACATGGGAAAGATCTTCCCGTTCCTCGCCCTCCAAAGGAATATGTACTGGAATCAGATCAGGAGGAAGAATCGCCCGGAAGTTCATCACAAGATCTTGAATATGATTCACAGTCTGCATCAAATGAACCACATTTGCTTTCTCAGGGTGAACTCAATGATCTGATACGCGACCTGGACCTGTCGAAAGAAAAGGCAGAGCTTCTGGCTTCAAGATTAAAACAATGGAACTTTCTACTGTACAATGTTAAAGTGACTGCCTATAGGCATCGACAAAGAGATTTACATGTTTATTTTAAAAAGCAAGACAATCTCGTTTTCTGCACCAGTGTTGATGGTTTAATGTCCGCTATGAATGTTCAGTACAACCCACTAGATTGGAGACTTTTCATCGACGGTTCAAAGGTTAGTTTAAAAGCTGTACTATTGCACAATGGAAATGTTCTTCCTTCCGTTCCTGTAGGCCATGCTGTTTGCATGAAAGAAACCTACAACAATATGAAACTGCTTCTGGACGCAATAAAATACAGTGACCACCAATGGCAGATCTGTGCAGACTTGAAAGTGGTTGCAATATTGTTAGGCATGCAGTTGGGATACACAAAATATTGCTGTTTCCTATGTGAGTGGGACAGCCGTGCTAGATCTTCTCACTACAATATAAAAGTGTGGCCTACAAGGGACAAAATGTGTCCTGGAATTAAGAATGTTCAACACTGTCCACTTGTTGAACGCAGTAAAATCATTCTGCCGGCGCTACACATTAAACTTGGTCTTATGAAAAATTTTGTTAAGGGAATGAACCAAGAAGGAAATGCTTTTAAGTACCTCAGAGGGAAGTTTCCACAACTCAGTGATGCTAAAGTGAAAGAAGGTGTCTTCATTGGTCCTCAAATTCGTGACCTACTTAGGGATGGAAATTTTGACGAGATCCTACAAGGCAATGAGAAGGCGGCATGGCAAGCCTTCAGAGATGTTGTACGTGGCTTCTTGGGAAACAGACGAGTTGATAACTATGTTGATATTGTGAATAACCTTCTTACGAAGTATCATAAATTAGGCTGCAACATGTCATTAAAAATACACTTTCTGGACTCTCATCTGGATTTCTTCCCGGACAATTGTGGTGCAGTAAGCGATGAGCATGGTGAGCGATTCCACCAAGATATTTTAAATATGGAACAAAGATATCAGGGCAAGTGGAATGCTTCCATGCTTGCAGACTACTGTTGGACATTAATCAGAGATGTACCAGAAGAAAACTTCAATAGACAAGCAAAAAGAAAGCGTTCTCGTGAATAGGTCTTGTCTGAACTGTTGTGTTCAGTTAATGTATTGTGTTCTTGCTATTTTAATCATATTTTAAACAATATTTCAAGTTTGAACATGACATTTGTGTGCAATTTATACTCTTGTAATGAATGCTTCTCGCTACCTACAGCACATACATCCATGGCGTGTATCTAAAAAACGAGAGCTAATTAAACAATTCTGTGGGTATATTTGAGTTTCTCGACCCAAAATTAGTAATATTTGCCTATTTTCATCAAAGAAACATAAAAAAAGTTGTTTTTTGTTGGCCTGTGTAATTAGTCCCATATTTTTTAAGCAACAGTGACAACAGCAGTGTACATGGAAATCTTCCAAACCTTTGCCAATCAGCTGACCATGAGGAAATTAGAATGGGCTACTTCCAACAGGATGGTAAATGTGTCACACGTTGATTGCCGGCATCACAGAGATTGAAGCCTTCCATGATTACAGAGTAATCTCAAAGGCACTGTGACCACTATGATTCCTGGATTTAACACCCTTCAGGGCTATTTGAAGGGTCGGGTGTACAGTGGAAAGCTAGAAACATAACAGGCACTCCAAGAGAACACACAGTGAGAAATTCAGGCTATGCCTACAGACATCCAACGGAATACATTTAACAATATGGAAAGGCTCGTGCAGGCCTGCTTGGATGCGGACCTTGGATATTTTCAACACCTGCTTTAAAACATCGGTTTCTCATGAACCAAAGTATGAACAGTCCAACAGTCTACCTACTTCCAACAGGATCGTGAATGTGTCACACGTTGATTGTCAACATGACAGGGATTGAAGCCCTCATTGATGACAGAGTAATCTTCAAGAGACTGTGACAACCATGACTGCTTGATTTAACATCACCAGATTTTTTCCTTTGGAGCCATTTAAAAGATCGGGTGTACAGCAGAAAACTATAAACATTACAGGCACTTGAAGAGAACACACAGTGAGAAATACAGGCTATGACTAGTGATATACTCATAACTCGAGATTTTTCGAGCACGCTCGGGTGACCTCTGAGTATTTTTTAGTGCTTGCAGATTTAGTTTTTATTGCCGCAGCTGAATGTTTTACATCTGTTAGCCAGCATAAGTACATGTGGGGATTCCCTAGCAACCAGGCAACTCCCACATGTACTTTTGCTGGCTAACAGATGTAAATCATTCAGCTGCGGCAATAAAAACTAAATCTCCGAGCACTAAAAAATACTCGGAAGTCCGAACATGCTCTAGAAATCTCAAGTAACGATTATATTCGCTCATCACTAGCTATGACCACATACAGTTAGGTCCATATATATTTGGACAGAGGCAACATTTTTCTAATTTTGCTTATAGACATTACCACAATTAATTTTAAACAAAACAATTCAAATGAAGTTGAAGTTCAGACTTTCAGCTTTCATTTGAGGGTATCCACAATAAAATTGGATGAAGGGTTTAGGAGTTTCAGCTCCTTAACATGTGCCACCCTGTTTTTAAAGGGACCAAAAGTAATTGGACAATTGACTCCAAGGCTATTTCATGGACAGGTGTGGGCAATCCCTTCGTTATGTCATTCTCAATTAAGCAGATAAAAGGCCTGGAGTTGATTTGAGGTGTGGTGCTTGCATTTGTAAGGTTTTGCTGTGAAGTAAACATGCGGTCAAAGGAGCTCTCCATGCAGGTGAAGCAAGCCATCCTTAAGCTGCGAAAACAGAAATAACCCATCGGATAAATTGCTACAATATTAGGAGTGGCAAAATCTACAATTTGGTACATCCTGAGAAAGAAAGAAAGCACTGGTGAACTCATCAATGCAAAAAGACCTGGGCGCCCACGGAAGACAACAGTGGTGGATGATCGCAGAATAATCTCCATGGTGAAGAGAAACCCCTTCACAACAGCCAACCAAGTGAACAATACTCTCCAGAAGGTCGGCGTATCAATATCCAAATCTACCATAAAGAGAAGACTGCATGAAAGTAACTACAGAGGGTTCACTGCACGGTGCAAGCCACTCATAAGCATCAAGAATGAAAAAAGGCTAGACTGGACTGTGCTAATAAACATCTAAAAAAGCCAGCACAGTTCTGGAAGAACACTCTTTGGACAGATGAATCCAAGATCAACCTCTACCAGAATGATGGAAAGAGAAAAGTATGGTGAAGGCGGGGTACAGCTCATGATCCTAAGCATACCACATCATCTGTAAAACACGGCGGAGGCAGTGTGATGGCTTGGGCATGCATGGCTGCCAGTGGCACTGGGTCACTAGTGTTTATTGATGATGTGACACAGGACAGAAGCAGCCGAATGAATTCTGAGGTATTCAGAGCCATACTGTATGCTCAGATCCAGCCAAATGAAGCAAAACTGATTGGTCGTCGTTTCATACTACAGATGGACAATGACCCAAAACATAAAGCCAAAGCAACTCAGGAGTTTATTAAAGCAAAGAAGTGGAATATTCTTGAATGGCCAAGTCAGTCACCTGATCTCAACCCAATTGAGCATGCATTTCACTTGTTAAAGACTAAACTTCAGACAGAAAGGCCCACAAACAAACAGCATCTGAAAACCACAGCAGTGAAGGCCTGGCAGAGCATCAAAAAGGAGGAAACTCAGCGTCTGGTGATGTCCATGAGTTCAAGACTTTAGGCAGTCATTGGCAACAAAGGGTTTTCAACCAAGTACTAAAAATTAACATTTTATTTAAAATTATTGAATCTGTCCAATTACTTTTGGTCCCTTTAAAAACAGGGTGGTACATGTTAAGGATCTGAAACTCCTAAACCCTTCATCCAATTTTAATGTGGATACCCTCAAATGAAAGCTGAAAGTCTGAACTTCAACTGCATCTGAATTGTTTTGTTTAAAATTCATTGTGGTAATGGCTATAACCAAAATTAGAAAAATGTTGTCTCTGTCCAAATATATATGGACCTAACTGTACATCAGACATCCTGCGGAATACATTCAACAATATGGAAACGCTCGTGCAGGTCTGCTTGCATGCGAACCTTGGACATTTTAAACACCTGCTTTAAAACATCAGATTCTCATTAACTAAAGTATGTACAGTCCACATTTCAGTACAATATCTCTTTTAGAAGTTACAGCTAGTAATGAGCGAATGTGCTCACCACTACTCGTTACTCACCAGAGTATCATGACACTCGGTGTACTCGAGCATTTCCGGGATTATTCGGTGGGAGCTCGGATATCCGCCCTGCAATTTTGGTGCTCTTTAGAGCGCCAATGAACATGCAGGGTGTAACGAATGGAAGCGGAGGCACAGGTGATGAAGTTCACATTCGTCTTTTATTTTTTGAGTGGAACCTCGGGACCTCGGTCCGGGGGGCTCCGAAGGGGGCATAACTAGTGAGCTCCAGGTATCCATAGTAAGATCCCTCGAACAGGACCAGAATGGAATACCTGGGAGACACAGGTGCTACCTCCAGTTAGACCTCGGACACGTGGCAGCTGTCCCAGCGGGACAAACGGATAAACAGAAATAACAGATATGGTGGAGCTGACCGGTGGACACCAGGTATGATATATGAAGCTGGCTCTGGCAAGGGAAGTCAGATTCCAGGTACATGGGAGGAAGCTGGCCCCAGCATCTTTGACGTTGTCCACGGATTCGGATGATGAGTGGCGGACCGGGATGATGGCACTTACCGTAAGTATAAAGGTATAGGTGTTGTCTTAGGATAGCCGAACCACTGGTCACTGATATTCTGCGGAAACAAACAGCATAAGCAGAGTGCAAAATGGAATGCTTTAACAGCGCAGACAAAACAGGAACAGAACCGGAAATAGCAAGAGTAGATACTCGTTGCTCCGGCACCCTCCCTATGACAGAGGGGCCAGAAGTAGTAATCAGTGCACTGCCATTGGTTAATTGGAATTTTCATCTCATTGGACAACCAAGGAGTGCAGGCAAGAGAAACACAACTCCAATCCAGCAGTGGCAGGTCAACACTGGCAAAGTTCTGGGACAGTTTTCTCAGACCTTCCCATCGCCTTGGCCCAGAGGCGCAGGGTAATGTCACAATGAATGGTATGTTTGGGAAGATGGTGAGGGATTACCTTGCTGACCATACCAACGCCCTACGTGATTCCTCTGTGCTTTTTAATTATTGGGTATTCAAGCTGGACGCGTGGCATGAACTGGCTCTCTATGCTTTGGAGGTCCTGGCCTGCCCTGCCGCTAGCGTTTTGTCAGAGCAGGTTTTTAGTGCCGCTGGTGGAATTATAACAGATAAGCGCATTCGCCTGTCAAAAGAAAATGCAGACTGGCTGACTCTTATACAAATGAACAAGGGCTGGATTCGGCAAGACATCTCTACACCACTAAATTACAGCGAAACATAACCTCCAATACAGTGTCTTTTTGGGAGGTGTATTCCCATGCACCTCTTCACACCCACAAATGGGTATACGCTTCCTGATTTTGGCTATTTCATGTTGTCCTCCTCCTCCTTCTCCTCATCATCCACCACCACTAGAACGCCAGGGTGAAAGTGTACTGTGATGCTACAGCCAGTCTATTTTTTTCGAGAGTGTCTATTTTCTGCAAGGGTGCCCGTAAATTTTTTTAAAAAAATGTACCCCCCATGGGGAAATGTTTGTCAGCCCATGCACTTAGTGTATGGGCATTACAAGTATAGGAGACCCGCTCCTTTCAATTGGAAAAACATTCATAGGAGGACATCCTCCACGTCTCTTCAGACACCACCACTAGAACGCCAGGGTGAACATGTTCTGTGATGCTACAGCCAGTCTATTTTTTTGCAAGGGTGTCTATGAGGCCCGTAAAAATTTTTAAAAAATGTACCCTCCATGTCGAAATGTTTGTCAACCCTTACACTTAGTGTATGGGGATTGCAAGTATAGGAGACCGGCTCCTTTAAATTGGGAAAACATTCATAGGAGGACATCCTCCACATCTCCTCAGACACCATCACTAGAACACGAGGGTGAATGTATTCCGTGATGCAACAGTCACTCTAATTTTGGGCAAGGGTGTTTCTGATGCCAGTAAATAATTAAGAAAAAAAAGTAGACCCCCTGGGGGAAATGTTTGTCAGCCCTTACACTTAGTATATGGGCATTACAAGCATAGGAGACCCGCTCTATTAAATTGGGAAAACATTCACAGGAGGACATCCTCTACATCGCTTCAGATACCACCACTAGAAAACGAGGGTGAACATATTCCGTGATGCTACTGCCACTCTAGTTTTTTGCAAGGGTATATGATGGCCATAAACAATTTTTTTTAAAAATGTACCCCCATGGGGAAATATTTGTCAGCCCATGCACTTAGTGTATGGGCATTCCAAGTATAGGTGAAGCATTCCTTTGTAATGTGAACATTTTTTTATGAGACCCTCCTCCACGTTTCTTCCAAAGGGAATTGTGGTGCGTGCAAATTAAGGTCAGGCATTGCATTCAGTTCATGGACAAAATTTATGGTAATAATAATAAAAAAATAATAATGGAACTTTTGTTTCATGTAGTCATCCAGTACGTTGTTTCAAATGGTTATTGGAGTGCATGTAACATTGGTGCAGGGCAGGCCTTGCATTCAGTGCATAAGCAAACAGTATGGGAGACACACTTCCTTCTAATGGGAACAATTTTGTCCTGAGGCCCTCAAGTACGTCTGCTGAAATGCTTATTGGGGTGCATGTAACATTGGTGAAGGCCAGACCTTGCATTCGATGCATAAGCAAACAGTATGGGAGGTGTTGTGAATTCTGTTCTCGAGCTCCCTCCTGTGGTTATGAATGGTACTTCGGCGAGTTCTGTTCATGAACTCCCTCTGGTGGCTGTGAGTGGAGCTGCTGGTTCTGAGATTCCTTTTCCAGCTGATCTCGTTCAGGCCTTGGCTGGCTGCTCTATTTAACTCCACTCAGATCATTACTTGATGCCAGCTGTCAATGTCCTAGTACTGGTTCAGTTCTCTTGGATCTTTCAGATGACCTGTCTATTTCAGCAAAAGCTAAGTCCCTGCTAGCTTATTTGTTACCACTGTGTTTTTGTCCAGCTTGCTATTATGATTTAATCTAGTTAGCTGGAAGCTCTGGGATGCAGAGTGGCACCACCGCGCCGTGAGTCGGTGCGGTGGTTTCTTTTGCACACTCTGCGTGGTTTTTTGTTAGTTTTTTATGCTGACCACAAAGATACCTTTTCTATCTTCAGTCTGTTTAGTTAAGTCTGGCCTCCTATGCTGAAACCTATTTCCTTCCTGTGTTTGTGACTTCCATCTTAACTCACAGTCAATATATGTGGGGGCTGCCTATTTCTTTGGGGAAATTCTCTGAGGCAAGGTAGGCTGTATTTTCTATCTTTAGGGGTAGTTAGCTCTTAAGCTGTGAAGAGGCGTCTAGGCAGAGTCAGGAACGCTCCACGGCTATTTCTAGTTGTTGTGATAGAATTAGGGTTTGCGGTCAGCAGAGCTCCCACTTCCCAGAGCTCGTCCTGTATTGCTAGTTTGCTCATCTGGTCATTTCTAGCGCTCCTAACCACCAGCCCAAACATAACAGTACAGCTGGCCTACAAAGTGTTAATGCATCTCAATAGAGGGATAAGAGAAGTTCTGAGACCATTTTTTTTCCTCTGCAGTGTGTTTTGTATTTCTTTTCCCCTTAACCTCTGGGTGGTTCAGGACACAGGTGTAGATATGGACATTCAAGGTCTGTCCTCTTGTGTGGATCAACTCACTGCAAGGGTACAAAGCATTCAAGATTATGTAGTTCAGAACCCGATGTTAGAACCCAGAATTCCAATTCCTGATTTGTTTTCTGGGGATAGATCTAAGTTCCTGAATTTCAAAAATAATTGTAGACTGTTTTTTGCTTTGAAACCCCGCTCCTCTGGTGACCCCATTCAGCAAGTAAAAATCATTATTTCTTTGCTACGTGGCGACCCTCAAGACTGGGCATTTTCCCTTGCACCAGGAGATCCTGCATTGCGTAATGTTGATGCGTTTTTTCTGGCGCTTGGATTGCTTTATGATGAACCAGATTCAGTGGATCAGGCAGAGAAAATTTTGCTGGCTTTGTGTCAGGGTCAGGATGAAGCGGAGGTATATTGTCAGAAGTTCAGAAAGTGGTCTGTGCTTACTCAGTGGAATGAGTGTGCCCTGGCGGCAATTTTCAGAAAGGGTCTTTCTGAAGCCCTTAAGGATGTTATGGTGGGATTTCCCACGCCTGCTGGTCTGAATGAGTCTATGTCCTTGGCCATTCAGATCGATCGACGCTTACGTGAGCGCAAAAATGTGCACCATTTGGCGGTGTTTTCTGAGCAGAAGCCTGAGCCTATGCAATGTGATAGGACCTTGACCAGAGCTGAACGGCAAAAATACAGACGTCAGAATGGGCTGTGTTTTTACTGTGGTGACTCCACTCATGCTATCTCTGATTGTCCTAAGCGCACTAAGCGGTTCGCTAGGTCTGCCACCATTGGTACGGTACAGCCAAAATTTCTTTTGTCCGTTACTCTGATTTGCTCTTTGTCGTCCTATTCTGTTATGGCATTTGTGGACTCAGGCGCTGCCCTGAATTTGATGGACTTGGAGTTTGCCAGGCACTTTGGTTTTTTCTTGGAGCCCTTGCAGTATTCTATTCCATTGAGAGGAATTGATGCTACACCTTTGGCCAAGAATAAGCCTCAGTACTGGACTCAATTGACCATGTGCATGGCTCCTGCACATCAGGAGGATATTCGCTTTTTGGTGTTGCATAATCTGCATGATGTGGTCGTTTTGGGTTTGCCATGGCTACAGGTCCATAATCCTGTATTGGATTGGAAATCAATGTCTGTATCCAGTTAGGGTTGTCAAGGGGTACATGGGGATGTCCCATTGTTGTCTATTTCGTCTTCCCATCCTTCAGAAGTCCCTGAGTTCTTGTCAGATTACCGGGATATATTTGATGAGCCCAAATCCAGTGCCCTACCTCCTCATAGGGATTGCGATTGTGCTATTAATTTGATTCCTGGTAGTAAGTTTCCGAAGGGCCGACTGTTCAATTTATCTGTGCCAGAACACGCTGCAATGCGGAGTTATATAAAGGAGTCCTTGGAGAAAGGGCATATTCGCCCGTCGTCGTCACCGTTGGGAGCAGGGTTCTTTTTTGTGGCCAAGAAGGATGGTTCTCTGAGACCTTGTATAGATTACCGCCTTCTTAATAAAATCACCATCAAATTTCAGTACCCTTTGCCGCTACTGTCTGATTTGTTTGCTCGGATTAAGGGAGCTAGCTGGTTCACCAAGATAGATCTTTGAGGGGCGTATAATCTTGTGCGTATTAAACGGGGCGATGAATGGAAAACAGCATTTAATACGCCCGAGGGCCATTTTGAGTACTTGGTGATGCCATTCTGGCTTTCTAATGCTCCATCTGTGTTTCAGTCGTTTATGCATGACATCTTCCGAAAGTACCTGGATAGATTCATGATTGTATATTTGGATGATATTTTGGTCTTTTCGGACGATTGGGAGTCTCATGTGAAGCAGGTCAGAATGGTGTTCCAGGTCCTTCGCGCTCATTCCTTGTTTGTGAAGGGGTCTAAATGTCTCTTTGGGGTTCAGAAGGTTTCATTTTTGGGCTTCATTTTTTCCCCTTCTACTATCGAGATGGACCCTGTTAAAGTCCAGGCCATCTATGATTGGACTCAGCCTACTTCTGTGAAGAGCCTTCAGAAATTTCTGGGCTTTGCTCATTTTTACCATCGCTTCATCGCTAATTTTTCTAGTGTTGTTAAACCATTGACTGATTTAACCAAGAAAGGTGCTGATGTGGTCAATTGGTCCTCTGTGGCCGTTGAGGCTTTTCAGGAGCTGAAGCGTCGTTTTTCTTCTGCTCCTGTGTTGTGTCAGCCAGATGTTTCGCTCCCGTTTCAGGTCGAGGTGGATGCTTCTGAGATTGGAGCAGGGGCTGTTTTGTCTCAAAGAGGTTCTGATGGCTCTGTGATGAAACCATGTGCTTTCTTTTCTAGAAAGTTTTCGCCTGCTGAGCGCAATTATGATGTGGGTAATCGAGAGTTGTTGTTGCTATGAAGTGGGCATTTGAGGAGTGGCGACATTGGCTTGAAGGAGACAAACATCGCGTGGTGGTCTTGACGGATCACAAGAATCTGACTTATCTCGAGTCTGCCAAGCGGTTGAATCCTAGACAGGCTCGATGGTCGCTGTTTTTCTCCCGCTTCAATTTTGTGGTTTCGTACCTTCCGGGTTCTAAGAATGTGAAGGCTGATGCCCTTTCAAGGAGTTTTGTGCCTGATTCTCCGGGAGTTCCTGAGCCGGCTGGTATTCTCAAAGAGGGGGTAATTTTGTCGGCCATCTCCCCTGATTTGCGGCGGGTGCTGCAGGAGTTTCAGGCTGATAGACCTGACCGTTGCCCAGCGGAGAGGCTGTTTGTCCCTGATAGATGGACTAGTAGAGTTATCTCTGAGGTTCACTGTTCGGTGTTGGCTGGTCATCCTGGAATCTTTGGTACCAGAGATTTGGTGGCTAGATCCTTTTGGTGGCCTTCCTTGTCACGAGATGTGCGTTCTTTTGTGCAGTCCTGTGGGACTTGTACTTGGGCTAAGCCCTGCTGTTCTCGTGCCAGTGGGTTGCTTTTGCCCTTGCCGGTCCCGAAAAGGCCCTGGACGCATATTTCCATGGATTTTATTTCAGATCTCCCTGTCTCACAGAGGATGTCAGTTATCTGGGTAGTTTGTGATCGCTTCTCTAAGATGGTCCATTTGGTACCTTTGCCTAAATTGCCTTCCTCCTCTGATTTGGCATTGTTTTTCCAGCATGTGGTTCGTTTACATGGCATTCCGGAGAACATTGTGTCGGACAGAGGTTCCCAGTTTGTTTCAAGATTTTGGCGGTCCTTTTGTGCTAAGATGGGCATTGATTTGTCTTTTTCTTCAGCTTTCCATCCTCAGACAAATGGCCAAACCGAACGAACCAATCAGACTTTGGAAACATATTTGAGATGCTTTGTTTCTGCTGATCAGGATGATTGGGTGTCCTTCTTGCCTTTGGCTGAGTTCGCCCTTAATAATCGGGCCAGCTCGGCCACTTTGGTTTCGCCTTTTTTCTGTAATTCTGGTTTCCACCCTCGTTTTTCTTCAGGGCAGTTTGAGCCTTCAGACTGTCCTGGGGTGGATTCTGTGGTGGACAGGTTGCAGCAAATTTGGACTCACGTAGTGGACAATTTGACATTGTCCCAGGAGAAGGCTCAACGTTTCGCTAACCGCCGTCGCTGTGTTGGTCCCCGACTTCGTGTTGGGGATTTGGTTTGGTCGTCGTCTCGTTTTGTTCCTATGAAGGTTTCGTCTCCTAAGTTTAAGCCTCGTTTCATTGGTCCTTTTAAGATTTCTAAAATTATTAATCCTGTGTCATTGCGTTTGCACCTTCCAGCTTCTTTCGCCATCCATAATGTGTTCCATAGGTCGTTGTTGCGGAGATATGTGGCTCCTATGGTTCCCTCCGTTGATCCTCCTGCCCTGGTGTTGGTTGAGGGGGAGTTGGAGTATGTGGTGGAGAAGATTTTGGATTCTCATATCTCGAGACGGAAACTTCAGTACCTAGTCAAGTGGAAAGGTTATGGTCAGGAGGATAATTCCTGGGTAGTTGCCTCTGATGTTCATGCTGCCGATCTTGTTCATGCCTTTCATTTGGCTCATCCGGAGCAGCCTGGAGGCTCTGGTGAGGGTTCGGTGACCCCTCCTCAAGGGGGGGGTACTGTTGTGAATTCTGTTCTCGAGCTCCCTCCTGTGGTTATGAATGGTACTTTGGCGAGTTCTGTTCATGAACTCCCTCTGGTGGCTGTGAGTGGAGCTGCTGGTTCTGAGATTCCTTTTCCAGCTGATCTCGTTCAGGCCTTGGCTGGCTGCTCTATTTAACTCCACTCAGATCGTTACTTGATGCCAGCTGTCAATGTCCTAGTACTGGTTCAGTTCTCTTGGATCTTTCAGATGACCTGTCTATTTCAGCAAAAGCTAAGTCCCTGCTAGCTTATTTGTTACCACTGTGTTTTTGTCCAGCTTGCTATTATGATTTAATCTAGTTAGCTGGAAGCTCTGGGATGCAGAGTGGCACCACCACGCCGTGAGTCAGTGCGGTGGTTTCTTTTGCACACTCTGCGTGGTTTTTTGTTAGTTTTTTATGCTGACCGCAAAGATACCTTTTCTATCTTCAGTCTGTTTAGTTAAGTCTGGCCTCCTATGCTGAAACCTATTTCATTCCTGTGTTTGTGACTTCCATCTTAACTCAATCAATCACACAGTCAATATATGTGGGGGCTGCCTATTTCTTTGGGGAAATTCTCTGAGGCAAGGTAGGCTGTATTTTCTATCTTTAGGGGTAGTTAGCTCTTAGGCTGTGAAGAGGCGTCTAGGCAGAGTCAGGAACGCTCCACAGCTATTTCTAGTTGTTGTGATAGAATTAGGGTTTGCGGTCAGCAGAGCTCCCACTTCCCAGAGCTCGTCCTGTATTGCTAGTTTGCTCATCTGGTCATTTCTAGCGCTCCTAACCACCAGCCCAAACATAACAGGGAGGCACACTTTCTTCTAATACTCAGGTCTCCCATAGACTTACATTGGGCTCGCTGTTCTGCCCGAGTACCCGATTATTCCAATCTGCTCAACCCGAGCAACGAGCATCTGAGCATTTTAGTGCTCACTCATCACTAGTTACAGCTATTGTTCTTGGTATAGTAGCGAGTGAATCACCCTATATTACTTGTTATATAGCATTTTTATAAAATCATGTCTCTTTTTAGCTAAAAGAAATCAAGTCTGCAGATATTGTTACAATTTCCTGTGAAATGCTGACCCATAAATTGCAAATTGTACTACAAGAAAATAGAAACCTTCAAGTCTCCTACAACACAATAATTCTTGAAAGCTAGTAATTGTTTATGTTTTGCTTATGATAAATTATTTAATTATCACTGATGTTTAACATTCTTTGGTCTGGTCATGCGCAGAAACTCCATGGCTGTGACACTTTTGCAGCATGTCAGATCCTTCATTCATATTCATACGGGGCCCGTAAACATCTTTTATATCTCATCTTTACCTATCTCTTTTAATTGTAACTTAACTCTTAATAAATGTTCTCTTTATTTAAATCACCTGTGAAGACTGGACCTTCTGCTAGGAACGCAAATTACCATGTCAATGTCAACTCTGAAATGGTCTTGTGGGATTTCTTGAATGCGCAGACATCTTTCCACAGGACATGTCTTTTCTATTTTGCATTTTCTGAATCTGCCTGGATGCCAAGGTCGAAAGGCATCCTGGTGCCACATATACAAAACTTTCAGGGAACACTGCTTACCAGTAAACTCTAGGAGGTTTTTTTGCGGCAGCAAGGAGATTCACCAATTCTTTCATATGTCCAAGAGGTCTATCCTTTGTCCAGAAGCCTAATTGGCAAGAGAATTGGCAAGTGTGATTTATATCACTTTCACTGCTGTGTCAGACATGTTTGAATACACGGCAGTAGTATAACATTACAGTTTGAGCACCTGCTAGTCCTATGAAGTAATGTCATTTGGTAGCTTCCAAACCATTCTGTTGTGGCTATTACTCAATCTTAAAAGCATGCAGAATTAAGTATGGTATGCCGGAATGCCCATTGTGGTTTAAAACCACCAAATGAAGTTAATTACAAGGGATCTCATCTCACTAACTCAGGTTTTACCTCCAGACTATTAATTTTGTGCTGAAGGAAGCCCTGATGGCCGAACTTCTAAAGGAATGAAATCCTATATATTGCAGGAATCAGAAGAAAGAGAATTATTTTTTTCAAGGTGAGGATGTTCAAAGAGATGAGGTCATCTTCTTCCACTCTTTTTAAATGTCATTTCCAGAGACAGTAGCTTCTTGTGAAAGTGATTATATTTCCAGCTGTTTGGCAGGCTCCTATAGACACTAGGATTGTTGAGAAGAAGCGATTTACAGTTTTCTGTCTGTATGACAAGGTGCATTAAGAATGAGAAGATCCTTACACCATCCCCATTCCAGTTTCTGTGAATGGTATCTTTGTGAAATATATTTACCAGGAAAGCTATATTAAATGACTACACAGAACATACCTGCAATCACATGTTACACTAAACATTTCCTCTCATGTGAATAGTAGGTTGTTCCTGGTAATGCTACATGAAGCATCATTTACCGATAGACACATCTTAAATCATTGTCAATTTGTCCAAACACCTCTCTCACTTAATGAATGCTGTTATAAATTATACCAGCCATAACATCAACTGTAGGCGGATGATGGATGAAAATAATAATAAAATAATCTAAAACCATTCATTCCCTATACCTATAATATTTCTATACTACTTGTCCTGGTGAATCGCTGGTGACTTACCTGCTGATCTACAGTACTGTATATTCTATCGCTATGTACAGAGGAAGGGAATGTGTTATCACTGCAGCAAGGATGTACGTAATTGTTTCTTGGATTATCATTTGGGCTACTTTAAGGCAACTTTATGCACTTGTCTATGGTTATTTCTCCCACTTCAGCTGCACTGGTTTTCACTGGAATAGAGACTACATGTCCAATAATTTACTGTTCTTGTTATGCAGATTGACCATGAAAGATCTCACTTCACCTTGCTAGTTAGATTCTGTTGTGGGCTGACTGAGCATATGTAAAAATAGCTTATCAGCGTGTAGTCAGTTGAAGAGGACCAAAGCCCTTTCTGTATACAGTTGTAAGGGAGTTGACTAAAGCCATGAAATGTTATGTATATTTAATATTTATTTATGCTTTAAAATATTGTATTGTTTCTAATATGTATGAGGGAGAGCGTAGTACCCTAGTTGGCCCACTAGATGGGAGTGGAGAGTTACTCCGCCTGTAAATAGTTAAGTGGGAGGAGCTAGTGACAGTTAGGGTTCAGAACAGCTGAGAATTTGAATCAGTTGGGCGGGAGCGCCCTGTCAGGGCAGTCAGCTCTGCAGCAGCCCAAAATCCAGTCAGACAGCATCAGGGCCAGGAAAGATGCGAGAGAAAGAAGGAAGGCATTGAAATGGTCACTGGCAGTGCAGTATAAGTGGGACTGTGGCTGACAGGGAGGAAAGAACTAAGCAGTACAGACAGGTAACTCAGAATGTGGCGGCTTGCTAAGTGGATGGATGTACTCAGGACCTGGGTGAAAAGGTTTAGAGGAATCCCTACTAAAGTAAAACTAGGCACAGAGGATGCTGGAGGACCGATAGGCACAGTCTGTTCCGGAAGAGAGCTTAGTAAAGATGAAGGAAAAACAGAGTATGAGGAGAAGCTGTTTAATGCAAAGCCTGAGGTAAATGCTGACAAGGAAAGAGAGGAGACAGGGACAGAGAAGGAATTGTGTATTGTAAAGCCTGCTGTCAATGCTGAAGAGAACCATTACGTGCCTGTTTCTAGTAAAGTTCATTGTTCAAGCATTCAATGGGACTGTGACTCTGTTTTTTCTACTTCAGCTGAGGAAAATGTGCAGATCTTTATAGGAAGCCCCGAGAGAAAAGGAGCTGCAGGTATACTGACTGAGAGTCGTGGAGTGTATGTGAGGGGAGGTCAGGGTGCGCAAGAGACTTCTACCTCAGCCACGACTACCACCCTGGCCTACCCTTACACAGTATAAGATGTCATTGGTGACATTCCATTAGACTAGCTGCAAAAGATCATATGGGGATCGAAACAAATTGTCATAAAAAATGAATAGCTCCTGAAAACCTGTATTCTCAGGACACATGGTGAATCATAAAGGGTGGTCCACATTTTGTAATGGAAGCATATTACAAAAATATTAATTTGTCAATGATACAAAGGATGTTTTGAGTTTTAAACATTCCTTTTAAAAGCATTGACACCAAGTTTAGGGGTGCATATACAGGTGATTCTCACAAAATTAGAATATAAAAAAAAGTTAATTTATTTCAGTTCTTTAATACAAAAAGTGAAACTCATATATAGAGTCATTACAGACAGAGTGATCTTTTTCAAGTGTTTATTTCTGTTAATGTTGATGATTATGGTTTACAGCCAATGAAAACCCAAAAGTCATTATCTCAGTAAATTAGAATACTTTATAACACCAGCTTGAAAAATGATTTTTTAAACTGGAAATGTTGGTCTACAGAAATGTATATTCAGTAAATGCACTCAATACTTGGTCGGGGCTCCTTTTGCATCAATTACTGCATCAATGCGGTGTGGCATGGAGGCGATCAGCCTGTGGCACTGCTGAGGTGTTATGAAAGCCCAGGTTGCTTTGATAGCAACCTTCAGCTCATCTGCATTTCTTGGGTCTGGTGTCTCTCTTGACAATACCCTATAGATTCTCTATGGGATTAAGGTCAGGCGAGTTTGTTGGCCAATCAAGCACAGAGATATTGTTGTTTTCAAACCAGGTATTGGTAATTTTGGCAGTGTGGACGGGTGCCAAGTTCTGCTGGAGAATGAAATCTCCATGACCTAAAATCTTGTCGTCAGCGAGAAGCATGACGTGCTCTACAATTTCCTGTTACACAGCTGTGCTGACTTTGGTCTTGATAAAACACAGTGGACCTACACCAGCAGATGACATGCTCTCCAAACCATCACTGATTGTGGAAATTTCACACTAGACCTCAAACAGTTTGGATTATGTGCCTCTCCACTCTTCCTCCAGACTCTGGGACCTTGATTTCCAAATGAAATGCAAAATTAACTTTCCTTGTGGAGCGTGGTAATGACTGCCTTCTGGATATCTGTCAAGTCAACAGTCTTCCTAATGATTGTGGACTCTACTGAAACAGACTAAGGGACCTTTTGAACACTTAGGAAGCCTTTGTAGGTGTTTTTCGTTAATTTTTCTAATTTACTGCGATAATGACTTTTGGGTTTTCATTGGCTGTAAGCCATAATCATCAACAATAACAGAAATAAACACTTTAAAAAAATCACTCTGTTTGTAGTGACTCTATATAATATATGAGTTTCACTTTTTGTATTGAAGAGCTGAAATAAATTAACTTTTTGATGATATTCTAATTTTGTGAGATGCACCTGTATGTACATATTGTACATCTACAATGAATTATGTGCAACAAAATGAGTTTGGTCTATGAAAAAAAAGGATGAGATCATTCTCACGATGAACACCCACTGGTAATGTAGTTGCATTGTAGAAGGACTGGAAGACATGGGCCCAGATTCACATTGGTGTTTTAAACAGTTTTCTTCCTTAAAAAAATTTGAAATGTCGAAAAATGTTGTACTATTTGGTGTTTTATGCCATTCCTAGCTACCTTCCCAAGTATGCACAGTATAGTGCCCCCCTCACTGTACTGTATATATATATATACTGACCCCTTAATATTAGTGATGGGCGAGCACTAAAATGCTCGGGTGCTCATTGCTTGAGTCGAGCATATTGTAATGCCCAGGTGCTCGACCCGAGCAACGAGCCCAATGTAAGTCTATGGAAAACTCAAGCATTTTTGCTGCGGCCCCCATCGGGGGTCTTTAGAGGGTCTATGAACTGCAGAAATCGATGGGAACAGTGCTCAATTGACATGGGAACATCATGGGGAAGACCCCTGGAAACATTTTTGACTCTCAGGTCACTGCTGTGAACAACGTTGTCAGAGTCTTACGCCACTTTTACAGACTCACAATAAAACATACAAAAACTAAACCAAAATGGATTTTCCTGGGAAATCTTTTCCAGGCTAATGATTTGTATATAAGGCAAAATAAATAACCCAAAACAAAAATGCTCCTCCACCACTTGAGCTATATTCACACATAGCGTTTTCGATGCGTTTTTCAAATTGAGCATTGCTTTCAACAAGACAAATGCACTCACTGGGAAATGTCATTTTAACATTTTACAACCTTATCTGGCAATGTGGTGTGTGACACATCATTATTATTATTATTATTATTATTATTTATTATTATAGCGCCATTTATTCCATGGCGCTTTACATGTGAGGAGGGGTATACATAATAAAAACAAGTACAATAATCTTGAACAATACAAGTCACAACTGGTACGGGAGGAGAGAGGACCCTGCCCGCGAGGGCTCACAATCTACAAGGGATGGGTGAGAATACAGTAGGTGAGGGTAGAGCTGGTCGTGCAGAGGTTTGGTCAATCGGTGGTTACTGCAGGTTGTAGGCTTGTTGGAAGAGGTGGGTCTTCAGGTTCTTTTTGAAGGTTTCAATGGTACGTGAGAGTCTGATGTGTTGTGGTAGAGAGTTCCAGAGTAGGTGGGATGCACGAGAGAAATCTTGTATGCGATTGTAGGAAGAGGAGATAACAGGTGAGTAGAGAAGGAGATCTTGTGAGGATCGGAGGTTGCGTGCAGGAAAGTACCGGGAGATGAGGTCACAGATGTATGGAGGAGACAGGTTGTGGATGGCTTTGTATGTCATGGTTAGGCTTTTGTACTGGAGTCTCTGGGTAATGGGGAACCAGTGCAGGGATTGACAGAGGGGAGAGGCCGGGGAATAGCGGGGGGACAGGTGGATTAGTCGGGCAGCAGAGTTTAGAATAGATTGGTGGGGGGCGAGAGTGTTAGAGGGGAGGCCACAGAGCAGGAGGTTACAGTAGTCGAGGCGGGAGATGATGAGGGCATGGACTAGGGTTTTTGCAGATTCTTGGTTTAGGAATGTACGGATCCGTGAAATATTTTTGAGTTGGAGGCGGCAGGAAGTGGAAAGGATTTGGATATGTGGTTTGAAGGAGAGATCAGTGTCAAGGATTACCCCAAGACAGCGGGCTTGTGGGACTGGGGAGAGTGGGCAGCCGTTTACTGTAATGGATAGGTTCATTGGGGAGGTTGGGATGAGATGGGGGAAAGACGATGAATTCTGTTTTGTCCATGTTAAGTTCATCTGACACATCCTGTTTCATTTATGAAGGAGGGACTCTGAAAGTCACAAAGTCTATTTTTATAGGGCCATCAGGCAGCCTTTACTATTCTTAAAGGGCCAACAGTCGGTCCTCACTATTCTAGAGAGCCATCAGCCGGCTATGCTTTGTTGTTCTCATTATTGAACAGTGGGTCTCCTATCATGTTATTGCTTATGCAGTGAGTGGCAGGGCTGCCCAAAATGTAGACGCACCCCATTACCCCTTTGAAGCCACCTACAGGATGGCCACCTGAAAGCAATGTTCCCATTATTAGTAATTTGGTACTCCCATACTGTTTGCCTATGCAGTGAATGCAAGGCCTGCCCTGCATCAAATGTAGATGCACCCCAATACCCCTTTGAAGCTACGTACAGGATGGCCACCTGAAAGAAATGTTACCATTATTAGTAATTTGGTACTCCCATACTGTTTGCCTATGCAGTGAATGCAACACCTGTCCCAAATATGGATGCCCCCCACTAACCCTTTGACAAGATGTACAGGAGGGCCACCTGAAAGCATTGTTTCCATTATTAGTAATTTGGTACTCCCATACTGTTTGTCTATGCATTGAATGCAAGGCGTGCCCAGCCCCAAAGTTACACGCCCCCCAATAACCCTTTGAACATACTGACTTTAAAAGAAAAAAAAATTCCTTACCTGGCCGATCTTCAGCAGGGTCCTCCTCTCCAATTCATACAGTGTCATTCCGGAATTTGACAGTGACGTCATTCATTGGCGAGGTGCGCTTTGAAGTCAGCTGCTGACCTGTGATTGGCTGGCGGCTGTTAACTGTTGCCGTGCGGGAGGAATCTCCTGCATGGCAACAGATTTTAACTGATTATGCGTCGGATCCTGCCACTGGGACCCGGTGAGCAGAACAGAGGGGGCCCGCTGCGGGCTCCCTCTGCTCATTGGGTCCCATATGCCAGTAAGGGCAGTAATGCACTGATGGCGGCTGTGAGGAAACTGGATTATACTGTATCTTAATTACCCAGATGACTATTTTTAGCAAACCAAGAAGAATAAGCTGTTATCTGTACTTTTGCTTGTGTAAAGGCTGAGTCACACATAACGATATCGTTGCAACGTCATGCTTTTGGTGACGTAGCAACGATCCCGCTAACGATCTCGTTATGTGTGACAGCGACCAACGATCAGGCCCCTGCTGGGAGATCGTTGGTCGATGGGAATGATCAGGACCTTTTTTTGGTCGCTGATCACCCGCTGTCATCGCTGGATCGGCGTGTTTGACGCCGATCCAGAGATGTGTTCACTTGTAACCAGGGTAAATATCGGGTTACTAAGGCAGGGCCGCGCTTAGTAACCCGATATTTACCCTGGTTGCCATTGTAAAAGTTAAAAAAAAAACAGTACATACTCACATTCTGATGTCTGTCACGTCCCCCGGCGTCCACAGGGTTAAAACTGCTTTCGGCAAGAGCGCTGCTAATATGCACACGCTGCTGCCGAGAGCTTCCCTGCACTGAATGTGTCAGCGCCGGCCGTAAAACAGAGCACAGCGGTGACGTCACCGCTGTTACTGCCAGCGCTGACTGTTGTGAATTAGACTTTTTTGGCTCCCTCTTGTGGTCACTAGTGATATGACTCTGGGATTGTCTTTCCTCAGTTTGGCACCCACCTGGGTCGTTAGTCCAGGGGTGTTGCTATATGAACTTCCTGAATTCTCAGTCTGGTGCCTGGCATCGTTGTAATCAGTTCTTTCTGTTTGCTCCTGTCTGCTGGTCTTGGTTCCTGCAAAATTAAGCTAAGTCTTGCTTCCTTGTTTTTTGGTTATTTGCATTGCTCTTATTTTTTGTCCAGCTTGTACTAAATGTGATTCCTGATTTTGCTGGAAGCTCTAGGGGGCTGGTATTCTCCCCCCGGGCCGTTAGACGGTTCAGGGGTTCTTGAATATCCAGCGTGGAAATTTTGATAGGGTTTTTGCTGACCGTATAAGTCATCTTACTATATTCTGCTATTAGTCAGTGGGCCTCTCTTTGCTAAATACCTAGTTAATTCTTACGTTTGTCTTTTCTTCTTACCTCACCGTTATTATTTGTTGGGGGCTTGTATCCAACTTTTGGGGTCTTTTCTCTGGAGGCAAGAAAGGTCTATCTTTTCCCTTCTAGGGTTAGTTAGTTCTCCGGCTGGCGCGAGACGTCTAGAACCAACGTAGGCACGTTCCCCGGCTGCTGCTATTTGTGGTGCTAGGATTAGATATACGGTCAGCCCAGTTACCACTGCCTTATGAGCTGGTTTTTTGTGTTTGCAGACTTGGTATTTATTTCTGAGACCCTCTGCCATTGGGGTCATAACAGCTGACACATTACGGTCGATACGGTCGTATCGCTGGTCGTGATCGTTGGTAAGTCGTTTAGTGTAACTCCAGCATTAGCCTGTAATAGCGACTTGTATAGAATGCCCTTATCTTTAATGACTAGTGATGTTTGCTAATATGCTAATTATGCATTGTATTATGGAGTCAGTTTGTTGACTTCGAAAGCAGAGAGGGAAAAACTATGCAAATATATGAAATAATCAAGTAATGCTACTTTATCCCATCACCATTGTTCCCTTTATCTTGATGATGGACTGAAGGACACTGGGTAAATCTAAAAACAGGTTACATGCCTCTGTATAAACAGACTCAGAAACAGAGAGTCGGGGAGAGAGAGAGAGCCAGAGATTCAGCCAAGACACCTAAACACACAAAAAAACAGAGACAGGATGTAGCCAATCCATCATGGCACCATCATGGGGGACACAGATCTATCATTCTACAGGAAGCAACCTAGGGGTTTTCAGCTCCAGTTGGAAGAATACAGATCTGCTCCATTGACCATCACTGCACCATGGATAAGTTTGGAGAAAGCCAGGATTGGGACCCGCTGGTCACCTGGTTCCATGGAGATGTTTGGATATTTGGATATTGTTATTGTTATGGAATTGTTAATTTATTTGACACCTTTTGTGACCCTCTATAACACTTGGATTATTAAAATAAAGCACACAGAAACATCTGTTTTCTCTCCTAATGCCTATTTCTTCCATCTGTTACAGTCAGCTGTCCACAAAGGAGGATATATACTAAGCAGTACTTCCCATTGGTGAGTATGTGATAAAACTTTTCATAGCCTTCTCTTCTAAGAAGATGAGGACCTCTGACTCTACACACACACAAATCTTTGCTTCGATGCAGAAAATTCAACCCTGGGACTTTGTTCTTAATGATGATACAGTCATATACAACCATCTTTGTCTCATCCATTGTCACTGAACTTTATATTACAGCTGAAGAAAAAGTTACAGGACATTGATGGATAGGCAAAGCTTCCTTAAAAGTCGCACTAATGTAAGCAAATGTGAAGACTCAGTACAATATTCACCAGTGGCCTAACTAGAAGCTCATGGGCCATAATACAAAATCTACAACAGGGCTCCCAACTATCTTTAATAGTGTAGGTCTCTTCTCATATGTGGCAAAAGGACCATTTATGTTCCCCTAGACTCCAGGGCCCAGATGCAACTGCAACTTCTGCACCGACTGTTCTTAAGCCCCTGATAATTACAAAAAATGGACATACATAATACTTTCCTGTCATTGTATGTAACCTAGAGCAAGAGTTTCATACCTGCTGAATTCCCACTTGCCGAAAAACTACAGATCTCAGCATGCCCTGACTGGCTCATGGTTTTATGTTAGTTGGAGTGTCGCAAGTTGCTGACACCTGCACCAGAGCCAACAGTCAGTAAATCCTTATACAGAGATAATGTTCGATAGGTAATTTACTGAAAAGGAGAACAAATCCAAACATATCCTAGAAAGAAAAAGGCCATACTTACCAAACCTGTCACAAGTCTAATGACCTGCAAGATGCAGATAGGCCCCAGGTCGATAGGTAGAAACATTTTATAGTCTATGATATCATGTCACTAATCAATTCTACACAACATGGTTTTAAATCACATCTGTCATCAAGAAACATGGTGTAAGCATTTTTTTCAAAATGACACAGTATTGACTGCAATGCAGCATTTCAGCTCAATGTCACCTATAGCATTGCAGCAATTCTTAAAAAAGTAAGAATATGGGTACTGAAGCCTTATCATTAACTCATATTGGAAAATCTTAAGCAGAGTGCTGATACTATTTTTTACTCTTAGCAGTTTCTAAGCAGATGGTGTTAAAAGGGTTGTCTCTTTTCAGAAAATCTTGGTCCCACGGTGCCATTAGGTAAAAAAAAAATGTGTTTTCCTAACATTCCATGAGTATTAAAAAACAAACAGCTGGAACATCCCACTCGGAGGTACTGGTTGCCTGCAGCACTGTCAACGTAATGTTAACACTGCAGGCAATACCTGACAGTGGGAGTAGTGGCAAAGACTCAGCACTGGACCTGAAGACGGGGAAAAAAGACAAGTCTGTTTTTTTATAATAAACTGCTCCGGTGAACAAGATTTTGTAAAAAGGAATCACCCCTTTAAGGACTCATATAGTAGTAAAGCTATAGTGCTAAATCTATACATATAATTGCCTAAGGGCTACTTCCGTCTGTTTGTCTGTCTTTCTATCTGTCTGTAACAGAAATCCCGCGTCGCTGATTGGTCGCGGCCTGCCGACCGCGACCAATCAGCGACGGGCACAGTCCGGCTGTGAATTCGCCCCTTCCTACTCTCTGTCAGTGCCCCCTCCATACTCCCCTCCAGTCAGTGCTCACACAGGGTTAATGGCTGCGTTGCACCGCGTTATGCCGCGGTGTAACGCAGTCCGTTAACGCTGCTATTAACCCTGTGTGGCCAGCTGTTTACTATTGATGCTGCCTATGCAGCATCAATTGTAAAAAGATCTAATGTTAAAAATAATAAGAAAAATAAAAAATCATTATATTCTCACCTTCCGGCGCTTTTCCCGCTGCTCACGACGCTCCGGTCCATGCATTGCGGTCTCGCGAGATGATGACGTGCAGTCTCGCGAGACCGGTATGTCATCATCTCGCGAGACTGCAATGCATTCTTGGGACCGGAGTGTCGCAAGGAGAATCGCTAAACGCCTGGCCTGGATCCGGGGGCCTGTTATGATCCGGTGGCCTTGGAGCCGCATGAGACCTTCTCTGGAGAAGGTGGAACCTGTACTGACCGCAGATCATAAACTGACACCGCAACTAGAAGTAGCCGTGGGGTGTACCTAACACATCCTAGACACCTCGACACAGCCAGAGGACTAAATAACCCTATAGATGGAAATGGGAATTCTATCTTGCCTCAGAGCAGAAACCCCAAAGGATAGGCAGCCCCCCACAAATATTGACGGTGAATATAAGAGTAAAGACACACACAGGCTGAAAACAGGATTTAGCAAAAGAGGCACTTCTAGCTAAATAGTAAAGGATAGGACAGAGTACTAAGCGGTCAGTATTAAAACTCTGAAAATATCCACAGCAGAAAATACAAAAATTCCACATCTAACTAAAGACATAGAATGTATATCTGCATCTCCAGAGAATCCAGCATGACTGAAAAAATCCAAACAAATCTAAGCTGGAGAAGACAAAACAATAAATTGTTCTGAACTGAAAAGCACACTGCATGTGTGCTGCAGGAAAATAAACCAGACACTTATCTTGGCTGAATTGGCAGCAGAGCAGAAGGAACCAGACAGGGATGTAAACCCTCCAAGAACAATGGATAACTGGCACTGACTAATGAATCCAGCACACCTAAATACCGAATAGAGCTGCAATCAGCAGAAACACCTGCCCTGGATAACAACCCAGAGACAACTTCACTATCACAAACAACCACCGGAGGGAGCATAAGAGCAGAATTCACAACAGGGGCCGCCGGAAGGTGAGTAGATAACTATTTTTTATTTTAATTCTTTTTTTTTAACAGGGATATGGTGCCCACATTATTATATACTACGTGGGTTGTTGTCAGGACTCTGAACATTTTTATTACCTTTTGTGCATTACTGCCCTTTTCCAAGATGGCGTCTTTGGTCTCATGTGCACTGTGTCTTCCTGCTATAAAACTCCACC
Organism: Ranitomeya variabilis; assembly: GCF_051348905.1. NCBI lineage: Eukaryota > Metazoa > Chordata > Amphibia > Anura > Dendrobatidae > Ranitomeya > Ranitomeya variabilis. Next base: position 131,604,288 of record NC_135236.1, on the reverse strand, counting down.
CCAGCCTTCAGTCTGAGCTAGAGTATTCTGCCTTGCATCCAGCTCCTGAATCATGGTGACTTCCTGGCTATATACCTGCTTCTGTGAACCTGTGTGTTAATCCTGCTACTCTGCTCTGAGTTCCTGCTGCATACACCAGTTTCCAGTAATCCTCCTTCATCTGCTGCTTGTGTTTTCTCCATCTGCATTTGCTGGACATGTAAGATGTTGCTGCGCTGCTAAAACCTGAGACTATTACCCAGGCCTCCCTGATTGTGCTAAGATATTATTTGAACTGCCTTATAAGCATAGCTATCTGTGTTTGGACTAGAACAAGGACTTATTCGTGTCAAGTATCCTCAAGAATAACTGTGCTTCATAGACTTTCCGCGTGATTGCATTTTCCTCTGAAGTTCCCTATAGACTGCTAAGCTGCGTTTAATATTTACACCAAGGGTTGTGGACTTGAGTTTCTCTCTGCACCTGTTTGAATCACCATGTGATAATATAGATTTTACCACTTATAAAACTGTGTCCTGTAGTTGTCTTGTTCCACGCAAAAAGTCTCCTGAGTTATCCCCTATACTTATTACAGCTGTGTTAGATACTACGTGGGCTGTGTTATATACTGCATGGGTTGTGTTATATACTGCGTGGGCTGTGTTATATACTACATGGCTGTGTTATATACTACGTGGCTGTGTTATATACTACGTGGGCTGTGTTATATACTACATGGCCTGTGTTATATACTACGTGGGCTGTGTAATATACTACATGGGCTGTGCTATATACTATGTGGCTGTGCAATATATTACGTGGCTGGGCAATATACTACATGGCTGTGTTATATACTGCATGAGCTGTGCCATAAACTACGTGGGCTGTGCTATATACTATGTGGCTGTGTTATATACTACGTGGCTGTGTTATATACTACGTGGCTGTGTTATATACTACGTAGGCTGTGTTATATACTACGTGGCCTGTGTTATATACTATGTGGGCTGTGTTATATACTACATGGGCTCTGCTATATTCTACGTGGGCTGTATGCTACTTGGCTGTACTATATTTCTCTGCTGTATCTGTGCATCATGAATCGTGGAATGTGTTAAAGAGAGGGGCCCACTGAGAATCTTTAGCCCCGGGCCCTCAAAAGCCTGGAGCTGACCCTGGCTTCACTGATTGGTCACGCCCGGCCGCGAACAATCAGCGACAGGCGCAGTCCAGCAGCGAATTGGCGTGGAATTTGAACCACGCTTCGCTAATTGGTCGCGGCCGGCCGAATCCTGTGTATAAATTACAAAATTCTGAAATCTTCATAAATAAACTACATACATATTCTAAAATACCCGATGCGTTAGAATCGGGCCACCATCCAGTCTATGTATAAGTTACTGAGTGTGATCATGAGTGACTGTACTGTATCCAGTGTTTATCGCTTTTATTTTTTTTCACTCTACATCTGAAAAATAAGTACAGTAAATAATAAATCAAGTATGCTTAAAAAAGGCAGTGTATTCTTTTGTATATCATATGATTTTTATGTTTGGATTTTATTCACAACATTTGTCACATTTATGTTATATTTTTTCATATCTTCTTGATTTATCTTTTTATTTTTTTCACTCTTTTGCTATGCATTTATTATTGCTATTTTAATATGTGCATTTCATGTGATTTATTATTTACAAGAATATGCTGCGGGGGAAATAAGTATTGAACATGTCACCAATTTTCTAAGTAAATATATTTCTAATTGTTCTATGGACATGAAATCCTCACCAGATGTCAGTAACAACTCATCCAATCCACACAGTCAAAGAAATCAAGCCATAGATGTCCTGAAATTATGTGTAATAATGAGAAATAACACAGGGAAAAACCATTGAACATGCTTACTGAAATATATTTAATACTTTGCACAAAAGTCTTTGTTGGTGATGACAACTTCAAGACGCCTCCTGTATGGGGAAACTAGTCGCCTGCATTGCTCACTTGTGATTTTGGCCCATTCATCCACATTAACTCTCTTCAAATCCTGAATGTTCCATGGGCTCCTTTTATGAACTCTAAGCTTTAGTTCCTTCCATAACTTTTCTATTGGGATCAAGTCAGGTGATTTGTTGGGCCATTCTAGCATATTTATTTTCTTTCTCTGAAACCAAATGAGTTTCATTGGCTGTGTGTTTGGGATCATTGTCTTGCTGAAATATCCACCATCATTTCATCTTCATCATCCTGGAAGATGGCAACAGATTTTTTATCAAGAATGTCTCTGCATATTACAGTAGTCTTTTCATCCTTCCTTCAAATATATGGAGTATGCAAGTGCCGTTTGCTCAAAAACAGCCCCACACCATGATGTTCCTACTTCCAAACTTCACAGTGGTATGGTGTTTTTGAAATGATGTGCAATGCTTTTTGGCTTCCAAACATGACGCGTATTATGGCATCCAAAGAGTTACATTTTGGTCTCATCTGACCAGACTATATTCTCCCAGTATTTCATAGGCTAAATGTTGTTGAAAAAACTTTAAATGTGCTTGAACATGCTTCTTGTTCAGCCATGCAGTCTTGTGTGGTGAGCATGCATACAAGCCATGGAGGTTGAGTGCATTACTTATAGTTTTCTTTGAAACAATTGCACCTGCTCATTCCAGGTCTTTCTGTAGCTCTCTAAAGGTGGTCCTTGGATCTAGGAAAACTTCTACTGATAATTATCTTCACTCCTCTGTCTGAAATATTGCGCGGAGCATCTGGTTGTGGCCATTTTATGGTGAATTATGTTCTTTCTACTTCTGGATTATGGCCTCAACAGTGCTCACTGGATCCTTTAAAAATTTAGAAATTCTTCTGAAACCAATGCCATCAGTATGTTTTGCAACAATAAGGTTGCAAAGGTCTTAAGACAGCTCACTGGTATTACTCATCCTGAGATATCTCTTGTGTGGCACCTTAGTAATGATACTAGAAGATTGGCGTGCATTTGGTCGTGTTTTGAGGTGCTGGTGGAATGGGGAACATGACCCCTCAACCAAGGCAAGAGAGATTCACCACAAGCTCTAAATTTTCAGTGTTGCAAGGCTTTTATTCATTAGTGAAAGCAAATATAAACAATGTTGCTGTGAAATGTGCGATAAAGTTACACATTTCGACCTCGACAGCATCTTTATCAAAATATGGCTGTAAAAGAAAAGGACAACATGTAAGCAAAAATATACAATAGTCATGAGACATATCATAGCAAAGTCTAAAATAACAATATGTGATCGATGACCCAGGTTGTATATACATAGAGAAAATATGCTGTACAAATTATATATACATAAAATAAAATAAATACAAGCAAAATAACAAAACTTAAAAAAAGAACAAAAGTATGTTCAGGGCACAAGTGATAATTTTGATAAAGGAAAGCATATGGTGCGTGCTGTAATCCTGTATACGAAGGTAGCACAATTTGGTAGTTGAAGTAAAACATCAAACAAGACTCAAAGTACAGGGATTACGTATCAACAATTTTGTTTCAGCATGAAACTATAACGAGAGTCAACATAAGAGAAGAGGCTTACTTTGACTGCTGTGACAAGGGGAATAATATTTCTTAAGAAGGAAAGGCTTCAAAAGGTATGAGCAATTAGATGCTGTAAGAGAAGGACAGTTTGTCAGTCATATATAGCTAAGAGCGCATTAGCTGACACATTGGTGGGCCAAAGTTGTTACCTGTGCTGCTATTTCTTCATATGGTGGTCCCGCACCTACATGGCTGTATGGCAGTTGCTGGTCAGGGATAGAATGGCCTCTGTTTAAAACCCCTTTTCCGATGTTGAGCATAATAGTACTCTCATGTCGGACTCCCTCTTTTTGATATGGGCTCCGGCGGTAAGCCCGCATCTTTCCCCGCACATGTCAGCAGTTTTGAACAGTTGGCATGTGCCTGGAATCGCCATCCACCCGCAGCTATTAACCTGTTAAATGCCGCTGATAAACTCTGACAACGGCATTTAACAAGCACTTCCGACAATCATGCTGAAAATACGTCCACCGATGACCCCCATCACGTGATCGCGGGTCACCTGTGGGTTGGCATGACAACCAGAGGTCTCCTGAAGACCTCTATGGTTGTCACTGCCAGCTTGCTGTGAGCGCCGCCCTGTTGGCGGCACTCATAGCAGGTGAGTAATTCAGCTATATATTGGTGATCTGATCATCGCCTATATGTAGCTGAGCCGATCGGGTTATGGCACCTTTTGGTCTCCCATGGAGACTATTGAAGCATGCCAAAATATGGCATGCAATACCAAATATGTGTATATTTGATGTTTTTATTGTTTTATTTTGAATGGGTTGAAGGGGATGATTTGAACTTTTATATATATTTTTTATATTTTTTAAAACATTTTTTTATCATTTTGCATGCTTCAATAGTCTCCATGGGAGACTAGAAGCTGGAGTTGTCTGATCGCCTGTGCTACACACAGGTGATGATCAGATCGCCTGTGTGTAGCAGAAATGCTCATTTGTCACTGGGCGTCGCTCATAGCAATCCAGCTATGACAACTATAGAGGTCTGCTGGAGACCTCTGGTTGTCATGTCAACCCATCGAGATTTACAGCTGCATTTAACAGATTAACAGCGGCGGGTGGATCGCGATTCCACCTGCGACTGTTAGAGGCATATGTCAGCTGTTGAAAACAGCTGACATGTGCCGGGAAAGATGTGGGCTCAGCACCGGAGCCCACATCAAAGAGAGAAATTCCAACACGGGCGTACTATTATGCTCAACGTCGGAAATGGATTAAATATTATCCATTTTTTTACAGTGACAGCGACCCTGGCGGGGTGGAAACGTCTAACTTTGTCGCACATTTCACAACAACATTCTGTTTATATTTGCTTTCATGAATGAATAAAAGCCTTGCAACACTGAAAATTAAGAGTGTGTGGTGAATCTCTCACACTTTGGTAATGAGAAACCTTTTTATAGCCCTTCAGTTCAACCAGCTGATATTATTTTTAGCTAAGTGACAGGATTGCTTTCTAATTACTGATAAATTTCAGCTGGTGTCATGACTTTCCATGGCTTTTTGCACCTCTAGTTCTTCATATGTTCAATACTTTTTCCTGTGGCATGTCTCATTATTACACATAACTTAATTTATGGACATTAAGGCTATGTGCACACGTCGCGTAAACCGCGAAAAAAACGCTCACATTAAGCATCCTATTAATTAGAATGCAATCCGCAAATGTGCACATACTGAGTATTTTTCCGCAGGAGAAACGATTTGTGGTAAAATATGCAGCATGTTCATTAATTTGCGGAATCGCGGGGATTCCGCACACCTAGGAATGCATTGATCTGCTTACTTCCCACATGGGGCTATGCCCACCATGCGGGGAGTAAGCAGATCTTGTGCGGTTTGTACCCAGGGTGGAGGAGAGGAGACTCTCCTCCACGGACTGGGCACCATATAATTGTTAAAAAAAAAAGAATTAAAATAAAAAAATCGTGATATACTCACCCTCTGATGGCCCCGGAGTCCTCCCGCCTCTCAGCGCTGCACACGTCCGCTTCCGTTCCTATAGATGGTGTGTGTGAAGGACCTGCGATGACGTCGCGGTCATGTGACCGCGACGTCATCGAAGGTCCCGCACACACACCATCTATAGGAACGGAAGCCGCTGAGGAGATCGGCTGTTTGCGGAAGGTGAGTATAACCATTTTTTTAAATTTTTTTATTATTTTTAACATTCTATCTTTTACTATTGATGCGGCATAGGCTGCATCAATAGTAAAAAGTTGATCACACTTGCCAAACACTATGTTTGACAAGTGTGACCAACCTGTCAATCAGTTTTCCAAGCGATGCTACAGATCGCTTGGAAAACGCTAGCATTCTGCAAGCTAATTATGCTTGCAAAACGCTAGTTTTCTGCGGGAATATGCATGCCAATTTCGCATGCGATATACGACATATGGCAGGAGGCGCAGAATTGCCGCGGAAATGTGCCTAAGGCTATGTGCACACGTTGCGGATTTCCTGTGGATCCGCAGCGTTTTTTACCGTGCAGAAACGCTGCAGATCCGCAAGTGATTTACAGTACAATATAAATCAATGAAAAAAAAAATGCTGCGCTAATGGTGCGGAAAATTCCGCACAGAAAAGCTGCGGATTAAAAGAAGGAGCATGTCACTTCTTTTGTGCGGATCTGCAGCGTTTTTGTACCCATTCCATTATAGAAATCCACAGGGATAAAAACGCATGAAATCCACACAAAATTCGCAGTAAATCCGCAGCAAATCCACACAAAATAAAAAAAAACAGGCATCAAATTCGCACCTGCGTTTTCTGCCAAGAGATGCAGAATCCGCACAAAAAATTCCAGAGGCAATTCCGCAACGTGGGCACATAGCCTTATGGTTTGATTTCTTTGCCTGTGTGGATTGGATGGGTTGTTACTGACATTTGTAACAGACTTCATTCAAATAGCACCTTTAGAAATACATTTACTTATAAAATTGATGATGTGTTCAATACTTAGTTCACCTGCTGTATATTTAAATGAGGATAAATTGGTTCTCGTGTTTTTGTCTTTTCCTTCTTTCTGTCATTTTATTAAATCGTAAATCAATAATGCAAATTAACCCCTTCCCGACCTGTGACGCCACGTAGGCGTCATGAAAGTCGGTGCCAATCTGACCTGTGATGCCTATGTGGCGTCATAGAGGGATCGCGTCCCTGCAGACCGGGTGAAAAGGTTAACTCAAATTTCACCCGATCTGCAGGGACAGGGGGAGTGGTACTTCAGCCCAGGGGGGTGGCTTCACCCCCCCGGGGCTACGATTGCTCTGATTGGCTGTTGAAAGTGAAACAGCCAATCAGAGCGAGTTGTAATATTTCACATATGAAAATGGTGAAATATTACAATCCAGCCATGGCCGATGCTGCAATATCATCGGCCATGGCTGGAAACCCTGATCTGACCCCCCCACCGCCACTGATCGCCTCCCCAGTCCTCCGTCCTGTGCTCCGCTCCCCTCCGTCCGCCTGTCTGCTCTCCCGTCCTCCTGTCCGCTCACCCGTCCTCCTGATTTGTTCCAGGTACATTTTGATCACTGTGATAAAGCCTAACACAGGGATCAAAATAAAAAAAATAGTAAATGAACCCCCCCCTTTATCACCCCCATAGGTAGGGACAATAATAAAAATAAAGAAAATATATTTACTTTATTTTTCCACTAGGATTAGGTTTAGAACTAGGGTTAGGGTTAGGGCTAGGGTTAGAATTAGGGTTAGAATTAGGGTTAGGGCTAGGGTTAGGGTTAGGGCTAGGGATAGGGTTAGGGCTAGGGCTAGGGTTAGGGTTAGGGTTAGGGTTAGAATTAGGCTATGTGCACATGGTGCGGATTTGGCTGCAGATCCGCAGCGGATTGGCCGCTGTAGATTCGTAGCAGTTTTCCATCAGGTTTACAGTACCATGTAAACCTATGTAACACCAAACCTGCTGTGCCCATGGTGCGGAAAATACCGCGCAGCAATGCTGCATTGTATTTTCCGCAGCATGTCAATTCTTTGTGCGGATTCCGCAGCGTTTTTACACCTGTTCCTCAACAGGAATCCGCAGGTGAAATCCGCACAAAAAAACACTGGAAATTCGTGGTAAATCCGCAGGTAAAACACAGTGCATTTTACCTGCGGATTTTTAAAAAATGGTGCGGAAAAATCTCACACGAATCCACAACGTGGGCACATAGCCTTAGGGTTAGGGTTGGAATTAGAATTAGTGTTGGAATTAGGGCTAGGGTTGGAAATAGGGTTAAGATTAGGCTTATGGTTAGGGTTATGGTTAGGGGTGTGTAGGGGTTAGGGTTGTGGTTAGGGTTGGGATTAGGGTTAGGGTTGGGATTAGGGTTGGGATTAGGGTTAGGGGTGTGTCGGGGTTAGGGGTGTGTTGGGGTTAGGGTTGTGATTAGTGTTATGGCTAGAGTTGGGATTAGGGTTAGGGGTGTGTTGGGGTTAGTGTTGTAGTTAGAATTGAGGGGTTTCCACTGTTTAGGCACATCAGGGGTCTCCAAACGCAACATGGCGCCACCATTGATTCCAGACAATCTTGCGTTCAAAAAGTCAAATTGTGCTCCCTCCCTTCCGAGCCCTGACGTGCGCCCAAACAGTGGTGTACCCCCACATATGGGGTACCAGCATACTCAGGACAAACTGGGCAACAACTATTGGGGTCCAATTTCTCCTTGCGAAAATAAAAAATTGCTTGCTAAAACATAATTTTTGAGGAAAGAAAAATGATTTTTTATTTTCACGGCTCTGTGTTATAAACTTCTGTGAAGCACTTGGGGGTTCAAAGTGCTCACCATACATCTGGATAAGTTCCTTGGGGGTCTAGTTTCCAAAATGGGGTCACTTGTGGGGGGTTTCTACTGTTTAGGCAGATCAGGGGCTCTGCAAATGCAACGTGACGCCCGCAGACCATTCCATCAAAGTCTGCATTTCTAAACGTCACTACTTCCCTTCCGAGCCCCGACGTGTGCCCAAGTAGTGGTTTACCCCCACATATGGGGTATCAGCATACTCAGGACAAACTGGGCAGCAACTATTGGGGTCCAATTTCTCCTGTTACCCTTGTGAAAATAAAAAATTGCTTGCTAAAACATAATTTTTGAGGAAAGAAAAATGATTTTTTATTTTCACGGCTCTGTGTTATAAACTTCTGTGAAGTACTTGGGGGTTTAAAGTGGTCACCGCAGATCTAGATTAGTTCCATGGGAGGTCTAGTTTCCAAAATGGGGTCACATGTGGGGGAGCTCCAATGTTTAGGCACACAGGGGCTCTCCAAACATGACATGGTATCCGCTAACGATTGGAGCTAATTTTTCATTCAAAAAGTCAATTTCGCTCCTTCCCTTCCGAGCCCTGCCATGTGCCCAAACAGTGGTTTACCCCCACATGCGAGGTATCAGTGTACTCATGAGAAATTGCCCAATACATTTTAGGATCCATTTTATCATGTTGCCCATGTGGAAATGAACAAATTGAGGCTAAAAGAATTTTTTTGTGAAAAAAAAAGTACTTTTTCATTTTTACGGATCAATTTGTGAAGCACCTGGGGGTTCAAAGTGCTCACTATGCATCTAAATAAGTTCATTGAGGGGTCTAGTTTCCAAAATGGGGTCATTTGTGGGGGAGCTCCAATCTTTAGGTACACAGGGCCTCTCCAAACACGACATGGTGTCCGCTAACGATTGGAGCTAATTTTTCATTCAAAAGTCAAATGGTGCTCCTTCCCTTCCGAGCCTTGCCGTGTGCACAAACAGTGGTTTGTGACCACATATGAGGTATCGGTGTACTCAGGAGCAATTGCCCAAAACATTTTAGGATCCATTTTATCCTGTTGCCCATGTGAAAATGAAAAAATTGAGGCTAAAATACATTTTTTGTGAAAGCAAGTACTTTTTCATTTTTACGGATCAATTTGTGAAGCACCTGGGGGTTCAATGTGCTCACAATGCATCTAGATAAGCTCCTTGGGGGGTCTAGTTTCCAAAATGGGGTCACTTGTGGGGGAGCTCCAATGTTTAGGCACACAGGGGCTCTCCAAACGCGACATGGTGTCCGCTAAAGATTGGAGCCAATTTTTCATTGAAAAAGTCAAATGGTGCTCCTTCCCTTCCGAGCCCTGTCGTGCGCCCAAACAGTGGTTCCCCCCCCCCATATGGGGTATCGGCGTACTCAGGACAAATTGTACAATAACTTTTGGTGTCCAGTTTCTCTTTTTGCCCTTGGGAAAATAAATAAATTTTTGCTAAAAGATCATTTTTGTGACTAAAAAGTAAAATGTTCATTTTTTCCTTCCATATTGCTTCTGCTGCTGTGAAGCACCTGAAGGGTTAATAAACTTCTTGAATGTGGTTTTGAGTACCTTGAGGGGTGCAGTTTTTAGAATGGTGTCACTTTTGGGTATTTTCAACTTTATAGACCCCTCAAACTGACTTGAAATGTGAGGTGGTCCCTAAAAAAAATGGTTTTGTAAATTTCGTTGTAAAAATGAGAAATCGCTGGTCAAATTTTAACCCTTATAACTTCCTAGCAAAAAAAAAATTGTTTCCAAAATTGTGCTGATGTAAAGTAGACATGTGGATAATGTTATTTATTAACTATTTTGTGTCACATAACTCTCTCGTTTAACAGAATAAAAATTAAAAATTTTAAAATTGCAAAATTTTCGAAATTTTAGCCAAATTTCCATTTTTTTCACAAATAAACGCAAAAATTATCGACCTAAGTTTACCACTATCATGAAGCCCAATATGTCACGAAAAAACAGTCTCAGAACCGCTAGGATCCGTTGAAGCGTTCCTGAGTTATTACCTCATAAAGGGACACTGGTCAGAATTGCAAAAAACGGCCAGGTCATTAAGGTCAAAATAGGCTGGGTCATGAAGGGGTTAATATAATAGTTTCTAACTATTCTTAAACCTTTCACTCCCACTGTTCGTTTTTTATCTTTTTCTGTCAAGCCATAAAAGGCCTTTTTTTTTGTGGCACGAGTTTTGTATGACACTATTTTTGCTATGAAATGTACTGAACAGGAAAAAAAATTCTAAGTAGGATGAAGTATATTACATTTTTACATTTTTTTTTTGGGGGGGGGGGGTTGTTTCCATGGATTGTGTAGTAAAAATTACCTGGAAAAATGATTCTCCAAGTAAGTACAATTATGGCAAAACCAAACTTGCATTTTTTACTTTTATTATTCAATTTTGAAAAAAATTTTTTGTAAGCTTATAATATACAGCTCTGGCAAAAATTAAGCGACCACCACATCAAAACCCTGTCATGGGCAGCCCAATCTCCAGACCTGAACCCCATTGAAAACCTCTGGAATGTAATCAAGAGGAAGATGGATAGTCACAAGCCATCAAACAAAGAAGAACTGCTTACATTTTTGCACCAGGAGCAGTGTGAAAGACTGGTGGAAAGCATGACAAGACGCATGAAAGCTGTGATTCAAAATCATGATTATTCCACAAAATATTGATTTCTGAACTCGTCCTGAGTTAAAACATTAGTATTGTTGTTTCTAAATGATTATGATTTTTTTTGCATTATTTGAGGTCTGAAAGCACTGTTTTTTTTATTTTGAACATTTTTCTGTGTCAGAAAAAAATGCAAAATTTATTGCTTGGAAATTTGGAGACATGTTGTCAGAAGTTCATAGAATAAAAGAACAATTTACATTTTACTCAACAAAATATCTATAAAGAGAAAAATCAGACAAACTGAACATTTTGCAGTGGTCTCTTAATTTTTGCCAGAGCTGTAAAACTTGTGTTTCTGAGACCCATATTTTTTTATTTTTCTATCGATGGAGCTATGTAAGGTCTTTATTTTTGCATGCAGACCAGATCGCTTTTCATTATATTTTATTATAAAGGAGTGGTGACCAAACATCCGCAATCCTGATATTTTAATTTTTTTCGTTTTACAGCGTTTACTTTATGGATTTATTACTGTTATATCTTGATGGGTAAAGACTTTTACGGTTGCAGGTATAGTAAATATGTTTATTTTTAATGGAGGAAAAGGGGCAGATTTGAATGTTTATTTTTTTATACATACATTTTTTTAAAGACTTTTTTTATTTTATACTTTGCTTTTACTCCCTTTGATCCCTTGAAACCGGTGACTGCTCCATTTTAATGCCCCTCTCAGAGATTGAAAGCCAGATCTAAATGCATAATTAGCAGTGAGAGAAGCACTACTCTTAGGGTATCGTCACACAGTGCCATTTTCATCGCTACGACGGTACGATTCGTGACGTTCTAGCGATATCGTTACGATATCGCAGTGTCTGACACGCAGCAGCGATCAGGGACCCTGCTGAGAATCGTACGTCGTAGCAGATCGTTTGGAACTTTCTTTCGTCGCTTGATCACCCGCTGACATCGCTGGATCGTTGTGTGTGACACCGATCCAGCGATGTGTTCGCTTGTAACCAGGGTAAACATCGGGTAACTAAGCGTAGGGCCGCACTTAGTAACCCGATGTTTACCCTGGTTACCAGCATAAACGTAAAAAAAACAAACAGTACATACTCACATTCCGGTGTCTGTCCTCCGGCGTCTCAGCTTCTCTGCACTGTGAGCGCCTGCCGGCCGGAAAGCGAGCACAGCGGTGACGCGGTGACGTCACCGCTCTGCTTTCCGGCTATGGTGCTTACACAGTGGAGAGAAGCAGAACGCCGGGGGACAGACACCGGAATGTAAGTATGTACTGTTTGTTTTTTTACGTTTACGCTGGTAACCAGGGTAAACATCGGGTTACTAAGCGCGGCCCTGCGCTTAGTAACCCGATGTTTACCCTGGTTACCCGGGGACTTCGGCATCGCTCCAGCGCCGTGATTGCAAAGTGTGACCGCAGTCTACGACGCTGGAGCGATAATCATACGACGCTGCGACGTCACGGATCGTGCCGTCGTAGCGATGAAAATGGCACTGTGTGACAGTACCCTTAGGCCGGGGTCACACTATGCGAGAGCATCGGATGTGATATGTTAATGACCCTCGGCTTCTGCTCTGCTGCGAGTGGGAGCCGAGTGTCATGCAACTGTGTTCCGAGCCTCTCACACAGAGAGAATCGGAGCACAGCTGCAAAGGAAGAGGAGAAAGGAATTTCTCCATCTCCTCCACTGCCGATGTCGGCGTATATCGCACCGCACTCGGATGATATCCAAGTGATGTGCATTGTGTCACTGGCTCTCATAGACTTATATGGGTGCAAGGGAGTCGAGACTTGACCGAATCTCGGTGCCAATCACAGCATGCTGCGATTGGTCTCGCATGCCAATTTGGCATGAGAAAATAATCGCAGATGTGATCTGCCCCATAAATTAACACTGGTCCGAGTGCTATGCGATGTTTTCTCGCATAACACTCACCCATATTCTACACTAGTTTGACCCCGACTTAATGACACATACAGACTGCGAAACAAAGCCATCATCTGCCAGTTCAATTACATCTTTGTCAAAAATAGAGAAATTGCCAGCTCACTGAGGGATCAGATTATAGCTGCATTTTAAACTGTAGAAGGAGGAGAGAAAATGAGAGAGGCATAAACACACACTTACGCTAGTGCTGGATTCACAGCTACACTGCTGTATAATGTCCTCTATGCTGCTGCTGCTTATGAACAATTGCTATAGCATGACAGGAGAGGAGGAATCTTTCATGTCCTATGTATAGGAGATAGCATAACAGCTAGTCTACATCCACCAGTTCAGGAACAACTGGAAATCAAAGAAACAGCCTGCAGAGGGGTGAAAAAATTGTTTAAAATGCATGATGGAAATTATAAAATGCCCATAAAGGTTCTTCCTCATGTATAATACACACACATTACAGCATTTTCTGCAACAACAGATACGATTTAATATTGTACTGTATACTGTAGGTTTTTTTTTGGCTTTCATGTACAGTGGCATGTAAAAGTTTGCCACCCTTGGTCAAAATGACTGTTATTGTGAACAGTTAAGCAAGTTGAAGATGACATGATCTCTAAAAGGCCTAAAGTTAAAGATGACACATTTCCTTTGTATTTTAAGAAAAACATATATATATTTTCATCTTTTAAATTTAGAAAATTACAAAAAGGCAATTGGGCCAGTGCAAAAGTTTTGAGGACCCTGTGTGACGAACCTGCATCTAGCTACCCCGCCTGATGTCTCTATTACATCGGAGGGATCAGGGAGGGAGAGGTTGTGGCCCATGCAGTCGCTGACATGGCACCACACTTGCTGACAACCATTGTAGGCTGAGAGGCCCCTTTCACTAGCACCAGTGAAAGAGAACCTTATCCGCCAAGAATGACTGCCACCAGTTCCCCGTTAAATATATACTTGGTCCATTAACAAAATTATATTGGGCCAAGAACCAGCACAGGTAGCATGTGAAGTTAAAATCAAGAACACGGACCTGTGGATTCCTGAATTGAGATAAAAGAGCATTTCACGGTTAAATTATTTATTTAATTGCCTTAAGGGCACACTAGACACAACGTGCCCCCCTCCTTTAGAAGTGAACAGCAAGCAGGAGAAAAGAAAGAGACAGCACATAGCCTTGCACAAGCATTTATTCCCTTGGTTGGTCACACCTTGGGAGGTGCCTTATGTCCCTGCCATGTGCATTTGGAGCTAAAACTCCCAAAACCTATGACGGATCATAACGTCCCAACAAAAAATTAGTCATCGGCGGTTCTGATGCCATCAGATATGGCAAGGCCCCTGTTACACTTGGAGACCAAACATGGCTTCTCTACCTGGCTTCTACTAGCTGTTCTGCGTATCTCCTCACCCTGGGATGCTAGAAGGCATTGACACAATTGACACCCTGAATGGCATTTGGCCGTTCTAGAGATCTCGAAAATATAACCAGTGTGTGGCTAGGATGCACAATAAATCCATAGTCATCTTAATCTCTTTATGAAATTCATCTCTCACTGGACAGAGCACTTACACAGTGTGCACTCTTCAAGAGGTCATCTTGTATGAGTTTGGATACTAGCTGGTGTGGCTGGACCACCTGCTGAGCCAGGTGTCCTGTTACAGCTAAACATGCTGATGGAGAATTGTAAGCTGCCATTAAATCCCCCCATTCTTTACACCTCCCTCCTTTAGAGGGCACTAGGTGTAAGCACTTTTTGGTGTTCCCCCACGTGCCCATCTGCAACCTCCCCTCATCGGAATAACCCATTGGCGTTACCTTGGTCACGGCCCTTCTTGTGGCGAATGGCGAAGTGGTACTGCTGGAGCATAAGGTTCCAGCATAGCAACCTCCTATTTGTTCTGGATGTGGTGTGTAGCCAGCTGAGAGGGTTGTGGTCTGTATCCACAGTGAATTGTCATTCGTACAAGTATGGCTGCATTCACTGCAGGGACCACACAGTTGCCAGGCATAACTTTTCCATTATGGTATAGGTAAGTTCCCTTGGAAGGAGCTTCCAGCTTAGATAAAAAGCGGGGTGTTCTTGGCTAGTAGAGTCGATCTGGCTGAGCACAGCACCGAGGCCAAAGTCACTCGCAACAGTCTGTACTGCAAATGGCAGTGTAAAGTTGGCTGTTTGTAGTTTCAGGAAGCTGGGAAAAGTGGTCTTCACATCCTGGAAGGCCATATCACAGTTGTTTTTCCAATTGACTCCAGAGGGCAGCTTCTTCTTGGAAAGGTTTGTCAGGGGCTTTGTCAGGCTAGTATAGTGGGGGACGAATCTCCTATAGTCCCCGGTGGTGTACAGAAAGAATTTCACCCTTTTCTTTGTCCTGGAGTTGGGCCAAAATGCTATGAATTCCACCTTCCCGGGCTCTGGCTTGAGGGCCCCCACCTACCCAATGTCCCAGGTAAGGGACCTCACTCATGCCCAGCTGGTATTTTTCCGGCTTAATAGTCAAGCCTGCCAGGTGGATTCGCCCAAGCACCTGTGCCAGATGCTCTTGGTGATCCTCCTAGGTGGGAATTAAGATGACAATGTTATCCAGGTACACGACTGCATTCCCTTCAAGTCCCTTGAGCATCATGTTGACTATCCACTAAAATGTGGTAGGGGCATTCTTAATGCCAAATGGCATCACTGTGGACTAATACGGCCCGAATGGGGCAATAAAGGCAGAGTTTTACTGCATCTCAGAGGAAGTTGCCAATATCCCTGGCTCAGATCCATGATGGTCAGGTACTTGGCCCTGGCTAACTGATCAAGCAAGTCATCAATGAGTGGTATGGAGTATGCATCAGTGACTGTGACAGTGTTGAGCCCCCTGTAGTCCACTCAGAACTGGGTTGTCCAGTCCTTATTTGGACACGGACCACGGGCAAGGCCTAAGCACTGCTGGATGTTTGGATGAGCCTAAGCTTCAGCATCTCGTCAAGCTCTTGGCGCATGTGCTGCTGCACCTTCAGGAAGACCCAATATGTTGAACACCTAATTGGGGGGTGATTCCCAGTGTCCACATGATGTATGGCCAACTCTCTTCTTCCAGGTTGCTGCTGAAGAAAGCACAGAAGGGGTGTAGGGTTGCCCACAACTGGTACCGGTGGTCCGACAAGAGATGGTGGCACACCTCCACATCCTTGATGGTCCCACCAGCCCTAGCCTGGGCAATCATATCCAAGATCGTCTCCGCCTCTCCATCTTCCAGAAGGTTGCATACGGGAAGGGCGCAGGCCTCCCAATCATGATGTGCCTTCATCATGTTCACGTGGAAGACATTCCGCTTTCCCTGGGTGTAGTCCAAGGTGACCAGATACGTTACAGCACTGATCTGCTGGTACACGAGGTATGGGCCTTCCCAGGATGGCTAACACTTGTCCTGGGGCAAGGGGACTAGTACCCACACTTTTTAACCCACCTTATAGGTCCTCTCACAAGCATTCAGGTCATACCATAGCTTTTGGTCAGCCTGGGATCTCATTTTTATTATCGTGCACCAGTTGTGCCAGGGCTTGCATCTTGTCAAGGAAGCGCATGACAGCCGATGACCAACACTCCAGGGGTGGCAAAGTCTCCTTCACAAACCTCTTTCACTAAAGCCAGGGGCCCCTGCACACGTTACCCGTACATGAACTCAAAAGGGGAAGAACCCCGCTGAGGCCTGTGGAACCTCCCGGTAGGTAAATAGCAGGTGTGGGAGGAGCTGCTCCCAGTCGTGTCAATGGGAATTGACCAACATCTTACGCATTTGCTTCATGGTGCCATTGAACTGTTCGCACAGGCAATTTGTCTGTGCTCTTGTGGTGAGAATGCAGGAGAAGTTTTCTTCTGTTGACTTTTCCATGAAGGCCATATTTGTGCAGGTGTCTTTGAACAGTAGAACAATGTAACAGAACTCCAGAGTCTGCTAAATCTTTTTGAAGGTTTTTTGCAGTTAAGCAGGGGTTCTGATTTGCCTAAGAATCCTACAAGCAGCTCTCACTTGCTTGGTCTTCCAGACCATATCTTGACCTCCACTGTTCCTGGTAACTGCCATTTTCATTACATTTTGAACTGAGAAAAAGGCAACTTGAAAACGCTTTGCTATCTTCTTATAGCATTCTCCTGCTTTGTGAGCCCCCATCATTTTCAGAGTGCTAGGCAGCTGTTTAGAAGAACCCATGGCTGCTGTTTTTTGGCACAAAGTTAGAGGAGGCTGGCATTTTATAAAGCTGGGAAATTTGCATCACCTGCCCCTTCCTAATAATGATAATAAATAAGCCATAAAATAACAGTCTAACTAAGGTGTCTGAAACCTTGGTCAAAGTTATCCGAGCACACAAATCTTCAAGGTTGCCCAAACTTGTGCATCAGCCTATTTCCATTTTTTGAATTTTTAAAATAAAAAATGACTATATACACTCACCGGCCACTTTATTAGGTACACCATGCTAGTAACGGGTTGGACCCCCTTTTGCCTTCAGAACTGCCTCAATTCTTCGTGGCATAGATTCAACAAGGTGCTGGAAGCATTCCTCAGAGATTTTGGTCCATATTGACATGATGGCATCACACAGTTGCCGCAGATTTGTCGGCTGCACATCCCAAAGATGCTCCATACAAGGCAGGATGGATCCATGCTTTCATGTTGTTTACGCCAAATTCTGACCCTACCATCCGAATGTCGCAGCAGAAATCGAGACTCATCAGACCAAGCAACGTTTTTCCAATCTTCTACTGTCCAATTTCGATGAGCTTGTACAAATTGCAAATTGTAGCCTCAGTTTCCTGTTCTTAGCTGAAAGGAGTGGTACCCGGTGTGGTCTTCTGCTGCTGTAGCCCATCTGCCTCAAAGTTCGACACACTGTGCGTTCAGAGATGCTCTTAGGCCTACCTTGGTTGTAACGGGTGGCGATTTGAGTCACTGTTGCCTTTCTATCAGCTCGAACCAGTCTGCCCATTCTCCTCTGACCTCTGGCATCAACAAGGCATTTCCGCCCACAGAACTGCCGCTCACTGGATTTTTTTTCTTTTTCGGACCATTCTCTGTAAACCCTAGAGATGGTTGTGCGTAAAAATCCCAGTAGATCAGCAGTTTCTGAAATACTCAGACCAGCCCTTCTGGCACCAACAACCATGCCACGTTCAAAGGCACTCAAATCACCTTTCTTCCCCATACTGATGCTCGGTTTGAACTGCAGGAGATTGTCTTGACCATGTCTACATGCCTAAATGCACTGAGTTGCCGCCATGTGATTGGCTGATTAGAAATTAAGTGTTAACAAGAAGTTGGACAGGTGTACCTAATAAAGTGGCCGGTGAGTGTATATATATATATATATATATATATATATATATATATATATATATATATATATATACTAGATTGTGGCCCGATTCTAACGCATCGGGTATTCTAGAATATGCATGTCCCCGTAGTATATGGACAATGATGATTCCAGAATTCACGGCAGACTGTGCCCATCGCTGATTGGTTGAGGCAACCTTTATGACATCATCGTCGCCATGGCAACCATTATGACATCTACGTCGATATTGTGCCCGTCGCTGATTGGTCGAGGCCTGGCGGCCTCGACCAATCAGAGACGCGGGATTTCCAGGACAGACAGACAGAAAGACAGACAGACAGACAGACAGAAAGACAGACAGACAGACGGAAAAACCCTTAGACAATTATATATATAGATATATACACACACACAAGGGAAATGTCTCATCTTCAACCTTAGGCCTTTTAGAGGTTAACATTGCCATTGCGTTTCATGGTTAACATTGCTGCCCGCTTGTTCTCTTTTAATGTAAATGGACTTTTGATATGAACTTAATTTTTCATTTGGTATGAGGTTTGTTTGCAATTTTTGGTATTAATAAAGACATTTTGCAACTTTACAAAAGCTGTCTGTGGTGACTAGCTCATAAGCAGACTCATTTTGTATTGTATTTCCTGATATGGGTCTAAAAGCTCTCTGTGGTTTTCATGTATTTTCTATTGTATTTTTGAGAGGATCTCCTTTTTTAAGGAATATGTATTATGTATTTCATTGGTTCCGTTATGTTCTCTTTGCATTTAAAGAGAACCTGACAGCTGATACATTCTGTCCAATTTGATGAAAAATGAATCAATCGCTGGCTGTACGATCTCCACTAGGTATGCTTGACTTTTAACACTGCAGAGTTGCAGAGAAAAACAAACTTTAAAAGTCGCCAGGGACTGAGTTGCACAGGAAATAAGTCGGACAGGCGTATTGCCGGTTGTTCCTCCCTGACGTCTGCCATGGAGTGATAGATATCTTCTTATGCATGCAGGGAGAAACCTGTCAATTCTAGGGCAGCTTGAATCATCTGTCAGGTCCCCTTTAAAAGCTAATTGATTGGTTGCATTTCTTGACTTTGTTAAAAGGCCACATTACACTCATTGCTGTGGATGCCCTCTTAGTAACCTTAGATGTAAAGGATCTGTACACCTCCATCCCCCATGAAGAGGGTATTCTCTCGGTACGTCACCTATTTGAAAGTACAGATAGAGACATAGACCAAACATCACTATGCATTGACCTTCTCAGAATCATCCTTACATCAAATTTTTTTCTATTCCAAGATACCTTTTACCTGCAAAAACGGGGGACCGCGATGGGATCACACGCAGCACCCCCATATGCAAATGCGTATATGGTCCAATTTGAGGAAAGCATCATATACCTCAGCACTCTATTCAAAGATAACGTCATTGTGTGGAAAAGATATATAGACGACGTTTTTTGAATATGGCAGGGTTCGGAAGAATCGCTCCAAACCTTCCTAGCTTTCTTAAACACCTCTTGGCCTGGCATCACTTTCACCATGAACTATGACTTGTGGAACATGAATTTCTTAGACACACTTGTGGTGAAGGACTCGAGCGGTCTATTAAGTACGGATCTTTATCGCAAAAACACAGACCGCAACAGTCTCCTACATTTTCAGAGTCTCCACCCCCCATCCACCAAAAGATCCATACCTAAGGCACAATATCAGAGGGTAAGACGTATTGTTTCCGACACAGACATCAGAGAACGACGTACACAAGAGATGACCCAAAAATTCATAGCTAGGGGCTACCCGCCATCCCTCCTTGAGGAATCTAGGATCACCACTAATAGACCCAGGACAGACACCACGTCACGAATCCCTTTCGTACATTCGTTTCATCCCTTCATGTACAGATTACATAGGGCCATCCGCGGTAACTGGGCAATCCTCTCCAGTGCCTACCCGAGTGTCAAGGAGTTTCAAAACCCCTTCCTTCCGTGCTTCAAAAGAGCCCCCAGCCTACGGGATAACTTAGTGAAAGCAGATGTTGGCACAAACACCATCACAAGGCAAGGCTTCCTAGACACACCAAGGGATGGCACTTTCCCTTGTTTGCATTGTGTCCAATGCAACAATGTCCAGAGAGGCAATGTTGTTAGACACCCACACTCTGGGAAAGAATTTAAAATCAGAGGATACTTCACGTGTAATTCTGCCTATGTGATATATGTGATAAAGTGCCCATGCGGACTACTATATGTGGGGGAAACATCACAGCCGATCAGGGACCGAGTGTCTAAACATAAATCAACTATCCGCTGCAATAACCTCTTGCTACCACTACCCCATCATTTCCACGCATTGAAACACAGCATCGCACAATTGAGATTTCAGGTTCTGGAACAAGTCCCCAAACAACGCAGGGGGGGCAACAGAATACTCATGCTCAAAAAACGTGAGGCATACTGGATCCACATGTTGGACACATTATCACCTAAAGGACTGAATAGGGAATATGAATTGTCGGCTTTTATGTGATGACATAGCATTTGATACCGAATCAGCCTGTAATTTCCATGTACCTTTGATACAAATATCCTGTATAATATGTTTGAAAATACTGACTGAGAATTTTATCTTTTAGAGCCGTCTGTACTAATGATGATTGGCACATCACGAATGATCACCAGAGCAAACACCACCTGTCGTGCCACCCTTCACCACGGATACGTGTCTTTATGTGAACGGCACCTCGGTCACGGACTCTTACCACTATCATATGTCCATTTCTATAGACCACTAGGTACCGCACAATACATGGCGTTTAACATTCCACAGGCACTTTTAATACAGTACGTATATCACCCTGTACTCTCTCATCTATCTACCCCAGTGGATGCCTACTCCTGTTTATCTTACACTCCTCCCCCATATTCCTTCTATGCAAAGGCCCCTCCTGCCCCTGAAAAATAAGGACACTCTTCAAAAAACATACAGATTACATGCCCACAGCCATAATTCTTATTTACATCGTGCCCACACATGCTAAAATACACTTTTACTAAAAGCTGCGCTATAACGCTGCCAAGTGGAACGCATATCCATAAGGTGGAACGCACGGCCATGTACTTCCGCCCTGACCGGACGCTAGAACGTCACATCCGGTCTCGGCGCCCTAACCCGACGCACGAGTGTTGTTTAAATAGCGCGCACTCCATAGACATCACAGACTAGCGGTGGACACCGCGTCTGAGAGGATAACTGACACACAAGTCGAGGCGGCTCTCCTCCAGGTATGTTCGGACACACTCCAGCGTCACACATATACTTGGCCTTATTGAAACTAATGAATTCTATTACTTTCCCCTCCAGCCCCCACTTCTGTGCTGGCAACACTCCTCCAGGTATGATCTTATACGCTGTTACACAGCATGTACAAGTGACCTCACATCCCCAAATAATTCTCTTTGTTACTTTCCTCTTAGCCTCTACCTAAGTGCTGGCCCTCCTCATTGAGGCCACCCCCTCCAACAACATATATAAATGAGGTAATAACATTTAGAAGGGGATCACGGCATATAGAATTTATATAACATACTATAAACTAGCATGAACCTCCTTGCTTCTCTATTATTTTCAATCCTAGCTCCTATGCACTTTGCATACCAGCAATATCCACTACGCTATCCCGGGGCGGCCATCCACTGTGAGTATTCACTCCATTCTGTTTAGGCTACAACACCTATAGCCCCTGCTATACCATGACACAAATTCTGTCCTCTTCCCAGGCACAATTTAGGATCTATATTCTAACCAAAGATATGATTAAACACACACTGAAAGGCACAGCACGGTATGTGTAATCTCTGAGTTAACAATATATCGGGCCAGTATGTATATGCATGTACCCACTGCAATACTATATCTATGATGTTTTCTGCACACTCGGCTATTGTTGGATTATTTGAAATTATGTACATACTTTTGTTTCCTTATGTATTTTTGTTTACACACTGTATATATTCTTTATTTTGAACACTGTAGTGACTGATGAAAGCTCATTAAGAGCTGAAACGTTTCCAGTGCTACTCCAATACAATTAAATTTGTCAATCTAAAAGATTTAAGTTGAGTGTGAGACTTCTTTATTATTTACTATATGGTTTGGGAACCTAGTCTCTGCACCAGAAATACAGCTGTGCACACGGCGTTTACATATATATATGGCAACCATTATGACATCTACGTCGATACTGTGCCCGTCGCTGATTGGTCGAGGCCTGGCGGCCTCGACCAATCAGAGACGCGGGATTTCCAGGACAGACAGACAGAAAGACAGACAGACAGACAGAAAGACAGACAGACAGACAGACGGAAAAACCCTTAGACAATTATATATATAGATATATACACACACACAAGGGAAATGTCTCATCTTCAACCTTAGGCCTTTTAGAGGTTAACATTGCCATTGCGTTTCATGGTTAACATTGCTGCCCGCTTGTTCTCTTTTAATGTAAATGGACTTTTGATATGAACTTAATTTTTCATTTGGTATGAGGTTTGTTTGCAATTTTTGGTATTAATAAAGACATTTTGCAACTTTACAAAAGCTGTCTGTGGTGACTAGCTCATAAGCAGACTCATTTTGTATTGTATTTCCTGATATGGGTCTAAAAGCTCTCTGTGGTTTTCATGTATTTTCTATTGTATTTTTGAGAGGATCTCCTTTTTTAAGGAATATGTATTATGTATTTCATTGGTTCCGTTATGTTCTCTTTGCATTTAAAGAGAACCTGACAGCTGATACATTCTGTCCAATTTGATGAAAAATGAATCAATCGCTGGCTGTACGATCTCCACTAGGTATGCTTGACTTTTAACACTGCAGAGTTGCAGAGAAAAACAAACTTTAAAAGTCGCCAGGGACTGAGTTGCACAGGAAATAAGTCGGACAGGCGTATTGCCGGTTGTTCCTCCCTGACGTCTGCCATGGAGTGATAGATATCTTCTTATGCATGCAGGGAGAAACCTGTCAATTCTAGGGCAGCTTGAATCATCTGTCAGGTCCCCTTTAAAAGCTAATTGATTGGTTGCATTTCTTGACTTTGTTAAAAGGCCACATTACACTCATTGCTGGAGATGCTGGCAGCAGACATAGAGCTCACTAGTGCTGAGATCAGAGAGGAGGTAGAGACAGAGCACAAGGCAAGGTAGCAGTTCTAGAGAGAGGAGTGCTGCAGACTCTTCTACACAGGCCCCCCTAATACTTCCAGCAGATCCCTTAAGACTGTAATCATTATGCCCCTAATCACTGGGGATCCGGCAGTATAATTTGTAATCATATTATTTTCTAGGAACCTTTGTAACACAATTGTGAAATATGGAAATCCTCTTGTACCCAGTACCATGCAACAGCCAATAAAATAGTTTCTAATAGCAACTTTCAAAGTGGCTACAATCTGACTGTAGGGGGCAGCATGTTAGCAGATATATAATCCATTCCTAGTTTCCATTTTTTGTCCTCAGGCGGTAGAACAGATAGCAGCCCCCTTGGAGAACTGACGTACTGGGGGCCACTTTAATAGAGTATTGTTTCATGTTTGTCTCCATGGGGAAGACTTATCCTATCCCATCATCACTGAAGAACATATTTTCTCATACTTATTTTTCTGATCTAGTCATCAGGATTTCCTCTCTTCTTTGCTGGAAAGGCTTTCAGCTGACTTCTATTCCTACTTAGCTTACTCTAATACAAAGCAAACACAGCACCTGCTGGGTCCTGCACTGCACTGAGTAATATAGGACTTAGCGTGTTAACATTGCTGTACCTGGAGACTGAATAAGTGCCTTGCTGCAGAAATATCTGTTCCCTATCCTTACATCATCATCCTGCAGCATCGGAGGCTCAAGGAGAAAAACATGTTTTTTATTCCACAGGAAAATCTGTTCCTTCCAATATGGTTAAAAAAGGATCAGCTGAATGTCAATTCCTGCCTCTGTTACGTCAGCATCAAATGTACAATTCATAATTCTTTTTCATAAACAGAGGCTTGATCTATTGTCAAGACGTTAACTGTTAAAAAATGGCAGCCAGATGACGTTTTGTATCCTCCTGGTATCACAACATTTATCTATAATCTTCTCTAATCATAACATGTTGTAGACTTGTACTAAAGAAGTGAAAAAACACTTGTTTGTTTTTTTGCCAACTTTCTTTCTTTGTGCTCATCACCAGCAGAAATGATCACTTTTAATTCTATTAATTTCCTGTATGAGATTTAGAGAAATGATGAACTAAAATTACAACAGACCTTGGGTGGTTCTCAAGCCATAGGGCCTCAGTTGACATATCTTTCCCATTACTCATTCCTCATTATCCTCTTGTACATTCTTCCATAGCTTTATATTATAGGTCACATGAATTATACATGATAAGCTCATTCCTGTAATGCCATTAAAGGACTAAATATTGTAATTGTCCTTCTGGAGTCTGGTACTGCTCAGAAGTCTCCATTGGTTACCATGAGATTACAGGAAAATAATAAATATTTTGTAGATCTAAAACTATTTTTTTAGAACAAAAGCATCACCAAAGGTTCAAAGTTTATCGCTCTGCCTGCTAAGCTGCAGTAAGGCTACTGGAGAGTCATCCTTAAATGTGAGATGATTTTCTTCTCTCTGGTCATCAGTATACTGTCCGTATACAATTTGTTGTTTTACAGCAGCAGCTATTAATAATTTACAAGACTATTTACAGTCTACTCTGACACAGAATTGCAATGTGTCCGTAAAAATCAGATTCAATTTTTTTTTACGATTTCAATGGCTGAGTCTTATCAGATTTACGGAAGAAATTTGTGCATGCTGCAAATTTTTTCAGATTCAGTCAGTGAAAAAAACTGCTCATCTACATTACCCCATCTCCTATCTCAATAATGGGAAAATCTGAATTCACTGAAGACAGATTTTACACCTGAGGAAAACAGCTCCATGAGGAATAAAAAGCAGATTTCTCTAATGGGATATATTAGAAAGTTTATTATTTCCATGTGTACTGTTGATTTATGAATAAAAAAAATGAAAAACATGGTTTCTCCTTAAATATTTTTGATATATAACTTTTTGAAGTACATGTATGAAGTTGTAGGTATTTTAATAAAGTAAAATAAAGACGTATTTCTTTCCATGTATGAAAAGGGTTATCTAGATTGGGTATTCTCTTTGTTAGAAGGATCCCCAACATTTAGTGAGTAGCAATCACCAATCTAGGACTGCTCTTTCCACAGTGGGCAGCATCAAATTGTTGATTTTTCTAAATATCATCTATTAATGTAAGTGTCCAGAAGTAAACCTAATGCTTTATTCAAAAAGGGCTTTCTATCAATAGTCAAGTCCAAACTTTCAGTTGCAGAGTGGGATACCCCAACACTGCAAATAAATTATTTGATTACAAATAGCATTGCTAAATTGATACTGCAGTCTTATACGTCTATCTGAAATGGGCAAATTTTCCTGGCATTATAATACTGCAATTTTTGTTCAGCAGTGAAAATGTATATGGCATTTATCATGCTAGACTTGGGCCTCAAAACACAAGAAAAGAAAATTGTTTGGTTACAAATAGCATTGCTATATTGATACTGCAGTCCTAAACGTCCAACTAAAGTGGGCAATTTTTCTGGCATCGTAATACTGCAATTTTTTTCAGCAGTGAAATTTTATACAGCATTTATCATGCTACAGCTGTGCCTCCAAAGCAAAACAAAGTCGTTTGGTTACAAATAGCTGCGGTCTTAGATGTCCATCTGAAGTGAGAAAATTATCCATTACAATACTGCAACGTTTTCTCAACAGGGATATGTCATATGCAATTTAAAATTGGTAAGGCGCATGGTAAGGGATGGAGAAGTGGATGTGATGCTGATGTTAAGCACAGATGCCGAGGTAGTGGGTAAGGTGAAACCGTGACTGCCGCGGGAGCACAACAAACACACACATCATGTCGATCTAGCTTCCTGTTGTTAGGGCTGGCAGAATGCACCAAATAATTATAAGGATGGTATAAGGTGCGTTCGCAGCCCGGGGTCCACTGTGCAGAGATGTCACCTGCTGCTCGGTAATGGCGGACAGTATATGGCGGTATAATGTGAACACACACGGTTAGCTTCACCCGGCATGTAAAGAAGTGAACCCTGTTGCATCAAATGGCCGCAATACCGCAGAGTGACCGCTAGTATAAGGTCACAGGACTCCACCCCAAGGACACAGGGTTAGAGTGCCTCTAGACTACTAGTGCTCGGCGCCGCACTGCGGTGCCAGGGAACAACCTAAATAAGGATTTACCGCACTAAGTGCGTGCAGCGCCGCTCTGGTGAACACCACTAACCGCCCTAACTAGGGACAGGTAAGCGCACTGGTTGCGCACGGTGCCGCACTGGCTAACGCTGCTGTTAGACACTATAGATTGTGCCTAGTGCTGGATGGCACTAACTGGCGCTAGACAGCTCCAACATTCACAAGCATTCATCAACACTAGGGATGGGAATAATTCGGAGCTTTTACCAGAACAGGCACACATCCACACACACACAATAACTTATTTTTCCTATTGCATGGCCGAGCGGCCATGCAAACCTTTTATATCTATAGCCTTCCAGGCCCTTCCTAGTGCTCCAATCGGAGCAGCTACAGGACCTGAGCATGTGACCCCCGAGCACCAATGAGTGGTCGTCCTGTGGGCATGCTCAGTAGAAGAAAAGCAGGACTTAGTCCCTGGAACGTCTGCTCACCTCTGATCAATGCTGGTTACAAAGGCTGAGGCTGGAATGGCAGCTGTAACCAAACGCACAGTATCTGCTTGAGCCAGATGCTGGGACTGGCATCTCTGCTGAGCAGGCTCCACTGTGGCTGAAGGAGAATGGGAGACCACAGCGGACATGGTTCGAGATTCCCCCTGTGCAGCAGTGGGAACTCGACACCTGTCCCATTTTGTAGAAGGGCAAGGAGCACCTCTCTTAAATCCAGACCAGTGTGAAAAACTTGTTGAATCGATAGCAGATAATACTTCCAATCACTTTGCCAGCTCCACACTGTCTTCCACATGATCCAGTCTTAGTAGCCGTTTTTCTGGACAGCATAATCCTCACCCTGATCCTTCTTCCTCTAACCACATGGAGTGCCTGGAGACAAATGATTTCACACTTGGACACTCAGACCTGTTCACATTTCCATTTATAGATTCTGGCCTCTCACCCTGCTCCTTTCCTGCAGGACATGAGGAGAAAGCATGTAGTGATGTCCAAATATTTAAGCAGCCACGCTCAAAAGAAGGCGACGGTGGGAAAATGCAATTACTGTCTTCAGAGGTGGATGATGATGAGACACAATTGCCAACAAGTAGTGTTGTTACAATAGCATGTCAGGAGAAGGACCAGGGTGTGGCAGTAGAAGATGAGGTGGTGTACAATGAAGTCACTGACCCAACCTGGGAACGTGACATGCAAAGCGAGGACAGCAGATTACTGGGGGAGGGTACCGCAGCACCACAACAGTCAGGAAGAGGCAGTGGGATGGCAGAGACACAAGGCAGGCAGCTGTTCTCCAGAGAACCAAAACAGGTGTTCCTGAATCTGGCACTTTTTTAAAGACAGTCCAGTTAACCCAAAAAGTCCCTTTACAACATGAATAGGTGCAGCACAATTACCAGCCTGACCACCACCAGCATGCTGGGCACATGCAAGTAAAGCACCCAGCACCCGACTTCTTCCAGGTTGCAGAAACAGTGTCTGCGGTTGACACCAATGCATCTTCTTCTGTTCTATATGCATGCCAATCCTCTGTCCATGATGTAGGTGAAGATGCCTCCCACCTTGCAACTGTCATTGCACACTTGCAACCACCCAGCGTTGCATTCAGTTTCCCCTACCCCACTCCTTGGAACACAAGCGTAAATAGCCACCCACAAACAGGCTACAATTAGTGTTGAGCATTCCGATACTGCAAATATCGGGTATTGGCCGATATTCGCTGTATCGGAATTCCGATACCGAGTTCCGATATTTTTGCAATGTCGGATACTGGAATCGGAAGTTCCCATAGTGCAATTATGCACTATAATTGAGTGTGGGTGGTGCGCGGGCGGAGACTGCATGTCTCTGTGCGGGTGGGGTCTGTGCGGGACCGTGGGGGGTCTGTGCGTGCCTGCCAGGGGTCTGTGCGGTCTGCTGGGGGGTCTGTGCGGCCTGCTGGGGGTCTGTGCGGCCTGCCAGGGGTCTGTGCGGCCTGCCAGGGGTCTGTGCGGGCTGCCCGGGGTCTGTGCGAGCTGCTGGGGGCTCTGTGCGGGCTGCCTGGGGCTCTGTGGTTCTAATCCCACCAAGGACAACATCTGCAAAGCGTTTGTATGTTCTCTCCGTGCTTGCGTGGGTTTCCTCCGGGCACTCCGGCTTCCTCCCACATTCCAAAGACCCACTGATAGGGAATTTAGATTGTGAGCCCCATCGGGGACTGAGATGATAATGTGTGCAAACTGTTTATATGTTAGCGCTATATAAAAATAAAGATTATTATTACATACTACATACATTACATACATACATTACATACATACTACATACATACAACATACATACTAAATACAATACAATACATTCATACATTACATACAATACAGACATACAGTACATTAAACATAGATTACATACTCACATCACTTGTCACTTTGTTCCCCGAAGCCAGTGTCATCTGTAAAAAATATTAAAATAGCAACCAATATACTCCCTGTCCGCAGAAATCCACGTGTGCCCCACGTCGATCTCCCATGGAGAACGGCAGCATCAGCTGATGCGACCACTCTCCAGGGGCTCCAGGAACACAATAACAGGAGGAAGATCTCCTTCCCCACTGTATTCCTCCGCCGCTGTAAAAAAATAGTCCCTAGTCTCACTTATGCCATTGCTGTGTGAGAAATTTTCCCATGCAGCAATTGCCATAAAGTGAGACTTTGAACTATAGTAACCTCTCAGTGATGCACTGCAGGAGCCATTGTCTCCTGTCAGTGTGTCACTGAGGGTCCTATAGAGCAGTGACATCACCCGATGTCACTGTTCTATAGGGGAGATCATCGTGGGACACTCGTTATTAATTGGACTACGGCGGACAGGTAGTATAAGGTTTATTATTTTACGTTTTTTGCAGGCGCTGAAGTATGGTAAGTATGGTTAAATGAAGAATATTAAAATTCTTTTTTCCTAATGTGTGTGTTTTATTAACCCTTTACTAGTATTGAATTAATAATGGATAGGTGTCTTATTGATGCCTCTCCATTATTAACCCGGCTTAATGTCACCTTACAATAGCAAAGTGACATTAACCCCTTATTACCCCATATCCCACCGCTACACGGGAGTGGGAAGAGAGGGGCTAAGTGCCAGAATTGGCGCAGCTGTGTGACAGTCAGAACACATGCATGGAGAGCCCAACACACAGGCTCTCCATGCATGTGTTGTGACTGAAAACACAGCCGCGATACTTGCAGCTGCGGCTCGGAAAAGCTGATCAGCCGGCGCGCTCCATGTATCAGGGTTCCCTCTGCAGCTTATTCGGTAATCGATATAGCATGCCGAATGAGCAGGGGACCTGATCAAATTCGCTCATCTCTATTAGTTACCATCAGGATTGGGTACACCTTGTCATGGTGGGATGGCTTTTATGCTCTTTTGATCAAAATAGCGTGAACTAAGTACCATGTGTTAGTTTCATATACTATTACTGTTTATTTACTTACTAAAAGGTATATGCTCATTTTTATTTCATTTTAGCTTCTTTCTTCTAAATGGCCACAGTATGAATGTGCACCTACACACTGCACTGCACTACCCATTTCTTTGGACAGTTCCTACACAGCAGCACTGGCCAATCTGCTTGGCAATGAACAGTAAAAGATATAACAAAAAAAGTAAAGATTTGAGGAAGTGGGGACACATTTGAAAAAGTAAATTGTAAATTTGCTAGTTTTTACAAATTTACACATCTAAGAAAATGAGATTAACGCTCCTTAATTATGACCTACCCAGTTCACTAAAATTTTCTGACACAATCTTACAATTTTGCTCTGTTAATTTGAGTATACCTGTTATTGCTATTTCAATAGAGAACAGTGGCAGAAACGCATAAATGCTTGCCGAGCAATCCTTCTCTGCTGTCAAATATCTTCTTATGCCCTCCTATTTATACTTAGCACTTATATAATACTAGATGGTGGCCCGATTCTAACGCATCGGGTATTCTAGAATATGTATGCGTAGTATATTGCACAGCCCACGCAGTATATTGCACAGCCACGCAGTACATTGCGCAGCCCACGTAGTACATTACGCAGCCCCGAAGTACATTGCACAGCCCACGCAGTACATTGCGCAGCTTACGCAGTACATTGCGCAGCCCACGCAGTACATTGCATGTCCACGTAGTATATTGCCCAGTCACGTAGTATATTGCCCAGTCACGTAGTATAATGCTACATGCAGTTATGGCCCCATAGATGCCCCATATAATGCTCCATGCAGTTCTTTATGGCCCCATAGATGCCCCATATAATGCTCCATGCAGTTATGGCCCCATAGATGCCACATATAATGCTCCATGCAGTTCTTTATGGCCCCATAGATGCCCCATATAATGCCCCATATAATGCTCCATGCAGTTATGGCCCCATAGATGCCTCATATAATGCTCCATGCAGTTCTTTATGGCCCCATAGATGCCCCATATAATGCCCCATATATTGCTCCATGCAGTTATGGCCCCATAGATGCTCTATATAATGCTCCATGCAGTTATGGCCCCATAGATGGCCCATATAATGCTCCATGCAGTTATGGCCCCATAGATGCCCCATGTAATGCTCCATGCATTTCTTTATGACCCCATAGACGCTCCATACAGCATTGTGCCACATGTAATGCTGCTGCTGAGGCAATAAAAACAAAATATCACATACTCACCTCTCGTCGCTGCTCCTCAGCGTCCCGTCTCTCCGCACTGACTGTTCAGGCAGAGGGCGGCGCAGTTATATACTGCGTGGGCTGTGCTATATACTATGTGCCCTGTGTTATATACTGCGTGGCCTGTGTTATATAGTGCGTGGCTGCTATATACTGCGTGGGCTGTGTTATATAGTAAGTGGGCTGTGTTATATATAGGGCGTGGCCTGTATTAACGCATCTGGTATTCTAAAATAAGTATGTATGTATATAGCAGCCACATAGTATATAGCACAGGCCACGTACTATTTGTCTGGCCTATTTGTCTGGCAGTATATCACACAGCCCACGCAGTATTTAGCAGTGTGGGCACCATATCCCTGTCGCCTGTCGCTGATTGTTCGCGGCCGGCCACGTAGTATATAGCGTAGTATTCTAGAATATGTATGTAGTTTATTTATGAAGATTGAAGAATAATGCAATAATGGGTAAAATATATTTATTATCATTAAATTTTATTAGTCATAGAACTTAATACAATTGAATGAAATTATGAAACAGATCATCAAAATATATAAACCACATTACATGAACTGTAACTGTATTTAAATAAATCATCGAACAAAAGAAGGACATTGACACTATAATATATTTATTAACAATATCAAGCCAAAATATTTTTGTACACCACATTTCTTGTGAATACCTTTTGACTACCTATAAGCAACTTTCCTTGTAAAGGGGTAGGAAGAACTTGCACCTTGACGTTGGATCTAATTTTAACTCTTGAAAATGCAACATAGAGTTGTCCATGACCAAAAACGGGCTGCGGTAGATATATGCCAACACGGTGTAGAGTTTGACCTTGTGACTTGTTTATTGTCATGGCAAAAGCTGGTTTTATTGGAAACTGTCGACGCCGAAGCCTAAATGGAAGACCCGTGTCTGAAGGATATAAATCAATGCGTGGAATGAACACTTCATCTCCTTTTGCTGATCCAGTGATCACTCTTGCTTGAATGATGTGAGAATGGAGTCCAGTAACAATAAGGCGAGTTCCATTACATAGACCATTTTTCGTATTTAGATATTTAGATTCTGCAGCAACATTATGATTGTTCCAACTTTCCGTTGAAGTCTGTGGGATGGCATTCCTGATGGCGTAAGACTATTTAAAAATTCAACTGGATAATGCTCTAGTTCATCTTCATTGTCTGCATCCACTGAATCATCACTTTTATACAACTTATACTCACCAGGCATTCTATCCATCACCTGGGAATTTAGCAGAGCCACGTCATCATTCTTGGGACAGAGAATTGCATGAGAAGAGGCCCTCTCAACACTGCTTTGGTTGTTCACATCAATTTCAATGCATTGTCCAAAAACATCAGTTACGATGCAGTCAGTGCACAACATGTCTTCTGGTATTTCAATAATATCTTCTCCAAGGTTGTATTCATTGCTACGTTCACCGTTGCCAAGTTTAAGAAGCCAGTTGCTATACTCTGGGTCCGAAGATCGCATATTGTTAATTAGTTGGAGTTTATTGAACTGTTTCCAAAGGTCAGCCATTTTTAAGCTGGACTCGATAACATCTGCTCTTGTTCCATTTGGTATGACTGGAAGGCATTGCCTAAAATCTCCGCCAATGACAAAAACTTTACCTCCAAACGGAATTTTATTTTTTTCAGCAACATTTGTAGTCATTACTTTACGCAGAAGTCTGTCAATTAAGCTCAAAGCATATTTGGGTGCCATGGTGCACTCGTCAAGTGTGAAAACATGTGCATTTTTTAACAGTCTTCCTGCAAATGTGTCTTGTTTTATTCTGGAAATAGAGATTTCATTGACTGGAACTGGTATCCCAAAGAGTGAATGAATAGTGCGACCTCCTCGTAAAAGGTTTGCTGCAATCTCTGTTGTAGCCGACAGCAATACGACTTTTCCCAAAGCTCTAACGTGATGCATTATAACTTCATAGAGGTATGTTTTACCGCTCCCTCCTGGACCATCAATAAAGAAACATTTTGGCCTTGCATCTGCTTGGTTTTCTATAGCGCTCACAATAGTATCATATGCAATCCGTTGTTGTTCATTTAAGGAGTTTGTCTTCTCTGTTGCCAACAATAATTCGTAAGCTTCGTCATACTCTGGAACTTGTGGAACTTGAATGGCAGGCTGGGGCAAATTAAAGTCTGAAAATGTTTTTCCATGTAGTAGTAAGATATTTTGGACATCTTGCATGGCATAAGATTCGCAATTTTGACAACTTCCACTTCTGTTGTGAAGACGTAAGCAGTAGGGTTGAGCGACTTTTATTTTTATAGGATCGGGTCGGGTTTCACGAAACCCGACTTTCTCAAAAGTCGGGTCGAGTGAAATCGGCCGATCCTATAAAAAAGTCGGGGTCGGGGTCGGCCGAAACACGAAACCCAATGCAGTGCAATGGGATACTATGGTTCCCAGGGTCTGAAGGAGAGGAAACTCTCCTTCAGGCCCTGGGATCCATATTTAAGTGTAAAATAAAGAATTAAAATAAAAAATATTGATATACTCACCTCTCCGACGCAGCCTGGACATCGCCGCTGGTAACCAGCATCTTCCGTTCCTAAGAATGGCGCTTGAAAGACCTTTCGATGACGTCACGGCTTGTGATTGGTCGCGGCGGCCCACGTGACCGCTCAGCGACCAATCACAAGCCGTGACGTCATCGAAAGGTCATTCAAGCGCCATTCTTAGGAACGGAAGATGCCGGTTACCAGCGGCGATGTCCAGGCTGCGTCGGAGAGGTGAGTATATCAATATTTTTTATTTTAATTCTTTATTTTACACTTAAATGTGGATTCCGATACCGATTTCCGATATGGCAAACATATCGGAACTCGGTATCGGAATTCCGATACCAGATTCAGAAGATCGCCGACCTCATGGCCGACCCCACACAGGGGTCGGGTCGGGTTTCATGAAACCCGACTTTGCCAAAAGTCGGCGACTTCTGAAAATGGACGACCCGTTTCGCTCAACCCTAGTAAGCAGTAGTCCTCGATTAGATGTTCTTTAAAATTTGTCCAAAGTTGAGCTGGATTTGTAGGCGGTCCAAATACACAGATGTAGGCAAACAATTCACGAAGTTGCTTAGGCATATGTAGGGTTACTGCGTCTTCTAAAGTAAGTTTCCACACAGTATCATCCAATAGAAGTCCTAAAGCCAAAGCTGCAGCTTTAAATGTATTGTGCAATACTCCGTTAACTGTTTTCAAATCGTCATAAGTTTTAGCTCCTTTGATATGTAGTAGTAACAGCCGAAGGCAATATCTTTCTTGATCCTTGACACTAACAGTATACATGCGTCCAATTATTCTGCTAACTCCTCATTGTCTTGGATTCCAAGTTTTATTCCAAATGTGATGCTCTGGAATTTCTCGGTACAAATAGTGCCTTGCGTTTTCGTCACGTTGGTTCAGCAAAAACCATTCCATTAATGTTGATGTCGTGCTTAAAGTTTTTGAGACATCTTTGACTTCAGCATCTTCAAAGAAATAAAGCTGCTGTTTATTTGGTAAATGAATAGCTAAACGTATAATGGCATGGGACTGTGAGTGCATTGGAAACGCAAATATCCTCCAAGCAGCTTCTGGAGCACTGACATATCTTAAGTCAACAAAAGTTGATGATTCATCGTGATTGACTGTTTTCTGTTGTATTTCGATGTTAGCTTTGTCATGCCCCTTGTAGATGTACTTGAAGAGATATTTTACACTTTTTATTGAAGCACAGATTTCTACAATGATGTGACAGTTGTAGCATTTTGATAAGTACGGGTTGTATGGGACTATCCATGAGTTATTTATAATTTTTTTGTTGCAAGCAATGTTATCAATGTGTTGTCGCCGGTAGGATGGGTATCCATCCAAGTCTTTAACAGTGTGCTGTTTCAACTCCTTTGGAAACCCTTTTGTACACTTTCCATTTTCCATGCATGGACTTTTTGGATTTGCTACACCGCATGGGCCATGAGCCATATGAGAGACTACAATATTATACAGTTCAGGATACTTTTCTTGGTTAGGAATTTCAGCCCACACTATATTGTCGATTTCTTCCTCCGTACGAATCTTGGAATCCGTGTCTAAGATAATTAGTATATGCGCATGTGGGAGACCTCGTTTCTGAAACTCTATGACGTGTACCATTGCTACGACTGTTCCAAAAAGCCCATTTTTGATGTCTTTCAAAAGGCTGATGAGTTTCAGTCTAAATACGCGTGCAACTAAGTCCGGCCTGTGTTCAACTTTTTGCCAGGGTTCTAGATTTTCGGTAATTTCCGGCCATTTAGGATTACAGGTCATTGTCACAAAAATGTCAGGTCTTCCAAACTTTGTTACTATTGCCATTGCATCTTGATAACGCTGTTGCATGTTGCGGGGGCTACCTTCAAACGACGACGGGAGGATTACTGTTTTTCCAATTGGAATTCCCTTTTCAATTGATTGTTTTTGCAAATGTTCTTGAAGAACGCAGTAGTCTTCAACTTTAAGTTGTTTTTGGTTCATTCTTATGAAATTTAGATGATTAGCTTCAATTTTAACATATGCGTCAACTAAGTACTGTTGTGTCAGTTTCCCACCGTTTAAAATAGGATTGAAGTAATTTCGGACAGACAGACGAAAACTGTAGTATTGCAGCTGTGTTAAGGTACCGTTACACTAAACGACGTACCAACGATCACGACCAGCGATACGACCTGGCCGTGATCGTTGGTAAGTCGTTGTGTGGTCGCTGGGGAGCTGTCACACAGACAGCTCTCTCCAGCGACCAACAATCAGGGGAACGACTTCGGCATCGTTGAAACTGTCTTCAACGATGCCGAAGTCCCCCTGCAGCACCCGGGTAACCAGGGTAAACATCGGGTTACTAAGTGCAGGGCCGCGCTTAGTAACCCGAAATTTACCCTGGTTACCATTGTAAAAGTAAAAAAAAAAAACCACTGCATACTCACATTCTGATGTCTGTCACGTCCCCCGGCATCCACAGGGTTACGCGCTGCTGCTCAGAGCCTCCCGCACTGACTGTCAGTGCCGGCCGTAAAGAAGAGCACAGTGGTGACGTCACCGCTGTGCTCTGCTTTACTGCCGGCGCTGACACAGTCAGTGCAGGAAGCTCTGAGCAGCAGCGCGTAACCCTGTGGACGCCGGGGGACGTGACAGACATCAGAATGTGAGTATGTAGTGTTTTTTTTTTTACTTTTACAATGGTAACCAGGATAAATATCGGGTTACTAAGCACGGCCCTGCGCTTAGTAACCCGATATTTACCCTGGTTACAAGTGAACACATCGCTGGATCGGCGTCACACACGCCGATCCAGGGATGGACAGCGGGTAATCAGCGACGAAATAAAGTTCTGGACTTCTAGCTCCGACCAGCGATATCACAGCGGGATCCAGATCGCTGCTGCGTGTCAAACACAATGAGATCGCTATCCAGGATGCTGCAACGTCACGGATCGTCATCGTTCTCGCTGCAAAGTCGCTTAGTGTGAAGGAACCTTAATTCTTCTTGAAGTTCCTTGTTGGTTTAGGTTTTCATGCCACCCTTGTTCACCTCTTGGAAAGAATAGCAGATACAGAAGAGCATCAAGGTTGCTGTGCAAAATGCTAATTCGTTGTGTCTTAGGAACCAAAGGGTTGTTTTGGTCTGGCTTAAGATGGACTAATATATCCCTTTGAAAAGGAGGTTCTCCATCATCGTTTTGAAAAACAACTGCGACCTCACTTACACGTGGTTTGTTGTAAAGTCGAGGATTCTGTTTACGTTCTTGTTTAATGGCCATGACAATAGAAAGCATTTCAGTACCATTTTGTATAGCCCTCTGTTCCTCCTCAGCTTGAATGTCTTTTAGCATGCGATATGCGGCAGAAATGGGCTTATTTTTTGTAAATGTACAGCAATTTGGTTCATCAGTTCAGCATCACACTTTTCGTTTTCTTTTAGGTTCATCCTTTGTTCTGTAGCCTCATTTGTATCAATGATGTATAATTGTGCAAATTTTGGTGGTTGCCCTATTTCAGGGTGAAGTGTTCCAGTGCGGTGGTAGATCTGGCCGTGAATTTTAAAACAATACGGTCCGAATCCAGGGGGCGGTGCAATGTTGGCACCGAATGAAGCAAACGCATGAGAACTGTTGATGCTTCTGATATTTTCCATGAAATTTCTACTGTGTTGATGCATTCCTTTCATTAACTGCTCAAACAGATCTGAGTAGTGAGGTCTCGGTAGCATAACTTTTCCTTTTTGGCAGCATTGAGTAAACTGATTGTCAGATGGTTTTTCATCAATGAAATTCAGAGAGTCGCATTTAGAGCAAACTGCATTCATATTCCCACAGTAGTGTTCATGAATTGTACTTTCATTGTCAGTTACGTAATGTGCAAGTTGTTGAATATTGTCCTGGTCGTGCCTTAGTTGGTAGAGCATTCGTTTTTTATGAATTTGGCGATCATGTTGTTCCTGTCGTACAACAGTTTGTTGTGGTGTCTCCGGTTGGCGATGGTGTCTGTGAGATTCCGCATCCTGGGCTTGTCTAGCAGCAGTTTGTTGTGGTGTCTCCTGTTGGCGACGTTGTCTGTGAGATTCCACATCCTGGGCTTGTCTGGCGGCAGTTTGTTGTGGTGTCTCCTGTTCCCGATGTTGTCGTTTTCTTGCTGCTGCTGCTTTTCTGTCATCCTCATTGGCGCATTCTAAGATAGAAACACAGGGAGATGCCGCCCATACAGGGAGACGCAGGCACACACCCTACACAATGGCGGCACTTGACAGCAGTGGAGGACAATGATGATTCCAGAATTCGCGGCAGACTGTGCCCATCGCTGATTGGTCGAGGCCGGCTGGCCTCGACCAATCAGCAGGGCGGGATTTCCGAGACAGACAGACAATTAGACCCTTAGACAACACAATGGCGGCACTTGACAGCAGTGGAGGACAATGCCCGTCGCTGATTGGTTGAGGCCTGGCGGCCTCAACCAATCAGCGACATGGGATTTCCAGGACAGACAGACAATTAAACCCTTAGACAATTATATATATAGATGTAAATAATACTTTTGAAAATAGTGTTATTCCCAAGCAGAAAAATGCTTTTTTTTAGCTACATCTTAATAGAACTATTTCAGGTTTCTCCTTGGAGCATCCTGATTATTATGTAAGATGAGACACAAGCACAGAATTGTGGCTTGGAGGCCCTTATAGCCAGTGGCTGCTGCTGCTGTAATCATATCGATAATTGCAAGATTACATTTGACATTGACAAGGAAGAACGGAAATAATAATCATACATGCCATTAGCATGGAACAAATCATACTTTTCTGCTACTGAACCTCCAATCATGAGAGCTGTAATTTTCAGCTTCATACTGGTATGACTCCATGTGGGCTGTCAATGCCCGCTTGAAATTAATATAATAAAATATTTTATTTATTCATAAAATACAATAATTTACAGTATTACCTTGAGTGTTAATATCACATCAATGATATGCCTATATCAACCACAATGCAAGGATTTCAAACCATCTTATAGATAACATAACAGATTTAGGCCAAGATGTTCAAGAATTGTGGGATATACATCACAGTAACAGTGACATTGAATGCCTAAAGAGACGTATACTCTTTTATGATGATAAGCGGCACAGGGTTTCACTGTCCATATTAAAACCTTTGGGACTAAACTTGTTACAGCAGTAGCATTAAAGTCCAAAAAAGCTTCACAGAAATAGTAATCTAAAAGTTTATTATTTTATCATAAGGGACAACGAGCAACTTCGGAACAGATTGACCCTTGATAAACCTAAGTGTTCTGAATGTTGCCTCTCTTGCTGAAATAATAATCCTACTATTGTTACAAAGTAGAGATGATCAAGCACTAAACAGTTTGAGTGCTCGATACTGTTAGGGTTGGCGGATTGAGCTAAATAAAATAAATAATAAAGCGCAATCGCAACCCGGGGTCCACCGTACAGAGATGGAAAACTGCTGCTAGTAAATAATGATGGAACACGCGGCGAGCGATCACCCGTACACACAACAAAACATAGGCTCTGCACACAGAAGCGGAAGAGCTGCTCGGCAACTGAGCTGTCCCTTGCACACAGAAACAAAAGAGATACTCTGCAACTGAGCTGTGTCACTCGCACACAGAAACAAAAGAGATGCTCTGCAACTGAGCTGGGTCACTCGCACACAGAAAGGAAAGAGATGCTCTGCAACTAAACTGTGTCACTCGCACACAGAAACTAAAGAGATGCTCAGCAACTGAGCTTAATACCCTGACTAGGGTTGAGCGTGCTCTGAAACTCTACTGTGCTAACTGCACATATGTAGGTAACAGAGCCAAGCGCTAATTACCCCCACTGATGTTAGCTGCCTGCCTACGTGTACAGTCCCAAGGCTAGACAGACACACAACACATGCAGACCGAGTGGTAGTGTATCCACACATAAATGATACTAGTGCGTCTCTCAGAGCATTTTATACCCTAGACTCATGTCCAGTCAGACAGGACCTTGCCCGTGGACCAATCCAGAGCTGCCATATTACCAGAGCAGCTGACCTCCGTCCACCAATGAGAAGATGCCACCTCACGGACATGCTCATTAAGGTGATTTCTGGGCTTAAACTCAAGAGTGGCAGGTTGCTCCTGTATAACACTGGTTACAAATCCCTTGGCTGGAGAGCCTGCAGCTAGGCTACTTTCACACTAGCGTCGTTTTGCATACGTCGCAATGCGTCATTTAGGAGAGCATGTGCGGACGGAACTCTGCCCCCTCCTCCCCGGACATTACAATGGGGCAGCGGATGCGTTGAAAAACTACATCCGCTGCCCCCGTTGTGCTACTTAACACACTGTCCGTCGGTATGTCGGGCCGACGGTTTGCGACGGCCCGTACCGACGGACTAGTGTGAAAGTAGCCTAACCAACCGTATTCCATGAGCCTGAGCTAGATGCTGGGACCAAAGTGTATGCTGAGCAGCACCTGCCACGGCTGAGCCCGCATGGGAGACTGCCGAGGCAGACAAGGCTTGGGATCTACCCCGTGCAGCAGGAGAATCCTGGCACCTAACAGATACTAGCTAGAATTGAGCAGGTGAATGCTCGGATGGGCTCAACTAGAGTGCTGAATATAATAGAAGACAAGGTGAAACTCGAGCATTTTTCGGAAGATCCAAACAGGAGGGTTGGTGACTCAGGAAAAATGCTAAAACGGATGGAAACAGTGCTCAAATGGAATGGGAACAGCATGGGAAGACGCCTGGATGCATCTCTGACAATAAAACATGTAAAGCCGAAGATAAAATGGTTTTACAGGAAAATATGCTAGGGAACTATCCAGGATAATAACTTGTATATACAGCAACATTAAAAAGAGGAAAAAAATGCCCATTCACCATTTAATAGCCAGGCCATCTCTGACCATATTTCCCCATCATCTATGACTAATGTAGAGGGGAAAATAAAACTGGCAAATGTAATTTTAGCATTTTTTACCTTATCTGGGCATGTGGTGTGTGTGATGTGATGAGACACATCCTGTTTAATTTTTGAAAGAGGGACTCTGAAACTCACAAAGCCTATGGGGACAATGCTAGAACTGCCAATAATTAGAAAGAAGAGGGACCCAGATACATCCAGTATTAGCAGATTAACAAAATTAACAGAATTATTATATCATGGGACTCCTAGACTCATAAAGCCTATGCACTTAGTGCAAGGGCTGCCAAAAATTAGAAGGAGGGATTACAACACAATCTGGAAGACACGTATAGGAGGGTGTCATGGTTTGTTCGGTATTTCTTTGGCAGTACTTCCAGAGTTAATGTTATGTGGCCTCTCTTTGGGTTGGGGAGGGCTATATTTACCCGCCCCTGTGCTGTGCCCACTGTCAGTTATACATCTGATCTCGGCTGAACAGCTGACCCCGTGAATACCTGTGTGTATTGGTTATTCCTGTTTGTGTGATTGTGTATTACCCGGTCTGTTCCCCGTTTTTGCATTTGTCTCCTGATTCGGTACTTCTCGTGATACTCCTGGTTTTTATCTATGCTTTGTCCCCTGACGTCTTGCTCGTTGGTCTTTCTAGTACCTCGTGTCTCTCTGGCTTCTGACCTCGGCTTGTCTCTTACCACTCTATTTGTCTCTTCTCTTGGCTACTGCGCTGTCCTCTGGTCTGACATCAGCTCGCCTGACACTTCTCTCGGCTTCCTCGACTCCTGTCAACATCCCTGAGAGTTCAGGACCTAGCCTGTTATGACCCCAGTGGACAGGGTCTCAGAGGAACGTGTAAGTCTGCGAGATACAAAAATCCAGCTCATAGGGCTGTGGTAACTGGGTTGACCAAATAGCTACTCCTAACGCCAACACTAGAAGTAGCCGGGGATCATGCCTACGGTGATCGCTAGATGACTCGCGCCAGATGGAGAATCTAACTACCCCTAGGAGAAGAAAACAAAGACCTCTCTTGCCTCCAGAGAAAGGGACCCCAAAGCAAGATACAAGCCCCCCACAAATAATAACGGTGAGGTAAGAGGAAATGACAAACACAGAAATGAACCAGGTTCAGCAAAGAGAGGCCAGCTTACTAATAGCAGAATATAGCAAGATAACTTATCTGGTCAACAAAAACCCTATAAAAATCCACGCTGGAGATTCAAGAACCCCCGAACCGTCTAACGGTCCGGGGGGAGAACACCAGCCCCCTAGAGCTTCCAGCAAAGGTCAGGATACAGATTGGAACAAGCTGGACAAAAATACCAAACAAAACAAAAGCAAAAAGCAAGGAAGCAGACTTAGCTTGAAATACAGGAACCAGGATCATAGGACAAGAGCACAACAGATTAGCTCTGATTTCAACGATGCCA
Organism: Ranitomeya variabilis; assembly: GCF_051348905.1. Classification (NCBI taxonomy): domain Eukaryota; kingdom Metazoa; phylum Chordata; class Amphibia; order Anura; family Dendrobatidae; genus Ranitomeya; species Ranitomeya variabilis. Next base: position 131,562,117 of record NC_135236.1, on the reverse strand, counting down.
GGCATTGAACTGAAGGTCCAGGGAGCTTATATAGCAACGCCCCTGAACTAACGGCCCAGGTGAGGATATAGGAAAAGACAGACGCTCCAGAGTCAAATCACTAATGACCACTAGAGGGAGCAAAAAGCAAAATCACAACAGTACCCCCCCCTTAGTGAGGGGTCACCGAACCCTCACCACGACCACCAGGGCGATCAGGATGAGCGGCGTGAAAGGCACGAACTAAATCGGCCACATGAACATCAGAGGCGACCACCCAGGAATTATCTTCCTGACCATAGCCCTTCCACTTGACCAGGTACTGAAGCCTCCGCCTGGAGAGACGAGAATCCAAGATCTTCTCCACCACGTACTCCAACTCGCCCTCAACCAACACCGGAGCAGGAGGCTCAGCAGAAGGAACCACAGGCACAACGTACCGCCGCAACAAGGACCTATGAAACACGTTGTGGATAGCAAACGACACAGGAAGATCCAGGCGAAAGGATACAGGATTAAGAATTTCCAATATCTTGTAAGGACCAATAAAACGAGGTTTAAATTTGGGAGAGGAAACCTTCATAGGAACAAAGCGGGAAGAAAGCCACACCAAATCCCCAACACGTAGTCGGGGACCCACACCGCGGCGGCGGTTGGCAAAGCGCTGAGCCCTCTCCTGTGACAACTTCAAGTTGTCCACCACAAGATTCCAGATCCGCTGCAACCTATCCACCACAGAATCCACCCCAGGGCAGTCAGAAGGTTCCACATGACCCGAAGAAAAACGAGGGTGGAAACCAGAGTTGCAGAAAAACGGCGAAACCAAGGTGGCGGAACTAGCCCGATTATTAAGGGCAAACTCAGCTAACGGCAAGAAGGTCACCCAATCGTCCTGATCAGCAGAGACAAAACACCTCAAATAAGCCTCCAAAGTCTGATTAGTTCGCTCCGTCTGTCCATTAGTCTGAGGATGGAAAGCAGACGAAAACGACAAGTCAATGCCCATCCTACTACAAAAGGATCGCCAGAATCTGGAAACGAACTGGGATCCTCTGTCTGACACAATATTCTCAGGGATGCCGTGCAAACGAACCACGTTCTGGAAAAACACAGGAACCAGATCGGAAGAGGAAGGCAGCTTAGGCAAAGGAACCAAATGGACCATCTTGGAGAAGCGATCACATATCACCCAGATAACAGACATGCCTTGAGACACCGGAAGATCAGAAATGAAATCCATGGAGATATGTGTCCAAGGTCTCTTAGGGACAGGCAAGGGCAAGAGCAACCCGCTGGCACGAGAACAGCAAGGCTTAGCTCGAGCACAAGTCCCACAGGACTGTACAAATGACGGCACATCCCTAGACAAGGAAGGCCACCAAAAGGATCTGGCCACCAGATCTCTGGTGCCAAAAATTCCTGGGTGACCTGCCAACACCGAGGAATGAACCTCGGAAATGACTCTGCTGGTCCACTTATCAGGCACAAACAGTCTGTCAGGTGGACAAGAATCAGGCCTATCAGCCTGAAATCTCTGCAACACACGTCGCAGATCTGGAGAAATAGCTGACAAGATAATTCCATCCTTAAGAATACCAACAGGTTCAGCGACTCCAGGAGCATCAGGCACAAAGCTCCTGGAAAGAGCATCGGCCTTCACATTCTTTGAACCTGGTAAATACGAGACAACAAAGTCAAAACGGGAGAAAAACAATGACCAGCGGGCCTGTCTAGGATTCAGGCGTTTAGCAGACTCGAGATACATCAGATTTTTGTGATCAGTCAAGACCACCACACGATGCTTAGCACCCTCGAGCCAATGACGCCACTCCTCAAATGCCCATTTCATGGCCAACAACTCCCGATTGCCCACATCATAATTTCGCTCCGCAGGCGAAAACTTCCTAGAGAAAAAGGCGCAAGGTCTCATAACAGAGCAACCAGGGCCTCTCTGCGACAAAACGGCCCCCGCTCCAATCTCTGAAGCATCCACCTCAACTTGAAAGGGAAGCGAGACATCAGGCTGGCACAAAACAGGCGCCGAAGTAAACCGACGTTTCAACTCCTGGAAAGCCTCCACGGCAGCAGGAGCCCAATTAACCACATCGGAGCCCTTCTTGGTCATATCCGTAAAAGGTTTCACAATGCTAGAAAAGTTAGCGATAAAACGACGGTAGAAGTTAGCGAAACCCAAGAACTTCTGAAGACTCTTAACTGACGAGGGCTGAGTCCAATCAAGAATAGCTCGGACCTTGACTGGGTCCATCTCCACAGCAGAAGGGGAAAAAATGAACCCCAAAAAGGGAACCTTCTGTACACCAAAAAGACACTTTGAGCCCTTGACAAACAAAGAATTTTCACGCAAAATTTTAAAGACCATCCTGACCTGCTCCACATGCGAGTCCCAATTATCAGAAAAAACCAGAATATCATCCAGATAAACGATCAAAAATTTATCCAGATAGTTCCGGAAAATGTCATGCATAAAGGACTGAAAAACTGAAGGGGCATTAGAGAGCCCAAAAGGCATCACCAAGTACTCAAAATGACCTTCGGGCGTATTGAATGCGGTTTTCCATTCATCCCCTTGCTTAATGCGCACAAGGTTGTACGCACCACGAAGGTCTATCTTGGTAAACCACTTGGCACCTTTAATCCGGGCAAACAAGTCAGACAACAGCGGCAAAGGATACTGAAATTTGACAGTGATCTTATTTAAAAGCCGATAGTCAATACAAGGCCTCAAAGATCCGTCCTTTTTAGCCACAAAAAAGAATCCCGCACCAAGAGGGGAAGAAGACGGACGGATGTGTCCTTTCTCCAGAGACTCCTTGATATATGAACGCATAGCGGTATGTTCAGGTATCGACAGATTAAACAGTCTTCCCTTAGGAAATTTACTGCCTGGAATCAAATCTATTGCACAGTCACATTCCCTATGAGGAGGCAATGCACTGGACCTGGACTCGCTAAAGACATCCTGATAATCAGACAAATACTCCGGAACTTCCGAAGGCGTAGAAGAAGCAATAGACACAGGCAGGGAATCCTCATGAATACCACGACAGCCCCAACTAGACACTGACATAGCCTTCCAGTCAAGGACTGGATTATGGGTCTGTAACCATGGCAGCCCCAAAACAACCAAATCATGCATTTTATGTAGAACGAGAAAACGTATCACCTCGCGGTGTTCAGGAGTCATGCACATGGTAACCTGTGTCCAATACTGCGGCTTATTTTCTGCCAATGGCGTAGCATCAATACCCCTAAGAGGGATAGGATTTTCTAATGGTTCAAGAATAAAACCACAGCGCTTAGCAAATGAGAGATCCATAAGACTCAGGGCAGCACCTGAATCTACAAACGCCATGACAGGATAAGATGACAGTGAGCAAATCAAAGTTACAGACAGAATAAACTTAGGATGCAAATTACCAACGGTGACAGGACTAACAACCTTAGATATACGTTTAGAGCATGCTGAGATAACATGTGTAGAATCACCACAGTAGTAGCACAAGCCATTCCGGCGTCTATGAATTTTCCTCTCATTTCTAGTCAGGATTCTATCACATTGCATCAAATCAGGTGTCCGTTCAGACAACACCATGAGGGAATTTGCGTTTTTTCTATCACATTGCATCACATCAGGTGTCTGTTCAGACAACAACATGAGGGAATTTGCGGTTTTGCGCTCCCGCAACCGCCGGTCAATTTGAATAGCCAGGGACATGGTATCATTCAGACCTGTGGGAATGGGAAAACCCACCATAACATTCTTAATGGCCTCAGAAAGGCCATTTCTAAAATTAGCGGCCAGTGCACACTCGTTCCAATGTGTCAGCACGGACCATTTCCGAAATTTTTGGCAATACACCTCAGCCTCGTCCTGGCCCTGAGACATAGCCAGCAAGGCTTTCTCTGCCTGAATCTCAAGATTGGGTTCCTCATAAAGTAAACCGAGCGCCAGAAAAAACGCATCAATATCAGCCAATGCCGGATCTCCTGGCGCCAACGAAAAAGCCCAATCTTGAGGGTCACCCCGTAAGAATGAAATAACAATTCTTACTTGTTGAGCAGAGTCTCCAGACGAACAAGGTTTCAGGGACAAAAACAATTTACAATTATTCCTGAAATTCCTAAACTTAAATCGGTCTCCTGAAAACAGTTCAGGAATCGGAATCTTGGGTTCAGACCTAGGATTTCTGATAACATAATCTTGTATACCCTGCACACGAGCGGCAAGCTGGTCCACACTTGTAATCAAGGTCTGGACATTCATGTCTGCAGCAAGCTTAAGCCACTCTGAGGTAAAGGGGAAAAGAAAAAAAAAAATGAGAGAGGAAAAAAAAAAAACTCAAAATTTTCTTTCTTATAATCCCACTTCTGCAATGCATTAAACATTTAATACTGGCCTGGCATACTGTTATGACCCCAGTGGACAGGGTCTCAGAGGAACGTGTAAGTCTGCGAGATACAAAAATCCAGCTCATAGGGCTGTGGTAACTGGGTTGACCAAATAGCTACTCCTAACGCCAACACTAGAAGTAGCCGGGGATCATGCCTACGGTGATCGCTAGATGACTCGCGCCAGACGGAGAATCTAACTACCCCTAGGAGAAGAAAACAAAGACCTCTCTTGCCTCCAGAGAAAGGGACCCCAAAGCAAGATACAAGCCCCCCACAAATAATAACGGTGAGGTAAGAGGAAATGACAAACACAGAAATGAACCATGTTCAGCAAAGAGAGGCCAGCTTACTAATAGCAGAATATAGCAAGATAACTTATCTGGTCAACAAAAACCCTATAAAAATCCACGCTGGAGATTCAAGAACCCCCGAACCGTCTAACGGTCCGGGGGGAGAACACCAGCCCCCTAGAGCTTCCAGCAAAGGTCAGGATACAGATTGGAACAAGCTGGACAAAAATACCAAACAAAACAAAAGCAAAAAGCAAGGAAGCAGACTTAGCTTGAAATACAGGAACCAGGATCATAGGACAAGAGCACAACAGATTAGCTCTGATTTCAACGATGCCAGGCATTGAACTGAAGGTCCAGGGAGCTTATATAGCAACGCCCCTGAACTAACGGCCCAGGTGAGGATATAGGAAAAGACAGACGCTCCAGAGTCAAATCACTAATGACCACTAGAGGGAGCAAAAAGCAAAATCACAACACTAGCCCTGCCTCCAACCACTCCCACAGTGGTAACGTGCTATAGGTCCTGTTCACCTGCAGGCATGCTCACAACAACATCTCACGTCACAGCAGGAGTTGCCGGCTTTCCCAGCACGTCCCCGGACACTAGTACAGTGTCAGGGGGTAAGTCTGTTACGGTGTCCATCACAGAGGGTCCCAGATAAATTTTTTGTTCTCATTTTCCCATTTTTAAGAGGTGAGACACCTGGTAAAGTCTATGCACTAAGTGCAAGGGCTGAAAAGCGTTTACCTCTGGGTTATATATATATATATATATATATATATATATATATATATATATATATACCTTGAGGGGTAAACGTGTATAAGCCCTTGCACTTACCAGCCTAGGAGTCTCGCTTCTTCAAAGTGGTAAGAAAAAATTATCTGAGACCCTTCTAATGTGTTTGAGAACTGTGAAGGTAGGCTTCACACAAATCCTCATTATGAAAGAGGGAATCATAACAATTATGATCGAGGGTCAAATGATGAGCCTCTAAAAATTATTAGTGAGGACCGCCTGATGACCCTTTAAAAATTATGAGAAGACCGCATGATGACCCTCTAAAAATTTGGAGAGAGGGCCATATGTTTATCCTCTAAAACTTTGTAATGACGGCTGCCTGTTTACCCTCTAAAATTGATGAGGGCCGCATGACGACCTTGTAAGAATTCTGAGTGTGAAGGATAAGTTCGGAGAGATCACACAGAATGTAACCGCTGCCACCAGATGTGATAAACCCGCACCTCGCCACCCAGCCTGACATCACTATTAGGTCAGACGGATCACGTAATGCGGTTTCCCCACTTTCACCAACGAGACATTTCACACCCACCTGGGGACACGTAAGATCAGATTGGTACAGTTTTACACAGATGCCCCCTGTACACACGGGTCCATGGAGGCACAGGGAGTGAGAGGATGTGGTCCATACAGTCACTGCTGTGGCACCACACTCTCTCATAACCCAGAGAGGCTGAGAGACCCCTTTCACTAGCAGTAGTGAAACAGAGGACTGCCACCATTTCCTCATTAGATATAAGCCTGGTCTGTTAATGGGATTATATTGGTCCATAAACCAGCCGCGGTAGCATAGAAATGGATGTGTGGATTAGTGGATAGACCTGTGGGTTTTTCTGTCATTAAACGAGGGGTACCAACAATTTGGACCACGTGTGTAAGTACATGAAAAGCCGGCAATTCAGCAGCCACATACTGTAAAATCACAGGAGGAGCCGATAGAATAGATGGATTACATACAGTAAATACATATAGAATAGATATTTATACAGATGTCAGTGACAAATGCAATTAGTACAGTGTGCGTGCAGCTTACTGTACATGTATTTAATTAACCCCTTACTGACATCGGACGGGATAGTACGTCCGATGTCAGCTCCCCTGCTTTGATGCAGGGCTCCGCGGTGAGCCCGCATCAAAGCCGGGACATGTCAGCTGTTTTGAACAGCTGACATGTGCCTGCAATAGCGGCGGGTGAAATCGTGATTCACCCGCCGCTATTAACTAGTTAAATGCCGCTGTCAAACGCAGACAGCGGCATTTAACTACCGCACCCGGCTGGGCGGACGGAAATGACGGCATCGCCGACTCCCGTCACATGATCGGAGGTCGGCGATGCTTCTCCATTGTAACCATAGAGGTCCTTGAGACCTCTATGGTTACTGATCGCCGGTAGCTGTGAGCGCCACCCTGTGGTCGGCGCTCACAGCACACCTGATTTTCTACTACATAGCAGCGAACAGCAGATCGCTGCTATGTAGCAGAGGCGATCGTGCTGTGCCTGCTTCTAGCCTCCCATGGAGGCTATTGAAGCATGGCAAAAGTTTAAAAAAAAAGTTAAAAAAATGTGAAAAAAATAAAAAAAAAAATATAAAAGTTTAAATCACCCCCCTTTCGCCCCAATCAAAATAAATCAATAAAAAAAAAATCAAATCTACACATATTTGGTATCGCCACGTTCAGAATCGCCCAATCTATCAATAAAAAAAGCATTAACCTGATCGCTAAACGGCGTAACGAGAAAAAAAATCGAAACGCCAGAATTACGTTTTTTTGGTCGCCGCGACATTGCATTAAAATGCAATAACGGGCGATCAAAAGAACGTATCTGCACCGAATTGGAATTATTAAAAACGCCAGCTCGGCATGCAAAAAATAAGCCCTCAATCGACCCCAGATCATGAAAAATGGAGACGCTACGAGTATCAGAAAAAAAATGTATTATTTTTTTTTAGCAAAGTTTGGATTTTTTTTTCACCACTTAGGTAAAAAATAACCTAGTCATTTTAGGTGTCTATGAACTCGTAATGACCTGGAGAATCATAATAGCAGGTCAGTTTTAGCATTTAGTGAACCTAGCAAAAAAGCCAAGCAAAAAACAAGTGTGGGATTGCACTTTTTTTGCAATTTCACCGCACTTGGAATTTTTTTCCCATTTTCTAGTACACGACATGGTAAAACCAATGATGTCGTTCAAAAGTACAACTCGTCCCACAAAAAATAAGCCCTGACATGGCCAAATTGACAGAAAAATAAAAAAGTTATGGCTCTGGGAAGGAGGGGAGTGAAAAACGAACACGGAAAAACGAAAAATCCCACGGTCATGAAGGGGTTAATAAAAGATTATTTTTCATAAATAAATGGTGTGGGCTCCCCATAATTTTCTTAACCAGCAGAGGTAAAACCAACGGCTGGGGGACGATGGTTATAACTTGGGAAGGGCATAATACTCATGGAGCTTCCCAGGCTATTATTATCAGCTCTTGGGCTGCGGGCTGATATTAATAGCCCAGGAAGGGGTCATGGATACTGCCCCCATATCAGCTCTCAGCCACCCCAGAAAAGGCATGTGCACAGCATGCATCGATTTTTTTTGTTCATGGCAACTAGGCAAGAGAAATAAAGCGCTAGTCGCCACTACTCCACAGTATAACATTGGAACGAGTGCTATCCGATGAAACATTGGATAGCACTCATCCGAGTTATACGCTGGCTACTTGAAAATGTAAGTGAACCCTAATGGTTTTTCTGTCCACTCACTAGTGATAAATATCAATATTTTACATAATTCTCAAAGATTTCTAAACCTACACCTACATTTTAAGTGCTTCTGTATTCCATTTATTCTTGACTAGTGTTGAGCAATACCGTCCGATACTTGAAAGTATCGGTATCGGAAAGTATCGGCCGATACCGGCAAAGTATCGGATCCAATCCGATACCGATACCCGATACCAATGCAAGTCAATGGGACTCAAGTATCGGACGGTATTCCTGATGGTTCCCAGGGTCTGAAGGAGAGGAAACTCTCCTTCAGGCCCTGGGATCCATATAAATGTGTAAAAGAAAGAATTAAAATAAAAAATATCGCTATACTCACCTGTCCGACGCAGCCTGGACCTCAGCGAGGGAACCGGCAGCGTTGTTTGTTTAAAATTCGCGCTTTTACTTGGTTACGTGAAGTCCCGGCTTGTGATTGGTCAGGGCGGCCATGTTGCCGGGACGCGGACCAATCACAGCAAGCCGTGACGAAATTACGTCACGGCTTGCTGTGATTGGTCCGCGTCCTGGCAACATGGCCGCCATTAACCAATCACAAGCCGTGACGTCACGGGAGGCTGGACACGCGCGCTTTTTAAAAAGCGCGCGTGTCCAGCCTCCAGTGACGTCCCGGCTTATGATTGGTCACGGCGCCATGTTGCCGGGACGCGGACCAATCACAGCAAGCCGTGACGAAATTACGTCACGGCTTGCTGTGATTGGTCCGCGTCCCGGCAACATGGCCGCCATTAACCAATCACAAGCCGTGACGTCACGGGAGGCTGGACACGCGCGCTTTTTAAAATGGGCACGTGTCCAGCCTCCCGTGACGTCCCGGCTTGTGATTGGTTGCGCCGCGATCAACCAATCACAAGCCGGGAGGCTGGACACGCGCGCATTTTAAAATTTTAAAATGCGCGCGTGTCCAGCCTCCCGGCTTGTGATTGGTTGACCGCGGCGCAACCAATCACAAGCCGGGACATCACGGGAGGCTGGACACGCGCCCATTTTAAAATTTTAAAATGCGCGCGTGTCCAGCCTCCCGGCTTGTGATTGGTTGACCGCGGCGCAACCAATCACAAGCCGGGACGTCACGGGAGGCTGGACACGCGCCCATTTTAAAATGCGCGCGTGTCCAGCCTCCCGTGACGTCACGGCTTGTGATTGGTTGCGTCTCCCATGTGACTGCGACGCAACCAATCACAAAGCCGGGACGTAATTTTAAAATCCTTAAGGACCTGAAA